>NW_027062618.1:1794702-2151590 GCF_032884065.1 Artemia franciscana | reverse complement strand
AAATTTAGCACATAACAACAAAATCTTACGTTCTAAACTTCCATTTATTCTGATTAAGAAGAAAAAGAAGAAGAAGGATTGTCCACCAAATGACAAATCATTGAAAGTTATAATTAAAAGCAGAACATAGCGTAGCTCACCAGGATAAAGCATGGAAACATTATCGACGGTAGAATAGAGGATAATTTGTTTTTACCAACAGTTGTGAATATACTCTGCAGGGGCACCAATTCACAAAACTGTAGAATGAGGGAGGATGGACAAGGGTTTTTTTGAATTTCTTTCAATTAAGATACAAAAAAGTTATTTTCAGAAATCAAATGTCTGGTGGACTTTATTTTCATGACAATACCACTTTATTATGAGGGGGGCAACACCCTCCCCTCAATTAGTAACCCTGATAGTAAGGCTGGGGCATTCAACAGCAATAAGATCAATTAGGAAGTTTTAAAACGTTATAGAATTACTCAATTTATTTTACCTGTAAGAATCAGAAACATATGGGCCTCAGTGTGGAAACAACACAAAATGGAATTGAAAAAACATTAAATTATTTCAATCCTTTTAACTAGAAAGTTCATGAAATGGTAATAATTCCATACCTGAATTTCCTCATAGACATCACCAGGTTGAACAGGTTCAGGGATAACATTACCCTCAGGAGTTTCAATCGGTAGGCCCCTTTCTTCTTCTTCTTCAAACATTTCCCCACCTTCGTCAAAAAATTCTTCATCCTCTCCTACAGCTTCTGTAGATTCTTCTGAAGCTTAAAAGAAAAGTGAGAAATGTGAGGCCATCTCAAAGGCAAATGGAAAATAAGCACATAAAATGCGAATAAAGTGGGTTGGGTGGTTTGAAGGTTAAAAACTTTATATTTAAATTAAAAAGTTCCCGAATCTTTGTTTAATCTTTTTAGTAATATTGAATGCAGTACGTAACATAGCTATAGAGTATCTGCACGGCTAATCGCAAGTTTCAGACAAATGAAAAACGATTTTATTTAATAATATTGCAGGTAAAACTGGTTCATCAGATTCCACGAGAATCCGGCCTTGGAAGTTTCACCATGTTCTAGTAGTTAAAAAGCATAAGAGTAGCCTATTATCTCTGTATTTAATTGATGCCTAACTATCATGAGGGTTCGATTTAACGGTTGTCCTCGGCCAAAACACATCATCTACAGCAACTTAGACGTGGTCCTGGCTAAAAACTTGGCACTCTGAGTTGGAAATAATTTGTAAGAGTGGCAAGGGTTCGATTCTTGGTATGACCGCCTATTTGGTTTAGGACGAGGGTCAGTGGCGTGAATCTGTAAGCTTAGTCAGGGTCAAACCAGCTCTAAATGACTACCTGGAGAAATCTGTAGAAAGTAAGCAGGGAAGGTGTGCGAAAGCACAGGATGGCTGGCCCCCAACACCACATTGCACTTCCTGGCTGAAGGGCCACAAAACGGAGATTAGCACTGCCGGTTTGGACCTTGAGGGTCTAGTGCCGTCATACTTACTTACTTATAGCAGCCTAGTATCCATAGTTGAGACACTTTTGAAACAAAAAGCATCTCAAAATATTTTCATTAAGAACGGGAAAATGGTTGGCAAAAAAATGAAGTAAACAGACTTTGGAAAATCTATTCAAGAAATCCTGTATCTTCATATATGTCTTCCGTCCAAAAATCAAAAATAAAATCACTATTTTGCGATTTTTTTTTAAACTTGAAAAATGCAAAGACTAAGTTTTGCCAGAGTAGAGCCATATAAATCCGCATCTAAACAAGGTTTAAGGTGGAAAAGTGCATTAAAAAAAGGATGAATATAAAACATACTTAATTGTTTGTGATTAAAGGAAAGACTTTTAAATTAATCTGAATGAAATACTACATCTACACTAAAGATGCAAGAAAGAAACAGGACAATCATTTCGACAAGTAGGAAACACTAGGATTATGTAGTTGCAAAAAATTGCAGCTTTTTGAGATTTTTGAAGCTTAGGAAAAAGAAAAGGATATGCATAAACCCACTCGGGAGAAAGACAAAAATCAATTATGTAAGACCTGAACAGTAAGGGTGGGTTGAAGGCAAAAGAATTTTTGATGTTGAGCGATGAACTTCGTAAGCCACTTTTTTGTTTAGTTCGGTCGCAAATAGATCATCAAAGGCAGCTACAGAGCACTATAAAGATAAGAGCACTATAAAGCAGCATTTCCTAAACTATGGGTCGCTACCCACCAGTGGGTTGCGAGGGAATACTGAATGGGCCCGGGCCCTAATGGTGATTCGCCACTGCATATGACATGAAAAAAATATAGGAAGTGATAAATTTGATATTTCATTCATCTATTTATAATTCCTAAAATTTAAATATTCTTAAGTTACAGAAAATATTGTCATAAAATAATGTAATAATAAAACTAAGACTAATTAATAAAAGCTTTCACTTATCATGCGCGGGTGGCGCGGCGAAAGAAAGACATGTCTTGAGCCCGAAACGCCTCGAGCAAGTCCGATGACTATAGTTTTTGCAAAGCTCAGTTCGCATTGTGTTGTATTGAAAAGCGTACGTCATTGTAATCTATACAAAATTAATTATTAACCTTTACAGACAATAATGGAAAAGTGGTTGAAACGACTAGCAAAAACACCACCAAGAGGAACAAAATGATGAATGTAGAGAAGATCATTTATGTGACGAAAGTGGGAGTCTGACTTTCAGTCTCCCCCAACGAGCTCACGTGAAACCAAACGATGGAAACAAGTGAGAAAATATGACCCTCCATATCTAAAACTAGGAATCATGATACGATGGATCCGCTTCCTCAATGCGTGATTTGCTACAAAACATAGCCAAACGAAAGTATGACCACCCAAGTCAGTAGACGCATCGTAAAAAAACAAAGCATTCCCACTGTAAAAACTAGCCAGTAAAATCTAGCTGTAACAACTAGAGTAAAAGTAAAAACTAGCCAGTAAAAACTAGCTCACTTTTGTCAAAGTGAATTTTAAAACACAACACCTTCAAAAAACATTCTTTACCATTTAGTTAATATTAATGAACAAGAGCTAAGAGCTCATATGGCACTTGTGACGAGGTCAGAAGAGCTAAGAGCTCATATAGCTCTAGCAAAATTCTAAGAATCGATGGATTGATTTAAAAGGACAATCAGAGGCGTAATGCCAGTCGGGATTTAAAATAAAAGCTCTAAGACACCAGGTCCTTCTAAATATCAAAACGCATTAAGATTCGATAACCCACTCGTAAGTTAAAAATACATCATTTTTCTGTAATTTTTCCTCTCTCTTCAGCCCCCCAAATGGTCAAGTCGGGAAAAACGACTTTAGGTCGTTCAATTTGTGCAGTCAATTTGCAAGTCAATTTGTGCAGGTCCCGACACGCCTACCAATTTTCATCGTCCTAGCACGTCCAGAAACACCGAAAATGCCAAAAGCACTGGACCCCCCTAACTCCGCCAAAGAGAGCGGATCCAGTCCGGTTACGTCAATCACGTATCTACGACATTTGCTTATTCTACCCACCAAGTTTCATCACGATCTCTCCGCTCAAATCGTTTTCCAAGATTTCCGGTTTCCCCCTTCAACTCCCCCAAATGTCACCAGATCTGGTTGGGATCTAGAATAAGAGCTCTGAGACATGATTTCCTTCTAAATATCAAATTTCATCAAGATCCGGTCACAAGTTAGTAAGTTAAAAATGCCTCTATTTTTCTAATTTTTCCGAGTTAACCCCCCCCCAACTCCCCCAAAGAGAGCGCATTGAATCTGGTTATGTCAATAGAGTATCCAGGACTAGTGATATCCACTCTAAGCGTTTTCCAAGATTTCCAATTTCCCCCTCCAGCTCCCCCAACATCACCGGATACGATTGGGATTTAAAATAAGAGCTCTAAGACACGAGGTCCTTATAAACATCAAAGTTTATTAAGATCCGATCACCCATTTGCATGTTAAAAATACCTCATTTTTCCTTCAACCCCCCCCCAGATGGTCGAATCGGAAAAAACGACTGTTACCAAGTCAATTTGTGCAGATCCATGACACGCCTACGGATTTTCATCATCCTAGCACGTCCAGAAGCAACGAACTCGCAAAGCACTGGAAATCCCCCCAACTCTCCCAAAGAGAGCGGATCCGTTCTAATTATGTCAATCATGTATCTAAAACTTGTGCTTATTCTTCCCATCAAGTTTCATCCCGATCTCTCCACTCTAAGTGTTTTCCAACATTTCCAGTTTTCTAGGTTTCTGTTTCCCCTCTAACCCCCTAAGTTACCAGATCCGACTCGAATTGAAAATGGAGCATCTGAGACATAAGATCTTTCTAAATATCAAGTTTCATTAAGATCCGATCACCCATTCGTAAGATAAAGATACCTAAATTTTCACGTTTTCCAAAATTTCCGGTTTCCCCTCCAACTCCCCAATATCACCGGATACGGTCGGGATTTAAAATAAGAGCTCTGAGACACGAGGTCCGTCTAAATATAAAAATTTCATTAAGATCCGATCACCTATTTGTAAGTTAATCCGATTCGAATTGAAAAAAGAACATCTGAGACATATAGATCTTTTTAAATATCAAGTTTCATTAAAATTTCATTCGTAAGATAAAGATACTTCAATTTTCACGTTTTCCAAGATTTCCGGTTTCCCCCTTGAGCTCCCCCCACTGTCACCGGGTCTGGTCGGGATTTATAATAAGAGCGCTGAAGCACAAGATCCTTCTAAATATCAAATTTCATTTAAGATTTGGTTACCCATTCGTAAGTTACAAATACTTCATTTTTCAAATTTTTCCAATTAACTCCCCCCCCCCCGCAACTCCCCAAAGAGCACTGATCCGGTCGGGTTATGTCAGCCACGTATGGACTTCTGCTTATTCTTCCCACCAAGTTTCATCCTGATCTATCCACTCTAAGCGTTTTCCAAGATTTCCGGTTCCCCCCTCAACTCCCCCCCCCCCAATGACACTGGATCCGGTCAGGATTAAAAATACAACATCTGAGTTACGAGGTCCTTCCAAATATGACATTTTTTAAGATCCAATCACTCCTTCGTAAGTTAAAAATACCTCACTTTTTCTAATTTTTCCAAATTAACTGTCCCCTCACTCCCCCCAGATGATCAAATCGGGGAAACGACTATTTCTAGTTTAATCTGGTCTGGTCCCTGATATGCCTGTCAAATTTCATCGTCCTAGCTTATCTGGAAGTGCCTAAACTAGCGAAACCAGGACAGACAGACAGACCGACCGACAGAATTCGCGATCGCTATATATCACTTGGTAAATACCAAGTGCCATAAAAAACTGTATATGCTTCGTATCTCATTGGCTTAAGGATAGCCAGATCAGGAGAGCCTTATACCATTGGCGAAGATTTAATATTACCATTGATTAAAGACGCTGATGAAACAATGTTTGGGAAAAAAGAAGTTAAGGAAATCGAGCACATACCACTATTTAACAAGTCATTCATCACTGTTAAAAAATAATTTTGACGACAAATTTTGGGGAAGAAATTAGAAAATTTGATTAGTTGAGTTGAATTCATAGCCCATGTCAAGACAACGTACCAATTAGTATGTCAACAAAAGCAAGTGAAGAACTCATTGATTTATCACAAGATACGTCACTGAAAAATAGTTCTGATCGCAAACAGTTACCGAAATTCTGGATCTCAATTGCTGAACTATCCTTGCCTGCTTGGTAAAGCTATGAAAGTCCTCCTCTTTACTACCTCATATCTATGTGAGGCCGGATTTTCAGCTATAGTTTAAATTTAAACTAAGTACAGAAATAAGCTGGATATATCAAACTCACTGCGATTAAAAGTAACCAAAGTTGAAGTTAATGCAGAAACTGTAATGAAGAAAAATCGGAAACAAATACGTCCTTCCCATTGAAATAGCTTTATTTCCTTTTTTAAATAGATTGTATTTCCATCATCACTTGTTTTCATCATCAGTGATGAATGTTTCATCACTGAATTCCTTCTTCCACAAACTTCCTTCTGAATCCACAAATAGCCTTTTTGTTGTCTGATCTTTTTTTCTGCTTTTCCAGCTCTTCCAGCAGTCTCAACTTTTCCTCTAGCCCTGCCACCCCATGCTTTCTTATCTTTCCTTTTGGCTTCTTGTTCTTCAATCTGACACTCAGTACACGTGGCTTAGCTTTAGGGTATAGCCAAACTTGTTCTGGCAGCCAGGAACTGAAACGGGATTAGAGGATTGTTCAGGCCCACTTGTTCTTGGGGTTTCGGCCAGGTTTAACAGGATCCAAAGCATCAGGTGCAGATTTTTCAGTAACAGCAGAGGTTAGGAAATCCTTTTCTGTAAAGATGTCTGGCCTGTAAGGCTGTATCCCTGTCTTCTTGAAGTCCCTCATTATTTTGTTTGGTGTGAAAGGTACGAGGAGGCTTTCGCCAACATGAGATACGATCTTGTATAACGTCATGGTCTTCCCTGGGTTGTACAGCATCTAGTTTTCCATAGCCTTGTTGTATTGGCATTCGAAGGGAAAATACACCCAAATGTCCAATGGCAGCAACCTGTGGCTGCAGTGAGGTAGTATTGTTAGTAAAGTGATACCAGACTATTTTGCAAACTACACAACTGCAGAACAAGAGATGCAATCTCGTATATCGTCATGGTTTTCCCTGTGTTGGACATCATCCATGTCCTACTACATACCACTTGTCCTTGTCTCAGTATATAACATGCGACTTCTACTTGTAAATTTTGTCCGATTTTTTTTTACTGTTGCATATTTTTCCACCAGATGGCCACACAACGTGGCCTGATGTTTTAGCTTTTATTTGCTATCTTACACACACAATTTCTGCAAACCGTTATAAAATACAGCACAAAAAACTGTTGCCCAAATATTTTTTGGAAGGTACAGCCGAAACTTTGAAGTCGATTTTCTCAAGAACGAATATAGCAAATTGCCAAAATCATAGAACTGTCATGTCCGCCAATGAATGAAATATACTAGGTGGCTTTATTGGATTTTTTAAAGAACGCTAAATGGCAGATCAGTACCGTGTCCTACCTTATACCCCGTCCCTGCACATACCACTTACCCCTACCTATCGGCTCTTCAATCACACATCCTTTAAACTACGAGACCCCTCCCCCTTCAAGGGCATCGTTCTTTTCATTTGGCCCAATATTGATTGCCAAAACAACGCCAAGAAACTGGATTGTAATGTAGGAGTAATTTTTGGAAGCGAGTTTGCCAAAAAAAAAAAAAAAAAAAAAAAAAAAAAAAAAAAAAAAAAAAAAAAAAAAAAAAAAAAAAAAAGATCAGGTTGTGTTTTTATATTCAAAATCCAGAATCAATCGAATTAATCAATTTCTCTGGAAAATGTTTGTCAAAAAGGTATTTCATATTGAGACAGAACATTAAGACTACCAATCTGACTTACGTTTTGGCTCTTCTAAGTCTTCTAGAGGCACCTTATCCTCTTGAGGTTCTCCTTCTAGGCCAATGGTTTTCTTCACTGTCTCATAGATCTCTGAGGCTGATTCTCCATGCTCACTCCATAATGATGTAACTGTTTCACTGGTATCTTGCAACAAGGACGATACTTTGGCAGCTGAATCAGCAACGATACTTGACACTAAAATTCAAATTCAAATATTCACAACGTAAACATTAGCAAACGGAAAACCTGAACAGAAAACAAATATTACTTCTAACAGCTCCAAGCCACCTGGGTCCAACACAGCTACGCACGGTCCTCCTCCATCCCAGTCTATTCAACGCTTTCCTCTTTACACCCTCCCAGGAAGTTCCCGTTTCTCTTAAATCTTTCCTTATGACATCTTCTCACCAAAACCGGGGAAGACCTGCTTTTCGTTTTGCCCTAGACAGCTGGCCGAAAAGGGCAATCTTTGGTAATCTGCATCCACAGAACGTGCCCTATCCATCTCAACTTTTCTCTTGTCATAACTCTAGAAAGCGGATTACCACTACTACTAATAACTCACCGCAGCACCAAGCCACCTGAGGCCAACACAACTATGCAAGTTCCTCCTCCATCCCCATCTATCCAAGACTCTTTACACTCTCCCAGGAATTTCCCATCTCCCTAAAATTTTTCTTTATGACATCCTTCCACCCCAACCAGAGATGACCTGCTTTCCGTTTAGCCATAGACGGTTGGCCAAAAGAACCACATTTTTCGTACCACCTACTGTCAGAAATACGGTCATCAGTCTGGCACCCAAAACAATCCGTAGACAATTTCTCTGGAAAACATCAAGCAGATCTTCCTCCGTTTTTCGGAGTGCCCAAGCTTCAGAACTATATTCAACCACTGCCATCACTGTAGCTTCCAATATTCTAACCTTGGTTTGCACTACTTGGCAATAATATTGTTGAGGGCCTATATGGGAAATATTATTATTCTTCATTGCTCAGGGAAGGATTGCATGGATTGGTATTGTCAAACAGTTCGTGGTAACGAACTGTAGTAAGGAGCGACCCGACTCAATAGTAACCAAAACTCTAAAAAATGGAATTTTGATACCAATACCTACATGAAAAGAATCGCATTTTAATGCTGATTTTAAATATATAAGTTTCATCAAGTTTAGTCTTACCCATCAAAAGTTACGAGCCTGAGAAAATTTGCGTTATTTTAGAAAATAGGGGAAACGCCCCCTAGAAGTCATAGAATCTTAACGAAAATCACACCATCAGATTCAGCGTATCAGAGAACCCTACTGTAGAAGTTTCAAGCTCCTATCTACAAAAATGTGGAATTTTGTATTTTTTGCCAGAAGGCAGATCACGGATGCGTGTTTATTTGTTTTTTTGTTTTTTTTTTTCTTTTTCCCAGGGGTGATCGTATCGACCCAGTTGTCCTAGAATGTTGCAAGAGGGCTCATTCTAACGGAAATGAAAAGTTCTAGTGCCCTTTCTAAGTGACCAAAAAAATTGGAGGGCACCTAGGCCCCCTCCCACGCTAATTATTTTACCAAAGTCAACGAATCAAAATTCTGAGATAGCCATTTTATTCAGCGTAGTCGAAAAACCTTATAACTATGTCTTTAGGGACGACTTACTCCCCCACAGTCCCCATGGGAGGGGCAACAAGTTACAAACTTTGACCAATGCTTACATATAGTAATGGTTATTGGGAAGTGTACAGGCGTTTTCAGGAGGATTTTTTTGGTTGGGGGAGGGGTTGAGAAGAGGGGGATATGCTGGGGGAGCTTTCCATCGATAATTTGTCATGGGGTATGAAAATCTCCATGAAGGGAGCGCAGGATTTACTAGCATTATTTAAAAACACAATGAAAAAATAAATATGAAAAAGTACTTTCAGCTGGAAGTAAGGAACAGCATTAAAACTTAAAACAAACAGAAATTATTACCCATTTGAGGGGCTCACCTCCTCCTAATACCTCGCTCTTTACGTTAAAGTATTTTTAGTAATTTCAACTATTTATTCTACGGCTTTTGTGATTCTGGGGTCATTCTTAATGAATTGGGACAAAATTTAAGCTTTAGTGTAAAGAGGGAGGATCTGACAAGGGGGCGAACCCCCTCATATATGTAATAAAAATATGAGAATACAAAAGTTCTTTACGTAAGCTAATTTATAAGTTACGTAAATCTCTTACTAATAAAAATATTCGTAAAAAATTAAAAGTTCTAGTTGCCTTTTTAATTAACCAAAAAATCGGAGGGCAACTAGGCTTCCTCCCCCGCTCTTTTTTTCTCAAAATCATTCGATCAAAATTATGAGAAAGCCATTTAGCCAAAAAAAAAAATTAAAATTTCGTTTTAATTATTCCTCTGCGGAGAGCCAAAATCAAAACATGCATCGATTCAAAAACGTTCAGAAATTAAATAAAAAAAAAACAAGTTTTTTTAACTGAAAGTAAGGAGCGACATTAAAACTTAAAACGAACAGAAATTACTTCGTATATGAAAGAGGCTGCTTCCTCATCAACGCCCCGCTCTTTACGCTAAAGTTTTTTACTGTTTTAAAAAGAAGAATTGATAGACAGAGTCAAACTTTAGCGTAAAGAGCGGGGCGTTGATGAGGAAGCAGCCTCTTTCATATACGAAGTAATTTCTGTTTGTTTTAAGTTTTAATGTCGCTCCTTACTTTCAGTTAAAAAAACTTGTTTTTTTTTTATTTAATACAAATAAAGACGTAAGTATGCAAATGGCTAAAGCATTTATTCCGAACAAAACATTCTCGTCTTAGTAGCATATTATTAATATTGAAATAAGAGACAAAGAAAAGAAGTAAAAGGTATTTTTTACAACAGCGTCAGAAGCAATAAGGCAAGTCAAATAGCGGCGGTTAGCGCCGCTATTACACTGGTTACCTTTGTAACACTTTTCTTAATAAATTTAAAGTTACTTTGACCCAAGTAGCAATCAGAGTAGCAGTAATTGTGGTTGCAGTCACAAATGGTTACAATCACAGTCACAAGTAGTCGCAATCCCAGACACAAGCAACAGAAAAAACTGTCACAATTACTCATAGTCACAAGTAGGCGCAGTCGTAGTTTTAAGTTGTCAAGGTAGCAGTTACAAGGAATCACGGTCACTATATCAAGTATTCGCAGTGACAGTCTTTAGTAGCTGCAGACACGAGTAGTTGTTGCATTCGCAGCCAATATTAGTTGAAGTTATAGTTGCAAGTAGTCAGAGTCGCAACAAGTTGCAAGTGCAAGTATTTGCAGTCACTAGTAGTCCCAAACACAAGCATTCGCAGTTAGAGGCGGTACTAGGCCTTGGTAGGGGGGATGCCCCTTCAGATTTTCTGATACCTGACATAAAGTTTATTTCTTTTCCATTTTTACATTTCTATAGTATACCTTGCCCCCCCCCCCCGATTATGAGGCCTAAAATCGCTACTGGTCACAGTCATAAATAGTCAGAGTTGCAGGCATAAATGGTCGCAGTTGCAGTTGTAACTAGCAGTAGCATAAGCAGTTGTTGCAGTAGTAATAGCTGCAGAAGTTGTAGAAGCTCTGAAAGTTTTCAATTTAATAATCTCAATCGTTCCTGATATTTTGCTTATGCGACCTTTTGACAACCTACATGCACATACCGCATGTATGTTTAATTTTATACCAACATAAACTTTCCCCGATAGGTTTTATTTGATCCCCAATTCCGTTCCTGGGATAATGCAGCTGTGCCACTTTGAAAACCTGGATGTAATGAAAGCCTTTTGCTATAATTCCATAATAGTAATAGCAGCAGGAGCAGCAGTAGTAACAGGCCTGAAAGTTTCAACTTGATACCCTACCAGTTCCTGAGATATTTCTGATCCACCCTTTCGAAGACCGCCTAGAGCATTTTCATTTAGTTTTACCATCCCTGTGATATTTTCCAAACACTTGGAAAACTATAGGTTCTAAGACTATCTTTAGCTCTATGACTATCTACCTTAGTTCTACTGCCCTAGGAATGACACATGGACGGATAATAGATAGACATATCTATTAACAAATGAACAAATATCATTTTTGTACAATCCTAATAAGGGGAGGGGGGTAATGCCAGAATTGATTCTCACTCAACTGGACCATCTGTCTTGGCTTTCTCTACAATTAGCCATGACTTGAGGCCCACAACTATTCCATTTTAATTCAAAATCACTTGGAAAACTATAGGTTCTATGACTATCTTTAGCTCTATGACTATCAACCTTAGTTCTATCATTTTAACTCAAAAATCACTCGGAAAACAATAGGTTCTATGACTGTCTTTAGCTCTATGACTATCTACCTTAGTTCTACTGCCCTAGGAATAACGCATGAACGGATAATAAATAGACAAATCTATTAACAAATGTACTAACATCATTTTTATACAATCCTAATAAGGGGGGAGGTTAATGCAGAATTGTCTCTCACTCAATTGGACTATCTGTCTTGGCTTTTTCTATATATATAAATACTAAACTGTATATAATAAACAGCAAATGAAAAACTAGTAAATCAAAGTACCTAAAAGAACTTTGGGTCCAAATCAGACTGTTTTAGCTTTAAATCTCTGGCTGATCATCCACTATTCAGGTTTTTCATCTTTCCGTGTTTTTAAAAGGTTATCAAGACCTTAAAAAGATTATCTATGGCTATATTGTATTTTTTGAAGGAAATTTATTGGTTTTCCCCTTCAAGTTTTTTCTTCCATCAACAAGCAGAGCCATAGAAGTTTAATATTCTGCAAAAATTCAAGCGTATGAAAAAAAAATTCTCCTGGTCAATGTCAAAATCAATTAGAATGCCAGAAATTAAATACGTAAATGTCCTACAAACTCTATTCCTCGGAAACAACATGAGACTGCGCGTCACACATTGAGGTGACAAAAATATACTTACACTGCTGGTTGGCATCTATTTCAAGAAATACAACGCCAATTGCGAGACCTATTGAGCCGAGTAGAATTAAAAACACTAATTTAGAACACCATCCACTTCCTCGATTCTCTTCCCTGGTGTTCAATAGCAAAGTTTCATCTTCTGCAAAACAAAAGAAATTATAATATACTAGCTGTTGGGGTGGCGCTTCGCGCCACCCCAACACCTAGTTGGAGGGGGCGCTTCGCGCCCCCCCCAAGCCCCCCCGCGCGCGTAAGTCGTTACGCGCCATATTAGTTACGCGCCATTGTAGTTGTGTCCCTATGTCCCACCTGTGAATATAGATAGATATATTATATATATGTTTTTAACTACGTAAAACTTGCGAATATACAACCTTCTTTGCTGTCCCATTGTCTGTGCATATAAATAGATTGTCAGGTTTACCGACTCTTGAACATGCAACATATAATGGTCCATGGGAAAACAATCCGTATTCAGATCTTTACCTCATGATTCTAATGATTGCCCTTGAGCTTTGTTGATGGTGATTGCTAATCGACCATTCCCTGTCCCGGTGTCCCGGTCGTCATTTATATCCCCCTGTGCCCCCCGGCGTCCCCGTTGTAGTTGTGTCCCTGTGTCCCGGTCGTCATTTATATTTTTTACTTATGTCCTGGTCATTATGGCTTATGTATGGTCATTTATATTCCCTGTGTCCCGGTCGTCATTTGTATCCCGGTGTCCCAGTCTGTATATACATTCGTTTTTTAGTTTTGTTTTTCTCCTTTATTTTTTTCCTTTTTTATTTTTTTTATTTTTTAGTTTATTTAGATTTTTAGATTTTTTAGTTTTTTTATTAGTTTTTAGTTTTTTTTTCTTTTTAGTTTTTTTGTAGTTTTTACCTTCTTTTTAGTTTTTTTAGTTTTTTTTTTTACTTATGTCCTGGTCGTCATTTATACTCCCTGTGTCCCGGTGCTTTGTTGATTGCTAATCGAACATTCCTTTTGTCCCGGTCGCTTTCTCTTTGAGTGTCGTCATTTATTTTTTTCTTTTTTAGTGCTTACCTTTTTTAGTTTTTTTTAGTTTTTTAGATGAAAATTTTTTTTAGTTTTTTTCCTTTTTAGTTTTTTATTGGTTTTTACCTTTTTTTTTAGCTTTTTTAGTTTTTTTTCGTACGCGCCATATTAGTTACGCGCCATTGTAGTTGTGTCCCTATGTCCCACCTGTGAATATAGATAGATATATTATATATATGTTTTTAACTACGTAAAACTTGCGAATATACAACCTTCTTTGCTGTCCCATTGTCTGTGCATATAAATAGATTGTCAGGTTTACCGACTCTTGAACATGCAACATATAATGGTCCATGGGAAAACAATCCGTATTCAGATCTATACCTCATGATTCTAATGATTGCCCTTGAGCTTTGTTGATGGTGATTGCTAATCGACCATTCCCTGTCCCGGTGTCCCGGTCGTCATTTATATCCCCCTGTGCCCCCCGGCGTCCCCGTTGTAGTTGTGTCCCTGTGTCCCGGTCGTCATTTATATTTTTTACTTATGTCCTGGTCATTATGGCTTATGTATGGTCATTTATATTCCCTGTGTCCCGGTCGTCATTTGTATCCCGGTGTCCCAGTCTGTATATACATTCGTTTTTTAGTTTTGTTTTTCTCCTTTATTTTTTTCCTTTTTTATTTTTTTTCTTTTTTAGTTTATTTAGATTTTTAGATTTTTTAGTTTTTTTATTAGTTTTTAGTTTTTTTTTCTTTTTAGTTTTTTTGTAGTTTTTACCTTCTTTTTAGTTTTTTTTTTTACTTATGTCCTGGTCGTCATTTATACTCCCTGTGTCCCGGTGCTTTGTTGATTGCTAATCGAACATTCCTTTTGTCCCGGTCGCTTTCTCTTTGAGTGTCGTCATTTATTTTTTTATTTTTTAGTTCTTACCTTTTTTAGTTTTTTTTAGTTTTTTAGATGAAAATTTTTTTTAGTTTTTTTCCTTTTTAGTTTTTTATTGGTTTTTACCTTTTTTTTTTAGCTTTTTTAGTTTTTTTTCGTACGCGCCATATTAGTTACGCGCCATTGTAGTTGTGTCCCTATGTCCCACCTGTGAATATAGATAGATATATCTATATATATAAAAATAAGTTGTCTGTGGATGGATGGATGGATGGATGGATGGATGGATGGATCAGGTGACGTCACCTGAAAAAACTGGATCAGGTGACGTCAAAACTGAAAAAACTAAAAAAAGGCAAAAACTACAAAAAAAACTAAAAACTAATAAAAAAAATAAAAAAGCTAAAAAACTAAAAAAACTATAAAGGTAAAAACCAATAAAAAACTAAAAAAAAAACTGAAAAAACTAAAAAAAGGCAAAAACTACAAAAAAAAACTAAAAACTAATAAAAAAAGTAAAAAAGCTAAAAAACTAAAAAAACTAAAAAAACTAAAAAAAGGTAAAAAACTAAAAAAAAATAAAAAATAAAAAAAAACTAAAAAAAGGAAAAAACTGAAAAATAAGCTAAAATAAAGGTAAAAACCAATAAAAAACTAAAAAAAAAAAAAGGAAAAAACTAATAAATGACGACACTCAAAGAGAAAGCGACCAGGACAAAAAACTAAAAAAAAAGGCAAAAACTACAAAAAAACTAAAAACTAATAAAAAAAATAAAAAAGCTAAAAAACTAAAAAAACTAAAAAAAGGTAAAAAACTAAAAAAACTAAAAACTAAAAAAAAACTAAAAAAGGTAAAAACTAAAAGAACTAAAAAAGAAAAAAATAAATGACGACACTCAAAGAGAAAGCGACCAGGACAAAAGGAATGTTCGATTAGCAATCAACAAAGCACCGGGACACAGGGAGTATAAATGACGACCAGGACACAAGTAAAAAAAAAAATTAACAAAACTAAAAAGAAGGTAAAAACTACAAAAAAACTAAAAAGAAAAAAAAACTAAAAACTAATAAAAAAACTAAAAAATCTAAAAATCTAAATAAACTAAAAAAGAAAAAAAAAGGAAAAAAATAAAGGAGAAAAACAAAACTAAAAAACGAATGTATATACAGACCGGTACACCGGGATACAAATGACGACCGGGACACAGGGAATATAAATAACGACCGGGACACAGGGACACAACTACAACGGGGACACCGGGGGAAACAGGGGGATATAAATGACGACCGGGACAAAAAAACTAAAAAGAAATAAAAACTAATAAAAAAAACTAAAAAATCTAAAAATCTAAATAAGCTAAAAAAGAAAAAAAAAGGAAAAAAATAAAGGAGAAAAACAAAACTAAAAAACGAATGTATATACAGACCGGGACACCGGGATACAAATGATGACCGGGACCCGGGACACAGGGAATATAAATGACGACCGGGACACAGGGACACAACTACAACGGGGACACCGGGGGAAACAGGGGGATAACCTGACAATCTATTTATATGCAAAGACAATGGGACAGCAAAGAATGTTGTATATTCGCAAGTTTTACGTAGTTAAAACCATATATATATATATATATCTATATTCACAGGTGGGACATTGGGACACAACTACAATGGCGCGTAACTATTATGGCGCGTAACGACTTACGCGCGCGGGGGGGCTTGGGGGGGGCGCGAAGCGCCCCCACCAACTAGGTGTTGGGGTGGCGCGAAGCGCCACCCCAACAGCTAGTTATATATATGTTTTTAACTACGTAAAACTTGCGAATATACAACCTTCTTTGCTGTCCCATTGTCTGTGCATATAAATAGATTGTCAGGTTTACCGACTCTTGAACATGCAACATATAATGGTCCATGGGAAAACAATACGTATTCAGATCTATACCTCATGATTCTAATGATTGCCCTTGAGCTTTGTTGATGGTGATTGCTAATCGACCATTCCCTGTCCCGGTGTCCCGGTCGTCATTTATATCCCCCTGTGCCCCCCGGCGTCCCCGTTGTAGTTGTGTCCCTGTGTCCCGGTCGTCATTTATATTTTTTACTTATGTCCTGGTCATTATGGCTTATGTATGGTCATTTATATTCCCTGTGTCCCGGTCGTCATTTGTATCCCGGTGTCCCAGTCTGTATATACATTCGTTTTTTAGTTTTGTTTTTCTCCTTTATTTTTTTCCTTTTTTCTTTTTTTTCTTTTTTAGTTTATTTAGATTTTTTAGTTTTTTTATTAGTTTTTAGTTTTTTTTTTCTTTTTAGTTTTTTTGTAGTTTTTACCTTCTTTTTAGTTTTTTTTTTTACTTATGTCCTGGTCGTCATTTATACTCCCTGTGTCCCGGTGCTTTGTTGATTGCTAATCGAACATTCCTTTTGTCCCGGTCGCTTTCTCTTTGAGTGTCGTCATTTATTTTTTTCTTTTTTAGTTCTTACCTTTTTTAGTTTTTTTTAGTTTTTTAGATGACATTTTTTTTTAGTTTTTTTCCTTTAGTTTTTTATTGGTTTTTACCTTTTTTTTTAGCTTTTTTAGTTTTTTTTCGTTTTTTCTTTTTACTTTTTTTTTTAGTTTTTATCTTTTTTATTTTTATTTTTTTCATTCTTAATTTTATCTCTTATATTTTTCAGTTTTTTCCTTTTTTTAGTTTTTTTTTTAGTTTTTAGTTTTTTTAGTTTTTTACCTTTTTTTAGTTTTTTTAATTTTTTAGCCTTTTTATTTTTTTTATTAGTTTTTAGTTTTTTTTGTAGTTTTTGCCTTTTTTTAGTTTTTTTCAGTTTCCGAAACATGACGTCACCTGATCCATCCACAGATCCACACACAGACAACTTATTTTTATATATATAGATAGATATACAAGCTGTTGGGGTGGCGCTTCGCGCCACCCCAACACCTAGTTGGTGGGGCGCTTCGCGCCCCCCCCCCAAGCCCCCCCGCGCGCGTAAGTCGTTACGCGCCATATTAGTTACGCGCCATTGTAGTTGTGTCCCTTTGTCCCACCTGTGAATATAGATACATTTATATATGTGTTTCAAACTACGTAAAAATTGCGAATATACAACATTCTTGGCTTTTCCATTGTCTGTGCATATACAAAGCCGTATGTACTAATAATGACGTCATATGCAAACGCTCTTTTTACAAACAAACAAACATGCATACACACAACTCGTTTTTATATAGATAGATAGATAGATAGACACAATACAAATTAACTGCGTAAAACTTGCGAATATACAACATTCTTCGCTGTCCAATTGTCGCTGCATATAAATTGATTGTCAGGTTTACCGACCATCGAACATGCAACGTACAATTGTCCATGGGAAAGACAATCAGTATTAAGATCTATACCACATTTTTCTAATAATTGACCTTGAGCTTTGTTAATGGTGATTGCAAATGTTAATCGAATTGGGAATTGCAATCTTTTAAATTGAAAAGGCAGATCCGTTGGAATCATGGGAATGCGAGGAATAAGAACAGCCTCACCCTCAAAAGGCCCTGTCAAGATTGTGGCCTCTATTAGGTTTTCCATTGTTTTTTTACGGCAAGTCCCGTGCCATTGCAAAGCTTTGGTGGGTTGATATTTCTTAAAAATATTATTGGTACGCCTATTTTTAGTTGTAGCACGTGTGGTGGAAACCCTGAAGGATCTATGGAATTTAAAAATTCAGATGGATAATTAACCGCTTCATTTGCTTCCAAAATACAAATTAACTGCGTAAAACTTGCGAATATACAACATTCTTCGCTGTCCAATTGTCGCTGCATATAAATAGATTGTCAGGTTTACCGACCCTCGAACATGCAACGTACAATTGTCCATGGGAAAAACAATCAGTATTAAGATCAATACCACATTTTTCTAATGATTGACCTTGAGCTTTGTTAATGGTGATTGCAAATGCTAATCGAATTGGGAATTGCAATCTTTTAAATTGAAAAGGCAGATCCGTTGGAATCACGGGAATGCGAGGAATAAGAACAGCCTCACCCTCAAAAGGCCCTGTCAAGATTGTGGCCTCTATTAGGTTTTCCATTGTTTTTTTTTACGGCAAGTCGAGTGCCATTGCAAAGCTTTGGTGGGTTTATATTTCTTAAAAGTATTATTGGTACGCCTATTTTTAGTTGTAGCACGTGTGGTGGAAACCCTGAAAGATCTATGGAATTTTAAAATTCAGATGGATAATTAACCGCTTCATTTGGTTCCAAAACTGTGTCGACTGACTTGTAAAGGACTGCCTGGTCTTGAATCTTGGTCAAAACAATATTGTTGATTTCGGGAACGTCTATATTTTTGGGTGCGAGAATCGCTGGGAAACGATTGTCCTTTCAACGTTGGGAGAAATTTCGCAACGTGCATTCAATTCAGAATTTCTATCACTGATGAAGTACAATTGTAAAAATTTATGATTCTCGCCTGAGAATGGTAGAAGGGACCCTGCTTTATGAAAAATTTGCCCTTTTACTTTGAAAGTAGACATAAATTGATCTGGATTTTCGATTTGGGCTCCAAACGACGTCATTTGGAAACATGAGTTGTATTGTCTGATTTTTGACAAAAAACGCTTAGATTCTGACGTAGTTCCAGTAAGGAAAGTCTTCAGTGGCTCTGGTGGTGCAGCCAATAGAGGAAGTTTAACTTTTCCTGAGGCGCAACACATTCCCATTGTTTCACCATTGAATTTCAAGGCCTTGCAATAGGGACAAATTTTAGACATTGTCCCGATTTGAACACATCTACTCAAGCTATAATCATCGACTGGGTTGTACCTGAATGCCAGGCGATAACTTTCAGGTTGCTCTGATTCCTTGGCACGCTTTCTTTTCTTACTTTCTCTATCAGCAGCAAGCCTGATTTCTTGCTGTTCTTGTGATTCCTCGGCACGCTTTCTTTTCTTACTTTCTCTATCAGCAGCAAGCCTGATTTCTTGCTGTTCTTGTAATTCCTCGGCACGCCTTCTTTTTTCACATTCTCTTTTAGCAGCAAGTCTGCTTCCGCGTTGCTCTGGTAGTTCCTCGGCATGCTTTCTGTTCTTTCTTTCTCTATCAGCCTCAAGCCTGTTTCCCTGCTGTTCTTTTGATTCCTCGGCACGCCTTCGTTTTTCACTTTCTCTTTTAGCAGCAAGTCTGCTTTCGCGTTGCTCTGGTAGTTCCTCGGCACGCTTTCTTTTCTGACTTTCTCTATCAGCAGCAAGTTTTTTGGCATAGACTCTTTGAGCATCTTCATCAGTCATTGTAAACTTAAACATTAATAGATTTCTACGTGAACATATGTCTTATATAACTTGAATGACGTCACCGTCAAAGCAAAAATGACGACAACTAATTTCATGACGTCAGCCGACACAGAAACATGACGTCACCTGACAACTAATTTCATGACGTCAGCCGAAACATGACGTCACCTGATCCACAGATCCACAGACAGACAACTTATTTTTATATATATAGATACAAGTCAAGAGAGTCAGTGTCGTGCCTTGAACGTAGGACTACTAGGTGTGAACTTCCCCTCCTCGCAAAAAAAAACTGTTCCAAAAACGAACAGAAATATGTATTTCGCATAGCTGAACTCCTACGCTTTCTCGACAAAAATCCTAGATGCGACTTAGAAAACCGCACGAAAAATTTCGAAAAAATGGACAATTTTGTTGCAATTGGCACTATTTACCCTATATGACAAAAAACGGACATAATTCATTAAAAGGAAATACCAACCTTATCAAACAATAAATAATATCAAATTTTTGGTTATTAGGTTAAGGAGTCTCTGTATTAAATTCACAAATCTATAAATAGTAAACCCTAGATATAGAATCAACGGCCATGAATAGAAATTAAAATCTTGATATGTGTTCATAAACATTTTGTTTTTCTATTATAAAATGATTTGCCCATTTAGTTTTACTATTTTAGTCAACTTCTCGTTACTAAAAACACATAACTATTGAGTAAAACATTGAGATTTTTTTAACTATTATTGTCCTGATAAGTCCATTACAATGATTGCATAAATTTGAGTTAATAAAGATTACAAAATGATAATAATACAAGTTGAGATATCAAATGCCCATACCAGTAGGATGTCTTTTGGGGGGCAGACGAATTAAAAACAAATAAAAAAAAAGATCACTGAACAAATTATATGAAAAATGCTGGAAATTAGGGAGAAATTGTGAAAAACCTGATTTAAAAAAAAAATCCGGGTCCGGAGACATTTTGAAATAACAATTATTCACAAATAATTAGACAAAACTACAGATCCCGGGAAAAAAGCAGATTGGGGTGGAAACAAAGGCAGTGGAAAGTCACGGGGCATAAGGTGGAAATCTCACCCTCGGTTGCGCAAGTACACGGATGATAAATACGTTTTTTTGTCTTATTGGATGCAAGGTATGTTACATGCACGCGTTCCGTAAACAAACACAAAAATACGACTCAAGCTACTGAAGACATTTTAAGAACATCATGCACACACTTCCAAAAACATTTTGGATCTAAAAAAGGAAAGTGTTACAACATCTCTTTAGCATCTCCACTATTGAACCAAGGGATTTATGTGGCCAGTAAGGATTTTTAATTGGGGGGGGGGGTCCGTATTTATTATAATTTCTAGTATTTTCCATATATTATTTACTTTTATATTTTCAGCAACCCCTTTTATTGTTTTCTATATTAGATTATTTTCTATATTATATTATTTTCAATAATTTCAATTATTTTCATGATTTGCTGTCCGTAAACTCAGAGACGAAACTGTTCCCGTATTCTTTTCGAGGACGATACTCTAACTCTATGAAAGTTATTAATACATTTACAAGAACTAATTAATAAAGAAAACTAATGAGACTGGTAGACACATTTCAACCTGCTTCATCAAAGCAGCTTACGAAAGAGGAATACAGTCAGAGCTATAAACAATCTGTTTTTGGTAAAGACGAGGTTGATCACAGATAGTACAAAATACCTGTTCTTCAGTTAACAAAATGTTAACTTTGCAATAGTTGCATTAGGCTACTATATGTCTTACTATACGGCAACTGAGTTTGCTACCACGTTATTCGCTATTAAGAGTTATTTTTCTTAAGTAAAACGTCTGCGCCCAGGATGAATAGACAAATTCGCAAGACGGGCGAATAGCAAAAATAAAGACCGCTCTGTCGCTATCAAAACAAGATTATCTCTTTAAGTTATTTGCTTGGATAGGAGTTACTTGCTTACAATTCCTTACACTTAGATGGGGATGTCATCTAAAACCTTTGAATTTTCAATTTTGTAATCCCTAATTGTAATCCCTAATTTGCTGCAGCTGAGTGTTTCAAGTTGTGTTCATTTAAGCCCAATCAAAGCTCCAAAGCACTTTATTAGATCAACGTACTGGTACAGAAAAATCCATCCTAAGTATTTAATAATGTTAAATATAATAAAAAAAATTATTACAATAATTATTATGAAAAAATTATTATGATAATTTTTTCAAATAGAAATTGATTTAAAAAAAAATATTATTATGAATAAAGTGATAAAAATGAGTTCTTAACATATTTTAATCAGAACATTAATTCTTCAATTGAACTGAATTCAATTCCCCCCCCCCCCAAAAAAAAAGCCAAATGTCTTGGAGTCTAGAAGCTTACCAAAAAATTCGATTTCCCAGAGAAACAAATAAACAAAACAAAAATGCAAAACGCCATAGACTCTAGAAGCTTACATTTGATTTTTCCATTGATCCATCGATTTTTGAATAAAAATCAAATAGTTGTGGGCATCAAGTCATCGCTAATTGTACAAAAAGCCAAGACATATATCATATTGGCTGCATCAAGAAATGGGCTAGTACTGCAGTTATGCAAGGAAGTAAGCAGTTTGTTTATTTGAAGTTTGGTGTTTTATTCTGTCAATGGGAGGGGCTGTTGGGGCCTGACGGTTCCTTTCAGCCTTCCCCCTTCCCTATTTGCACTAAATATTTCAAAAAATTTGCAAATACTGCATTCATTATTACTGGTGTAAATCAACTTGAACCTTTACTGGTTTTATTTTGTTTTTAAAGAGTTGAGGCCACTCTAAGCTGATAGATGACTTGTTTTGACAAACGAGCACTGAGCAACGCGACAGCTGAGTAAGACAATGGAACAAGCAACCAAAAACAAAATGAAATAAATCTATCATGCGACACATAAAACAACCAAAGAACCTTTACGATTAGCTCTGGAAGGCCTAAATACAATATCATCATCGTCATCAAGTGATAGATTAATTCTAGTTCTTTCATCTAAATATTCTTCTTTTTGAAGTTGTTCCAGATTCGCTAAACAATAAAACAACAATACATTAATGGTAAGTCGTTGGAACCATATGGAATAGGGTTAGATGTTGGGTACATCAGAAAGGATGAAATAAAAAGAATAGGGTGTTGGGAGGGGCAATAACACAAATTTTCCCAGTATACATGCCACATCTAAGCTAATCTTTGACAGTAGACAGTAATTTTCGCCAAGCAAAAGGACTCAAACGATGTTACTATGTGAATTCCAGCTCGAAAGCATGATTGAAAGTGAAATTCTCTTTAATTCTTCTCTTAAATTTCTTAAAAAAAAAAACAAATCAAAAAACATTTGAACACTTATCTACAAAATAGAAATAGTAAATTATTGTCATGACATAAAAAGGACGTTCTTGTTAATTGTAAATACAGTTTCATCTTCTAGTGAACCCAGTATTTCCGCTCAGATCAAAAAACGCTTTCTTCGACCAGCCTAAGATCCAGTCGCCAAAGCGAAACTAAATTCCTGTTAAGGTCATATTATAGGTCAAAATTCAGGGTCATAAAGGCCGTGCGTAAAACCTAACTTATATGATATGGTTTTCAATTTAATAATCATCGAATCAAGTTGAAATGCCAAAACAGTCAATTTTTATCGTCTGGCACAATAATTTTTTTTTTAAGCGGGACCTATACATGATTAATCGGGTTTCCTAAAATAAAAAAAAATAAAAACTATAAATATGGCAACAAAATACAACAAAATACCTTAGCGTAAGACCCATAATTTGTTCGGAGGGGCCAGGGACGTGCAAATAATTTTGTAAATCTTTCGAGCAAAACAACAAATCACTTGTGCAGATTCTGTGAGGCAAATTTATGGTTTTTCGACATATCAATAGTAGAATTTTTTATAAAGAATCTGAAATAACCAAAATATTAATTTCCTGGTCACTTGGGTATGTACGAGGGACGTAGGTAATATTACCTCATAATGGTATATACTATTTGCCACATTTTTTCTATCTTTCCTTTTGAACTAACCTGAGGTTTGAGATCCCCTTATACCACCCACGTGCAGGTATAATACATTAGCCATTTTACACATACCATATGCTAATAGTGAAAAGCGTCCAAAAGAAATTCAAAAAAATAATATCTTCCCTTAATTAAAATTAAAGAATCAAGCTATTAATACATGAAATTAATGAAACATGTGATTATTAGCGAGAAAGACGTAGCGCATCTGAGCCTGGCTCAAAGACAAATTTTTCTCTCCATGTTCCCGCCTTTAGAAAAATCATTTGACTCCAACAAGTTCCATACCTAACATTCTTCTCCTTGGCAATAGAAAGAATCCTTAGAAATATTTTATAATTACAGATTCCAAATAATAGAAACATTAAACAGGATAGTGCTAGTAGCATCAGCCAACTGAGAAATGGATTAGAAAAATCTGAAATGGCATATCCTGCAGAAGAAACAAATAAAAGAGTACACCAGTAGGGACGTACGCAGGGTGGGGGTCGTCCCCCCAGAAGCTTTTTTCAGCTTTTCAGAATTGCTGGGCCCTTCTTATTCAAAATTATTGAACAATTTTTTGCGCTATTGCCACCCCTGCAAAAATAACTCGGTAAGACTTTCTATCCACAGTATTAACAAAATTACAAATTCTAAGGATCGCAATGTAAATATGTTCTACCTAAATAACTAGAACAAACACTGCACTCCATCCCCTATTTTTAATAAATATATTAGTTTGTTTCTAAGAGTTGAAATATTTTAACAAGTTTTTTTTTTTCAAATGCAGAAAAGGGACAAAACTAAAAGTTAGAATGAACAGAAGTTATCCTAATTACCCTCGACTTTCCATTCTTTAGCTAAAATTATGGGTATTTTTTATTTTCTTTTTTTAGATCATCTTAATACTTGTGACAAAAATCTATAGTTTACCCTAGAAATTGAATTTGAAAATAAAATACAGTTTTTACATGTGTTAATCATTCGTTGTATTAATAAGCTGGATTTTACTACCTACAGACAACTAACGCAAAACAAAAGATATCATCATTTTAAACCGAATCACCCCCCATAAGTTAAAAGAGCAGTTGTAACTTCTCTCATTGATCGTGACCTGAACATTTGCTCCGATTTGCACATAACAACAGAAATAAATTTTATCGAAGATATTCTTTTTGTAAACGGATATCCCATTCTTTTTATCGATAATACAATTAGCCGTAGACAAGGAAGACGCTCCAGTAAAATCCAAGATATTTCACAATGTGAGGCTCTTGATAAGCCCTCAAACATAATCTGTCTTCCATACAACCCAAAAACCACTACAAAATTTAAAAAAAAATTGCACAAAAAATAATCTGTATGTAGTTTTCACTAATAATTTTAAATCACAAACTTCTTAAACTCTGGTAAAGATTAAACCCCAATTACTCGCCAAAGAGGGGTTTATCAAATACCCTGTGACTAAAGAAATTACTATGTTGGGAACCCCCATCACAATTTAGAAAAATGCCTACACCAGCATAAAGAAGATATAGACAAAGCATTAATTTCTAATAGTTCTAATTGCTCCTTTAGTTCTGCTTTAGGAAGCCATATTTTTGATAGCCCCAGCCACACAATAATTTTTGAAAAATCCTTCCTCATTAGTAATGATTTGGGCATAAAACAGGTGGTTCGGGAATCAATTGAAATTAGACTCAAAATAAATCATAATATTTCTTTAAATAGGGACTTAGGGGAATACTCATTAAATTCTTTATACACTAAATCAATTAAAAATGATCTAACACAATATTTTACTAAATAAACAGATAATAGTAGTGAACATGTTACAAAAAAACCTTTCAGGATCGCTGCAAAAAAGCGAGATTAGCTTTGTATTTAATTATTTTTTATTATTTAATTATTTTATTATTATTATTTAATTATTTAAATTAAATTACTTTATTAAATTAAATTAAATTAAATAAATTAAATAAAATTAAATTATTTAATTATTTTTTTCGTTTGAATGAATTTTATCATCTCACCTCACTATATCTATCAGTCCTGGTTGAACTTCGTTGAAATAATGATGCTAGGGCTGTTTTAAGTTTAAGTCTCCTTTTTTTATATTTTTACTCAGGTTGTGCTGAGGACGGCCCTTGGACATGGACCGAAATGTTCACTGAATTGATCTAGTGTTTTAAAAGTGTGCTTCTTTGTTTGTGATGGAAAGGAAGTGTGGTCATCGTCACTATTTTCAAGTTGAGAGGGCTCATTAAATTGTTTCAGCTTTAATCTATGTACTGTCCATTCTATGTTCTTTAACGCCATTGCTAAACGCCCATTTATAATCAGATTTTACTGATACCGAGACTTAGCTACCACTAATTTAGGGAATTAGTTGAAATCAAACCTTTTTACAATAGAAATCTAGCTAGCGTCTAGGACTAGTTCGGGCTAAAACTGAAGTTTATCGGTCTGAACTTAGCTGAGGCCAAACCGATCAGGATTTTTCATAGTTTTCCATACAGTTTTTCGATATCATAACCCCTGCCCATTTTAAATGTAAATACTGACCTTTACTATAATTTTAAAAAACGTTTAAATAAATTTAGGTTCAATTTCAATTTAGTGCATGTTCTTTGCTACTTCGATACATGGATTTTAGAGAGGGTTTGAGGACTGCCAACTCGCAATCATGAAGAAGTCCCTCTGGAGAAGGGAGGGGGACCGGCATAAGGATTATCACAAACGTGCATTAGGCAACTATCCAATTTATCCTTCTGTCACCGATGAAACCTGGCCTCTTACGACCAAAAAAACTTGTTCACTGAAGAATTCGACCACCGTTACCTGAAGCATACTGTACGTGCCAGCTGACATTTTTGCATATCTAACACTGGGGTTCGAAGGCACTGAGCTGAAAAAGAGCTCTCGGAAGCCATAAAAAAATGACAACTGAAATTTCTTGGTCAAACACTACGACGAACAACCAACACTGACGTATATCCCACGACGCCCTCAACCGCGACTCAAACCACTTCAAACTTGGAAATGGAATTCTAGCAGCAGAGATAGATTCTCAGACAGACAACCAAAAATGTCTTGGATTCTTGACGTGACTTCCGTTGACACGGTGTCGTTGAGATAAGGGTTGGCTGAAGATTGCAGAAGAGGCTGTCGCTAGATCACTTTAAACGTCAGTCATCCATTGGTGTAGGTAGGGTGGGTCTCTACCTAGGACCTGTAGAAAGTAAGTAAAACATCGAATTGACAAGGTCTACGATGCCTTCGTGAAACTTTAACGTTGAACGTTACTTTTTACTGCCACACTGGCGTATATCCCACGATGTCCCCAACTACAACTGAAACCCCTTTCAATTTTGGAAATGGAGTCCTAGCAGCAGAGAAAGAGGCTCAGAAAGACAACGAAAAATGTCTTGGATTCTTGATGTGACTTCCATTGACACGATAACGTTGGGATAAGGATTGGCTGAAGATTGCAGAAGAGGCTGTCGCTAGGAGATCATTTTAAACGTCAGTCATCCATTGGTGCAG
This sequence comes from Artemia franciscana, assembly GCF_032884065.1. NCBI lineage: Eukaryota > Metazoa > Arthropoda > Branchiopoda > Anostraca > Artemiidae > Artemia > Artemia franciscana. Next base: position 2,124,450 of record NW_027062618.1, on the reverse strand, counting down.
GAAGGATGGGTCTTTACCTAGGTCCTGTAAAAAGTAAGTAAAGCATCGAATTGAATAGATCTACGATGCCTTCGTGAAACTTTAACGTTGAACTTTAGTTTTTAATGTCATGGTAAAAAAAACTTCTTTGTAGATTTCTCTTCAGGTTGGAGGGAGGTACAAGCGATTAAATAAATAAACCTTTTATTTGCAAAGGATTGTGACATAAAGATTTAAACGTTAGCGAAAGCGTTGGTGGTTGAGGGCATGGCAGACTTCTCCCCTTAGATTAAGCGCGCTTTCGTTTAATTTTTTAAGTTGAAATCAACCAGAGATCATTACCTAAATGATCCGGATTCGAAAGAGGCGTAATCACTATATACTATCTTTATAAGTGAGCAATAATTGGGTCTGTATTTATGTATGTCCTCAAAAACGGCTCCATATTTTTTCGGGAAAATTGGTATCTTGAGATATTCCCGAATAAAAAACGATCTAGATAGGTCAGAAGTCTGAGAAAATTCATTAAGAGCCTAAATTTTGGTAGTTGCAAATGACGTCATGTGCTATATTAGTACATTATACAAGTATTTCTTATGACATCGTATAAGCATTTTCTTATATGATCTCACGCATAGTATAAATAAGATTGTTGAGTTTCCAACGCATCAATTATTTGTATAACATAATGTCTGTTGGAAGGCCCAGAAAACGAAAATTTGCAGTTGCAGTTACTATACATGCTGATTTTTTGGAACCAAGGCCTGAACCATCAAACGTGATAAGATATGAAGACCTTCAACCTGAACCATCAATTGCGACAACACAAATACGAACAGCTTATGCCAAGGTCATTGCTAAATTGTGTGAAGTAATCAAAATCCAAAAACGTGTCAAAAATGAAAATGAAGAGCAAAGATACAGACGGTTAGAAGTTATACGAAAACGACAATTAGAGCGTGTCAAAAATGAAATGAAGAGCAAAGACACACGCGGTTAGAAGACATGTGAAACCGAGCAAGTGAGCGAGTCGAAAATGAAAATGAAGAGTAAAGACGCACGCGGTTAGAAGAAAAGCGTCAGCGTGTCCAAAATGAAACTGAAGAGCAAAGACACATGCGGTTAGCAGACATATGACACCAAGCATGCGAGAGAGTCAAAAGTGAAAATGAAGAGCACATACACACCTGGTTAAAAGAACAGCAGCGGTGTGTCAAAAATAAAAGTTAAGAGCCGACGCATGCGGTTAGAAGATATGCCACACCGAGCATGTGAGCAAGTCAAAAATGAAAATCAAAACCAAAGACACACGCGGTTAGAAAACATACGACACCAAACATGAGAGCGAGTCAATGAAAATCAACCTGGACAGCGAGAATCGAAACGTGTCAAAATTCAAAATGATAGCAATGATGACTGGGTTTGAAATTTTGACATGAATAAGGTCATCAATAGCTATCATACCTTTGTTTAAAAAACAAAGGTTCAGCAATAAGTGTTTCACAGTGACAAAAGACAAGCCGAGGTAAAATGAACTAAACAAATTGAAAATGATGGTGATGATTATTAGGTTTTGGATTTTGACATGGATAAGGTCATCAATGCCTATCATACTTTTGAAAATCAAAAACCTCGACAAGATAAACCGTTGGAGGAAAAAGAAGTTTCTGTCTCACCACCTGAACAATAAAAAGAAACAAAGTTTAGGCGATATGTCTTATATAATGACAAAAGACAAGCTGAGGCAAAAGAAGAGGTTTTTGTCCCACCACCTGAACAATTAAAAGAAACGAAATTTTGGTGATATGTGCTTCATAATGACAAAAGACAAGCCGAGGCAAAAGAAGAAGTTTTAGTCCCGCCACCCAAACAATTAAGAGAAACAAAGGTTCGGCGATATGTCTTTCATAATGACAAAAGACAAGCCGAGGCAAAAGTTGAAGGTCAAATAAAAAAATGTAATTTTACGAAGGTACTACTTCTAATTTAAGGTCCATTTGGACATCATGACATCAAGAAAAGGCTAAAATGGTCTGCATTTAGAATACAAGCGACAGTGAGAATTTATAGAAGCCTGAAACGTGGCAAGTGCTGGGACCCGGTGGCGAAGCCGCCGAGCTCCTGGTACTTTAAACTACTCGAGATCAGATCTTCGAAGTTACTTTCAAATTATGTCGTAAGATAATTTTCATGTCCACTGAATAATTCGTGAAATATTAGAATTGATTGGATCATCCAAGAATTCGTAACAACGAACTGCTAGTAAAGAGCAATATATGCCAGTATTAGCGAAAACCCAAGAAAGGAATTTTGATAACAGTATATACATCAAAAGAGTCTACTTTTCGTGTTGATTCCAAAATACTTTAAACTCATTAACTTTAAACTCATCACTGAAAAGCTATTAGCAAAAGAAAATCTGTATAATTAAAAAAAGAAGAGGGAAGCACCCTCCATGACGAGCAAGATTTTCATGAAAATTACGCCATCAAAATCAGCACACTAGAGAGGTTTATAGCAGAGGTTACATTCCCTGGTCTAAAAAAATGCAGATCTTTTTTTTCTTGAGCATAGACAATTCTTTAAGTATTGTTCAACCAGATTTATTTATTAGAGGGGTGTTAACTTCAGGTAATGGTGGATAAATTTGCACCAGCTACTAGTGAGAAAGGTCAATTGATTTTTCAGTGGGTATGAAAAGACTATCACCAGGACTGGATTTAAAGCTTTGAGGCTTCAACGTCCAAGCGTTTTTGCTGCTCCGTTTTTGCAAGATTTTTGGGGAATCCCCGAAAATTCAGGGGATGATGGAAGCACTGAACAGAACGCAATTGATGAGCTAAAAGTAATGAAAGAGAGAGCTGATATCAAACTCTCAGCTGCCATTCTTGGGAGACATCTGACAGTTTATAAGTGGCCACAGAATTCTTATATTGCTTCAAAATCACTTTTCTTTGAATAGGCAAAACGGCGGCGGAGTGCACCTGGCACTTTGACGATAAATCAGATCCGTCCAGTATTGTTGAGAAAAAATCATTCAGTGAATTTATTGTGCGCCCCTAAGCCCAGGCCTATTGGTAAAATCCTGGCCGGACCCTCGACCCTCCGCGTTTTTTCACACAACAGTTTAAAGTGCGGCTGAGTAAGCGAACCATTTTGCTCGGAAAGAGTTTGGGAATTTTTATTGATCTAGCAATCGAATGATGGGGCAGCAGCCCCATCTGTCTCAGATTTTGCGTCATTTCTGTTCCTTTTAGTCATTAAATAAAAAAAAGTTTTTTAACTGAAAGTAAGGAGCGACATTAAAACTTAAAACGAGCAGAAATTACTCCGTATATGATATGGGTTGTCCCTTCGCAGTCCCTCACTCTTTACGCTAACATTTTTAATTGTTTTAAAAAGTAGAACTGTGGCAAAGAGTCAAACTTTAGCGTAAAGAGCGAGGGATTGCTGAGGGACAACCCATATCATACACGGAGTAATTTCTGTTCGTTTTAAGTTTTAATGTCGCTTCTTACTTTCAGTTAAAAATACTAGTTTTTTTTATTTATTTTCTGAACGTTTTTGAATTAATGCATGTTTGATTTTGGCTCTCCGCACATAAATTATTAAAATTAAATATGCATATTAATTCTTTTTTTTTTGCTAAATGGTTTTCTCTTAGTTTTGATCAGACGATTTTGAGATATAAGGGGTGGTGAAGGGGCCCTGTTGCCCTCCAATTTTTCGGTGAATTAAAAAGGCAACTAGAACTTTTAATTTTTAACAAACTTTTTATTAGTAAAAATATACGTAACTTAAGGATTAACTTGCGTAACAAACATTTATATTCTTATATTTTTATTACGTATACAAGGGGGTTTGTCCCCTCGTTTATATTTCGCTCTTCAAACTAAATCTTAAGTTTTGTCCCAATTCTTTAAGAAAAACCTCTGAATCAGAAGGGCCGAAGAATAAATAGTTTAAATTACTGAAAATACTTTAGCATAAAGAGCGAGGTATTTATCTTCTCCTAAATACCTCGCTGTTTATGCTAAAGTATTTTTTGAACCCCTCATATGCGTAATAATCTCTGTTCGTTTTAACTTTTAATGCTACTCCTTACTTTCAATTGAAAAAACTTTTTCATGTTTATATTTTCATTGTTTTTTTAATAGTAATGCTAGAAAATGTACGCGCCCTTTTCATTGAATTTCTCTTCCTCCATGACATATTCCTCCAAGGAAAGATCCTCCCACATAGTCCCCTCCCCTCAACCCCATCCCCAAACCAAAAAAATCCCACTGAAAACGTCTGTACGCTTCCCAATAACTATTACTGTATGTAAACACTGGTCAAAGTTTGTAACTTGCAGCCCCTCCCCCAGGGACTGTGGGGGAGTAAGTCATCCCCAAAAACATAGTTATTATGGTTTTCGACTATGCGGAACAAAATGGCAATCTCAAAATATTGATCCGTTGACTTTGGGAAAAAATGAGCGTGGGAGGGGGCCTAGGTGCCCTCCAATTTTTTCGGTCACTTAAAAAGGGCACTAGAACTTTTCATTTCCGTTAGAATGAGCCCTCTTGCGACATTCTAGGACCACTTGGTCGATACGATGACCCCTGGAAAAAAAACAACAAAAAACAAATAAACACGCACCCGTGATCTGTCTTCTGGCAAAAAAATACGAAATTCCACATTTTTGTAGATAGGAGCTTGAAATTTTTGCTATAGGGTTCTCTGATATGCTGAATGCGATTGTGTGATTTTCGTTAAGATTCTATGACTTTTAGGGGGTGTTTCCCCCTATTTTCCAAAATGAGGCAGATTTTCTCAGGCTCGTAACTTTTGATGACAAAGACTAAATTTGATGAAACTTATATATTTAAAATCAGCATGAAAATCCGATTCTTTTGATGTATCTTTTAGCATCAAAATTCCGTTTTTTAGAGTTTCGTTTACTATTGAGCCGGGTCGCTCCTTGCTACAGTTCGTTACCACGAACTGTTTGAAAATCAACAATAGATCATGACACAAATGATCCAGATTTGGAAGAGACATATCACGAAAAGGTTTGATTTATAGATTAAGGAAGTTTAAGTTAAACAGAGAGGGCTCATTTAAACCTTCTGCAAATGATGGGAGGCCAGTAATCTCTAATTTTCAGTGAGGTCATTCTAGTAAATATTCAGAGATGGAGGGGAGAACTGAATCCCTGGTATTTTATTGGAACAGGGATAAAATATTATGCTCAAAGCATTGACACGAGCGAGAGGATTGATAATGTGTGGAGGCAGCACTTAAGGCTTCAAAGCCGAATTTTTAGGCACACATTTTCAAAATTTCTACAAGAGATGCTTCAGGCGAAGATTTAGGTGGGGGGGGGGGGTGTAGCTGCTGAGCTTCCTTCATTTGGAGGAGTATATCTGAACTAAGCAATTACATGATTCTGGGGATGGTAGCTCCCGTATTATTGTGAGAAAACAAGAAACGTTATTTTAAATACTAAAGTAATGTGATAAAAATTTCAACTCAAGTGTAAAGATTGGGTGTTCGATTCCCTCTTATATAGGAATTTCTGCCTTATTTTAAGCAAACACATCTAAATAGGGCCTTTTCCTTGAAGCATAATCCTGTAAAATTTATACTAGAGCATACAAGGCAGGGGCTTGAATAACCCAAGAAACGGTTCCAAAAACGACGACAAATTAAGTAAAAAAAGAAGGTTTTTGTCAAATGAAAGCGAAGTGATATTTACACTTACGACAAACAAAAATTATCCCGCATATGCGTAGGGGCTATCACTCACTCCCTCCCCTCCCCACCAGATTTTAACTCTATAGTTTGACCCCCCCCCCCAAATATTTATAGGGAAAATACATAAAAGATCGGTAATTTAAAAAAAAAATGCCTTTTGACTATGTCTAGAGAGCAAAAGGACTTACTGATTTATATCCCCTTTAATTTTTAATATTACTCTTAACTTTTATATGAAAACTTTTTTTTATCTAGTGTATGACTGTAATGACTATGATAAGTTGTTTTGTCATGGTTGCAGTAGTAGCTGCAACCTAGTAAAAAACATACCTTAAGGAGCAATGTTACATCTGAAGAATTTGTGTCTAATGTATGAAAGCTGATGATTATCTGATTACAGAAAGTTTCAGTATGACATCATTTAGTTTTCATTGGTACATATTTTGTTGTTAGAGGAGTTTAAAATATATATGATGATAAAAATATCTTAGCGCTTAAGTTTTAGGAAGACATGTGAATTTGGACTATGTCTGACTCAATACCTAGTCTTGCAGTCTTAACCTGTGTTTCTTGAAGGACATGAAAATAGATCTTGAGCCCCATAAATAACATAAAGGATGAAAAACTGTTCATTTTTGCGGATTCCAAATATGTTACTTTAATCTAGATCTAAGCTAATGAATTTTTCTTTCAAACTCGTGACATTTCCAGTCCAAAACAAAATATTTCCCATTATTTTTTTTACAAAAAAAAACACTGAACTTATGAAAGTGAAAAGAAGGAAGAAAAACACAATAAATAAATGCAGAAAAAAAATTCGACAATAATTAACTGTAAATCAAGTGGCTACTTTTGAAAAGTCTATTGTCTTTCACATTGAAAAAGGGTCTCTGTATTAAAATTATGCTTCAAACAGGAAAAACTTAAGCTTTGCAAAGCTTGTGACCCAGCAAGAGTAAAGGACTCTATCTAAGGGTCAAGTGACCAGAACTCAACTATTAAATACACTTAGCCTAAAACTTTTGCAAAATTACCTTTTCTTTTCTTTCTATCTTTCCTTTTTCTAGTAGGTACTTCACCAGACATTCTGAGCTTCTAAGTCTGAATTCTAAAAAAAATTTGAAAATTACTCTTTTAATAGTCAACCCAGGTAAGTAGATGATACCCACGTCCAATACAAAAAATACACTCCAAATCTAACATTATTATCAATTAGACATTTAAAGATAACATTGCAAAGCCTCTTTTGAAGGAAAAATATTAAAATAAAAAATGGTAACACAATTAGGTTTCTTACTCTATTAAATAAAATAATTCTATATTAAATAATTTTCGCTGAAAGTAAGGAGCGGCATTAAAACTTAAAACGAACAGAAGTTACTCCGTATATAAAATGGGTTGTCCCCTCCGCAATCCCTCGCTCTTTACGCTAAAGCTTTTAATTGTTTTAAAAAGTAGAATTGTGGCAAAGAGTCAAACTTTAGCGTAAAGAGCGAGGGACTGCGGAGGGGACAACCCATTTTATATACGGAGTAATTTCTGTTCGTTTTGAGTTTTAATGCCGCTCCTTACTTTCAGCTAAAAAAACTAGTTTTTTTTTTATTTAATTTCTGAACGTTTTTGAATTAATGCATGTTTGGTTTTGGCTCTCCGCGCATAAATTATTAAAATGAAATTTGTATATTAATTCTTTTTTTTGGCTAAATGGCTTTCTCTTAGTTTTGATCAGACGATTTTAAGAAATAAGGGGTGGAGAAGGAGGCCTAGTTGCCCTCCAATTTTTCGGTTGCTTAAAAAGGCAACTAGAACTTTTAATTTTTAACGAACTTTTTTATTAGTAAAAAAATATACGTAACTTATAAATTAGCAACTTATGTAACAAACTTTCATAATCTTATATTTTTATTATGTATACAAGGGAGTTTGTATCCTCGTTAATACCTCGCTTTTTACACTAAATCTTAAGTTTTGTCCCAATTCTTTAAGAATGACCCCTGAATCAGAAAGGCCGTAGAATAAATAGTTGAAATTACGAAAAATACTTTAGCATAAAGAGCGAGGTATTTATCTCCTCCTAAATACCTCGCTCTTTATGCTAAAGTATTTTCGGAACCCCTCATATGCGTAATAATCTCTGTTTGTTTTAAGTTTCAATGCTACTCCTTCCTTTCATTTGAAAAAACGTTTTCATGTTTATTTAGCTCATATGGCACTTCTGACAAGAGATCAGATCTGGTCTAGTTAGGTCAATAATGTATCTAAAACTTGTGCTTATTCTTGAACTCGCCAAAGCACTGGATCCCACCCCCCATCCACCCAACTCCCCCAAAGAGAGCGGATCCGGTCTGGTTGCGTCAATCATGTATCTAGAAATTGTGCTGACTCTTCCCACCAAGTTTCATCCTGATCTCTCCACTCTAATCGTTTTCCAAGATTTCCAGTTTCCCCCTCCCAACTCCCTCAATGTCAACAGATCCGGTCGGGATTTAAAATAAGAGCTCTGAGACATGGGTCCTTCTAAATACCAAATTTGAGATCCAATCATCTGTTCCTAAGTTAAGAGTACCTTACTAATATAACTAAACTAAGTAATCTTACTAAGTTAAGGAAAACTTGGGGTGGTCCATGATTCACAACTATCTTGTTCACTCGCTTTGTAAATACCAAGTGCCATAAAAAAAGAAAATGTAAATGATCCAGCCAAGACCTCTGCTCAGTTGTCCTCAGTGCCAAAAAAAAGGTAGATAACAACTTATGTTTTGTTTTAAGATGTTTTGTTTTATTTTGTTTTGTGGGCTTTTATCTACTTTTATTTACTTTTTTTTGCACTGAGTACAACAAGACAGAAATCTTGACTGAAATATTTACATTTTTCACAGGGTGTGAATTATCTTGTTTCAATTCCATTGTTTTACATTCCCTTTTATTGATATTGATTGAAAAGAAGTATTATAATTGCAAAACCGAAAAAGAGCACAATCCTTTTAAATCTGAAGCAAAGTAATAGAATGAGAAATAATTTACTCCTACTCGTTAATTTTTTAATAGGACCTACTCAGCTCTTAATCAATAGGTCATTATCTAAAACAATTCACCTTTTTTACCACTATAACTTTTTCGAGATATATTTGTCAATTTAAAAAAAAATCATATCCAATTCTATCTATCTAATAAAAACAATCTTTACTTATAGGCTAACTAGTTCATTTGCTATTGCCTCAGTGTTTTCTTTTTCTGCTTCAACAACTATACATTCATTTCTTTTGCACAACCACAAAAGCAAATTGCTTGTTATAAAGCAAGTTGGTTAACTCTTCAACATTGACTAGCATAGTCAAAAATAACATTAATTTAAAATGTTTTTTTTAATAAGTCTTTGAAAGAAAAGTAAAGAGCAGTGTCAAAATCTAAACAAGGAAAAATAAACTCAAACTTAAAAAGAAGTCAAACTCAAAACAAAAAATATTATATTAATATTATTTACAAATAAATAAAAACAAAACAATCTGAACTTACAGGAATAAGCAATGATACCTAAAACAAACAGAAAATTATATCATATGGGAGGGCTATTGTCCCCTCGAAACCATCAAACCCCATAAAATAATGTTAAGCTCCAATTCTTGTTGAAGCCATGTAGATGAGGAATGAGGTGAGCTAGCAGCTTGATATTTTACTGATGCTATCTTCTTCTGATTTTCCATTAAATGAAGCTCAACATAAGAGAAGTCAGATGCCTAGCTTTAGACCTTGATAGGAAGTCCCTTGATAGGAAAAGTGTTCAAACAATAGGTGCAATGTTTTTCCTAAAGAGCACAGATAACATGCACTTGTACACACACCAAGTCTCTTCCTCTTACTATTAGTTTTATACAAGGAGTACCTGTTTTGGATAAGAATTGATGGTTCCATATAAGAATCACCAAATCTCAAACTTTCATGTGCTTAACAGTTGTCATGTTTTGCACTTTCAAAAATGCTTGCTCATTTTTGCTAGACTACACACAAAAAAAAACATTATTACCAGAACAAAGTTATAAATGAGTACTATAGGGAAAACCATCCCCCATGTGTCTGAATTGGTTATTACACCCTGTTGAAAAAATTAGCTGTGTTTTGAATCTCCATTGGCTCAGGATACATCCTTTACATGTTTTTAGCCAGATGCAGATGCAAACAAACATATTAAAGCCTGACGACAATTAAACTTTGGAGAAGAATGAGCCATTTAAGTAAATATTTACCAGCAGGTTGTTTGGAGGCCATGATGTCCAAGGCAAAAAGAATTAAAATCTTTAAATTTACTTGTGGAAGGCTGAATAGCTTGTATTGGTATTACCAAATGCAAGTTTCCTCTGGAATTGGAATCCAAATTTTACAACTAACATGTTCAAGTTCAATTTATTAATATAAGATGCATAACAAATTAAATACACTGGGTCACCATGGAGAGATAGAGCTTGTGATTGTGGTGACCCCCACAATCACGAGTTGTTCATTGAACTGAACATTGAGGACTCAATATTCATTGAGTCCTTAACATGAGTCTTTAATCCAAGATGAATGGATTCAATCTTGACAGGGGAAACAGGAGTCAAGGCATGTAGAGCAGATTGGCTGCTTATGTTGAGCCAGATGTGTAGGTGAAGATAGCAGAGGATTTATCTGTTTATTTTGAAATAATTTTTGAGAGAAAGGTACCAGAAGTCAACTTGATAAAATACAATCTTTATTTATTTGCTGTTTATTGGCCCATGTGTTCCCATCTTTTTAAATTTTGTGCTTTTTATTATAGGATGAAGAGCTGATAAAGTTCCCAGTGTCAATTTACCTGTGTGTGGTGAAAGGGGACTCCAATGTATTTGAATAGGTACAATGGAGTCTTATTTGTTTTGTGATAATAAATATATTATCAAATGATAGCCTTAAATCATAAAATCCTGTAATAAAGATAGACCTGTAGATGTTGGGTTATTGCTGAGGCGAGCATGAGCATCCAATTCAGTTTGCCTTGGTTAATGATGGAAAAATCTGGATGGAAATTATGGGAGCCATAAATCTGACTGGGTCTAATAGAAACTTTCTGCACATGCCTATTATTACTTTTTAATGAGAGGTCTGGTGATTTCTTTTAGTTTAGAAGCCATAATGCCATGTCTCTCCCATTTTAGAAGGGAAAGGTGTGCAATTGTTATACTAGAAACTTAATTATAGACTAGGCCTATTTGGAAAGTGTTGAATGGGAAATATAGTGGAACTAATCTTTGGTTGTTATATGCAAGCATTTCCTTCATAGGCTAGGAGGAATCTTGCTTCACAGTTTGGTCTGTCCCTAGAGTCAAAGATAAATAGATCTTAACTCACACAAAAATTTCAGGGGAGAGCACATTCTAGCTGGTAAATTTTTCTTTTTTCTATTATTTTGCTAGGACTAAACTGAAAAATCACTAAACTGAAAAATCACTTGATACCATTTTTATGTTCTTTCCAAATACAATAATTGATTCAGGGCAGAGGTAGTTTTAGGGGGGACAAAGGGGACACTGGCCCTGGGTGCAGAATTTAAAATAAATAATCTAGCAGCAGTAATTCTTTTGTAATTTCTGAAATTTTACTTTTATTAAAATAGAGTAGAGGGTACAGTTGGCAAAATTTGCCCAGGCACTAGAAAGGCAACAGCCACCACTACTTCAGGGACAAATTCCATTTTGAACCCTTGAAGGAGCCACCAAAGGTAATTTATTTTGTCACTGACAAAAAAAGTCACCATTGCCAGAAATGAGTTTAAAAAGTGGTTAAAAGAATAATATTTATTTATAAGTTAATTATTCAAGAGTAACCTATTTCAAACATTTTTAAAGGTCATCAAAGGCATAAAAAATGGTAAAATTCTAGTTTAGCTATTTTTTGCTATCTTGGAAATGGGTTAAATTAGGAAAAATGAAACTTTCAGTAATGAATCCAGGGCAAAAACATAGCCTACTCTGGGAAGGTATTGCCCAGCTTTCATATTAACCTTCTTCTGATTTCTAAGTCTTAGAAATTTGCCTACTTGACAGCCTATTGAAATTTTGGCATAACAACATTATAGTACCTTAATTTTCAGTCATCAGCTTCTTTATCTCTAGTTTTAGTTCTGAAAATGTAACTCCTGCAATTTGAGCAGAATTTTAAGCAATATGAATGAGTTTTTTCTAAATTTAGGAAATGTATTTATAAATCATTGAAACCTCACAAATTAAGATTGAGTAAAGATGTGAAACTGAAAACTGATTTTGTAGCTTATTTCATTCAAGCAGAAGATATTTTTTGCAAGGTTTCACTTTTCTAATACAAAAATACTTTAAAGGTCATCAAAGGTCACTGCTCTTTAGAGTGATAAGTAGTGGAGGTAGGGTAAAAGACCTCTTTTTGGGAAATACTACTTTTCTTAGGGATTCTTGAAAAATAGAGATTGATTTTTAGACCACCCCTATTTTCCTATAGGATGATGCAATATGAGGGTAATAGCAAGAATCAGCATAAATTAAAAGTATGGTCTCTGTTTTGACTAGCAATTGAAAAGAAAAAATTATATTGAGTATTTGTGATTTATAGAATGAATATCAAGCAAATAAGTTACACTTTTAGAACAAGAAGAAAATCAGCTTTCTATTAATATTTCATTAAAATTGAAATATTAAAAGAATATATACATAAAAATAGGTTAATTGGTATTCCCAAAAAGAGATCCTTCTATGTAAGTCAATAATCTAATAATTTCAAGTGTTTGATCGTAAATAATTTGAATAATAACCATATTGATGCATAGCTTAGATTTTTAGTTATTCATTGATAAATACAAAATTCTTCTCAATTCTTCTTTGGTACCAAGGTGTGAGGGTTTTAGTTGTAGATAATTTTGCTTAATTAGATACTGATTTTTTACCCTTGTTACTTCAAAATACCTTCCCAGGACATACTTTAGTCTGTAGACTCATCCCTGAAAGTTTCATTTTTCTAATCTAAACCTTTTCCAGGATAGCAAAAAGTGGCTAAACTAGAATTTTACCATTTTTTTAGCTTTATAATTTTCTCAATACCTGCCCAGAATATGTTTTTGGCCCTGGATCCATTAGTGAAAGTTTCATATTCCTAACCTAACCTGTTTCTGAAGTGGCAGAAAGTAGCTAAACTAGAATTTTACTGTAGTAAATTCTAGTTTAGTGACTTCTTGCTATCTCAGAAAGGGGTTAGGTTAGGAAAATGAAACTTTTGGGGATGGGTCTACAGGCTATAGTATATCATGGGAGGGTATTTTAAAGTGCCCACCTCCACTCCTTCTCCTGCTGAAGGGCCCTGAAATTTGCCTACATGACAGGTACACATCTACCAACATTTTGATAAATCAACATTTTACCTTAATTTTCAGTTACCAGTTGCTTTTTCTCTACCTTTAGCACAGATAATACAATTCCTGTTCTTTGAGTAGAATTCTGAGCTAGATAAATGTGTTTCTTTTCAAAATTTAGGAAATGTATTAGCATACCTTTAAAACCTTATAAATTGGGATTGAGCAAAGTTGTGAAGCTGAAAACAATTTTGTTGTACTTTATTCAATCAGAAGATCTATGTTGCTAGGTTTCACTTTTATAACACACATATTTTTAAAGGCCATCAAAGGTCAGGACCCTCGAGAGGGAGTAGAGGTAGTTATTTCAAAATATTCTCCTGGGACATACTTTGGTCAATGTTGGTGTTACTGGAACAATTGTTTGGAGTCATGAAACTATTGTAATAGCATATATTAAATACAGCAATAGTTAGTTTACATATTTAATATATGCTATGCTTTACCCCCACCCCCCTAATGTGCAAATATATAGCCCAAATTTGTTTCTAAACTATTACAGATTTGTGATTTCAAATATCCAATCAATGAAAACAGAAATGAATGCAATTCTATATGTATAAATACAAGAATATTTGGGCCAGAATAACTCCATAATGGTGAGTTTGCAGTAGTTTTGCAGCAGAGATAAGATGTTCAAAGAGTCCAAATGCATCTATTAACAATAGTTTCATAACCCAAAACAATTGTTCTGGTAATACCAACTGTAGTATTCATGTTGGATCAAGTGAAGTCTATTTATTCAAAACCCAAGCACCTATAAAAAATAACAACAATAAGCTGGGGGTAAATAAACAATGTGCATACTAAGCAATTTGTAAGCAAGCATTACTGCACCAACATTGACCAATACTTTAGCCTGCAGACCCATCTCTGAAAGTTTCATTTTCCTAACCTAACCCCTTTCCAAAATAGCAAGAAGTCACTAAACTATAAATTTACCTTTCATCACAAATGGAATTATGGCCAAAGTTGCCATTTGTAAAGAAAAAAACACTTTTACAGGATTGATAGTAAACAATCCACAGTATATGCTGCTTTGGTTGAGAAAATTATAGAGGTAAAATACAAACAAAAGAAACTAATGACTTATAAATGTCTTATTAGAGCATATTACTAGTTTAGAATCTAAAATCCATTCCTGAAAGTTTAATTCACCAAACTGAACTAATCCTGATTTCTAAAATTTTGAAAGAGCCCATCATCCAGATATTCAAAATTCAAAAATTTGGTAAAATTCTAGTTAACTGACTTCTTGCTATCTCAGAAAGGGTTTAGGTTAGGAAATGAAACTTTCAGGGATGAATCTACAGACTAAAGTATGCCCCAAGAAGGTATTTTGAAGCAACTACCTCCACTCCTTCTCTCTCTAGAGGACCCTGACCTTTGATGACCTTTAAAAATATGTGTGTTATAAAAGTGAAACCTTGCAAAATAGATCTTCTGCTTAATTGAAGTACAACAAAATTGTTTTCAGCTTCATAACTTTGCTCAATTCCATTTTGAAGGGTTTTAAAGATATATAAATACATTTCCTAAATTTTGAAAAAAAAACATTGATATGGCTCAAAATTCTACCTAAATAACAGGAATTGCATTTTCAGAACTAAAGGCAGAGAAAAAGGAACTAATAACTGAAAATTAAGGTAAAATATTGTTTTGTCAAAATTTCAATAGGTATAGACCTGTCAAGTAGGCAAATTTCAGGACCCTCAAGAGGGAGAAGGAGCGGAGGTGAGTACTTTAAAATAACTTCCCGGGACATACTTTAGCATGTAAACCCATTGCTGAAAGTTTCCTTTTCCTAACCTAAACCCTTTCCGAGATAGCGAGAAATCAATTAACTAGAATTTTACCAAAAATTTTTATGGAATAAATAATTAAACATCGAACAACTACCCTATTTAGGTCTTCTAGTACCAAATAGAGATGAAAAACCCTACCAAATTGTTTGCGGTGTTTTTGTTCTATTTCTTCCTCGAAAATATTTTCAGAGTTGAGTTGGCAAAATAAACATTTTTTCTGAGAGTGGTTTCCAAAAAACGTATGCTGTGCGTAAAAATAGGTTTTGACCTGGGCTCAGATGTTTTGCTATTTCCAAATCACTGTTAGTATTAAGCAAATATTATCGTCCTGTTGCACCTATAGGCTATTAACAGTGACTAAAGATACAATAACAGAAAAACTTTTCTGTTTATTGGGTTAAACTTTCCCCAATATCTTACTATTTGCGAAAAAGTTTGACTTTTAGTTCCGATTATTTTATGAATAACTCATGAAGCACGTTGGCTGTTCAATCAAAATAATGAGCTTTTTTTTAAAAGTTCTAAAAAATTAGCTTCAGGGTTGAGGTATTCATTAAGAGGAAGCCCCTTATACACGTAATACTACTTTGATCGTTTTACCATCGAAAACACGCTTAGCAACCATATCAAACCATTGCTGTATGCTTAGAATACATTTCTAACAACATAATAATATCATTGAGTTGTTGATTCAGTTGACTAGCGCGTTTTTTTTTACCAATGAAAATCTCGGGTCTGGCATTCAGTTCCTACAACAGACAAATAATTGTCAATTTCAATGGAAACTGCTTAGAACTTAAAAAAATCAAACGGGTTGATAATTTCGTTGAAAAAAAACATGTTGACAACTATAACTATACTAAAAATTTTTCCATCTATGACTTTAGTTGGGTAGATAACAGCACTGGGAGATCACGGCTGAACCCTCTTCATGTTCTAAAACCACGAAGGAAGAAACAAGTATTTGCTATGTGACATAGCATGAATTGATGGTATACTACTATCTTTTTGTTTTTTATTTGTTTTCTCAAGGGGTGATCTTATCAAACAAGTGTCCCTAGAAGATTTGAAGTGGTCTCATTTGATTGGAAATCAAAAGTTTTAGTGTCCTTTTTAAGTGACAAAGAAAATTGGAGGGTAACTAGCCCTCCTCCCATGCCCCTTTTTCCCAAATTCGCTCGAGATTTTTTTTGAGATATCAACTTCGTAAAATCTAATAGATTTTTCTGTAAGGATGACTTGACCCCCCAAGCCTCCAGGGGAAGGGGCTCTAAGCAACGAAACTTGCCCATTGTTTATATCTATCACTGGTTAGTGGGAAGTAGGCATATATTTTCGTGGTTATTTTCTGGCGGGGAGGGGGTATATGGGAGGACCTTTTCAGAGAGGTATTTTTATGGGGGAAGGGAATTTTCCATGTCGAGGAAGCCTGATTTCCCGGCATTATTTAAATAAAGATAAGGAATTAAAAAAACAAGTTTTTTCCAATTGAAACCAAGGAGCAATACTCAAACCTAAAACGATCAAAGTAGTATTACGTGTATAAGGGGCTTCCTCCTAATGAATACCTCAACCCTAAAGCTATTTTTTAGAACTTTTTAAAAAAGCTCATTATTTTAATTGAACGGCCAGTGTGCTTCATGAGTTATTCATGAAATAATCGGAACTAAAAGTCAAACTTTTTCGCAAATAGTGAGATATTGGGGAAAGTTAACCCCCTCATACACGTAATAATTTCGGCTTGTTTGAGTATTAATATTGCTCCTTACTTTCAATTGAAAACTTTTTTAATTGTCGATTCGTCGTATAATTATTAAGTTTGTGGAAATATGAAAAAAAAAACGTAAATCAGTAATTTTAATAATAAAAAATCTTATTCTCATTAGCCGGAAGGACTGGTATAAGGTTCATCTGATTTTGAAGGAACGCCTATTATTTTCTCACTGTTAAAAAAAAATGCATGTCAGTGAAATGGAGGTGCTTAGGCAACATTTTCATAGGTTTCAGATATTTTTTCTTTTCTATGGCCACGTCCTCGTCCTTAATACTAAACTTCCACTAGTCACCCTCCATTTTGGCTGATACACAATCGTGCACCACCATACACAATATTTTCCATAGGAATGAAAGTGCCACAGATGGCATTACTGCCTCTGGAACTAGGAAGTTCAATTTGTAGTTTTTCAAAAATTTTAAATAAAATATCAATCTGAGACTATTCCTTTGATTATCTTTTTATTATTGGGAACGTTGAGAATATTTGTTCATGGGTGGGTCCAAAAAGGCTAGGGATGTTAAAATAAGACTTCAGAAAATGTTAAACTAAACCAAAAGATAATATATGTATTCAAGTTATCAAAAGACCGCATCTACAACATCTTCAAAGCACCTTAGTGCTTGTTTGCGTATCACTATTACTACTACTACTACAACTTTAACTGTGATTTTAGCCGTAACTGCGACTAATTATGGTCTAAACTATTGTGACTGCTACTGTGACTAAGTAATATTGCGATTGTGGCTTTTTGCGACAGTAATTATTTTCAATGAAAACTTACTGCGACTCTGATTACCTTCGACAGCAATTACTTGCAAGTGAGAGTGAATTTATTTACAATGGTAAATGTGTCTAAATACAGCTTTTTGCATTTCTGACTTCTTGCGACTTCTACTGCTACTATTGCTACTCTGATTTTGACTGTTACTACTACTACTACTTGTACTACTAAAACTGCTATTATGACTTTAATTGAATAAAATAATATAGCTTGAATGTATCCGTGTTGTCAAAAGGGCTTATATACAAGATTCTTAAAACAGTTAAGGTTACTGATTTAAAATTTTCAGGGAATTTTAAGGGTGATGTGAAACTAAATCTCAAAACTGTATCTACATTTAAATGCTCAAGATAGTGTACCTGTATTAACTCAAGAAATCCTAATGGTATTCAGTTGCAACATCTAGAAAATCGGTTTGCTTCTTGTTGTTGTCCTTTTTTTGGGGAGGGGTTGTACCCTGATCATACTTAAATTTTCTAAGTAAATGCTTATTGATCTTCTTTAACTATAAATTTTCTGTTATTGTATCTTTAGTCACTGTTAATAACCTATAGGTGCAACAGGACGATAATATTTGCTCAATACTAACAGTGATTTGGAAATAGCAAAGCATCTGAGCCCAGGTCGAAACCTTTTTTTACGAAAAGCTTATGTTTTTCGGAAACCACTCTCAGAAAAAATGTTTATTTTGCCAACTCAACTCTGAAAATATTTTCGAGGAAGAAATAGAACAAAAACACCGCAAACATTTGGTAGGGTTCTTCACCTCTATTTGGTACTAGAAGACCTAAATTGGGTAGTTGTTCCATGTTTAGGTATTTATTCCATAAAAATTTTTGGTAAAATTCTAGTTAATTGATTTCTCGCTATCTCGGAAAGGGTTTAGGTTAGGAAAATGAAACTTTCAGCAATGGGTTTAGATGCTAAAGTATGTCCCGGGAAGTTATTTTAAAGTACTCACCTCCGCTCCTTCTCCCTCTTGAGGGTCCTGAAATTTGCCTACATGACAGGTCTATACCTATTGAAATTTTGACAAAACAATATTTTACCTTAATTTTCAGTTATTAGTTCCTTTTTCTCTGCCGTTAGTTCTGAAAATGCAATTCCTATTATTTGGGTAGAATTTTGAGCCATATCAATGTTTTTTTTTCAAAATTTAGGAAATGTATTTATGTATCTATAAAACCTTTTAAAATGGAATTGAGCAAAGTTATGAAGCTGAAAACAATTTTGTTGTACTTCAATTAAGCAGAAGATCTATTTTGCAAGGTTTCACTTTTATAACACACATATTTTTAAAGGTCATCAAAGGTCAGGGTCCTCTAGAGGGAGAAGGAGTGGAGGTAGTTGCTTCAAAATACCCTCCCGGGCATACTTTAGTCTGTAGATTCATTTCTGAAAGTTTCATTTCCTAACCTAAACCCTTTCTGAGATAGCTAGAACAAAGTCAAATAACTAGAATTTTACCAAATTTTTGAATTTTGAATATCTGGATGATGGGCTCTTTCAAAATTTTAGAAATCAGGATTAGTTTAGTTAGGTGAATTAAACTTTCAGGAATGGATTTTAGATTCTAAACTAGTAATATGCTCTAATAAGACATTTATAAGTCATTAGTTTGTTTTGTTTGTTTTTTTTACCTCTATAATTTTCTCAACCAAAGCAGCATATACTGTGGATTGTTTACTATCAATTCTGTAAAAGTGTTTTTTTCTTTACAAATGGCAACTTTGGCCATAATTCCATTTGTGATGAAAGGTAAATTTATAGTTTAGTGACTTCTTGCTATTTTGGAAAGGGGTTAGGTTAGGAAAATGAAACTTTCAGGGATGGGTCTGCAGGCTAAAGTATAGGTCAATGTTCAAAATTACCAAGACTTTACAGAACTGATGTCAGTATATAGTAAACCTAGGCCTAAATTGTCAATCAGTGGTTCATTATTCATTTTATTAATCTTGGTTATTATGATGATATTCTTAATTTTCTGTTTCTTTTTTTGATATTATGGCAAACAAAAATCCACTAATCAAAATAAAAATTCTTCTCAGTAAAGTGCTAATGATGTTCTTTAGTTGAAAAATAAATTATAGTTTAACAGGGATAAATCCTTTTATAAGACATTGAAAACAGTGGCAAAAAATAGTCACATAAATAGTGAATGTCATCAGCAGATAAATAATTTTTATTTATCAGTCCAAAATATCTTGAATGTATTATAAATAAAGTATGGGTTTTGCCACTTTGAATATTTATCTAGCACTGTAACTAGGGCAATTAGGGAGAGGGAGAAAATAGTTAAAAACATAACCATAGGTAAAATCTCAATTGGCATAAAAATAAAACTTAAAGGATAGGATAGTCAACTACTTTTTTGGTTTTATAGCCTATTATAAACTTGACAAGAGCCTATCTCCAGTCAAAGACCAGCCAAACTTGAAAAACTCAGACAAACTACAGTTGGCTTAATCTAGATTTGAGGTAAGGGCAAGTTCCTCATAGGCTACTCTTACAATATCATTTCACAAACACCATCTTATTGATATTATTTTTCATCATTTAAGCTTACAAAATTACTGGCAGTCCTTGTTTTTTTTTTCATTACTTTTAGCCTAGACAGGCTGGTTTTTGGACATACGTTCTTGTGTTGTAGGCCATAACACTATACTTAAAGGATTTATGGTTAACTTTTTAATTAGCAATACAAAAAGTATTTAGCAGGTCAGTACGAGTTCTAGTGGGTTCAAAAGGTATGTTTCCATCAAATTAGCAGCAGCAGCAGGATTTCGGACCTTTCTTGACAGCAGATGCCACTTGAGGTGGCAGATGCCACCTCAAATCTAGATTAAGCCAACTGTAGCTTGTCTGAGTTTTTCAAGTTTGGCTGGTCTTTGACTGGAGATAGGCTCTTGTCAAGTTTATAATAGGCTATAAAACCAAAAAAGTAGTTGACTATCCTATCCTTTAAGTTTTATTTTTATGCCAATTGAGATTTTACCTATGGTTATGTTTTTAACTATTTTCCCCCTCTCCCTAATTGCCCTAGTTACAGTGCTAGCTAAATATTCAAAGTGGCAAAACCCAAACTTTATTTATAATACATTCAAGGTATTTTGAGCTGATAAATAAAAATTATTTATGCTGATGACATTCACTGTTTATGTGACTATTTTTTGCCACTGTTTTCAATGTCTTATAAAAGGATTTATCCCTGTCAAACTATTATTTATTTTTCAACTAAAGAACATCATTAGCACTTTACTGAGAAGAATTTTTATTTTGATTAGTGGATTTTTGTTTGTCATAATATCAAAAAAAGAAACAGAAAATAAAGAATATCATCATAATAACCAAGATTAATAAAATGAATAATGAAACACTGATTGACAATTTAGGCCTAGGCTTACTATATACTGACATCAGTTCTGTAAAGTCTTGGTAATTTTGAATTTGTTATAATTACTAGAGAAAAACATTTAAAATATTTGCTTTCAGTAAAGCACTAATGATATCATGGTCTTTTAAAGGCATATCAGCCCTACTCCTGTTTGTTGTAGTTTTTGTTTGTTTTAAATTTAGGCCTAACTTCATTATCATTATAATTTTGGTTTGTTTTGAGGTTTCATATATTTATTGATAAAATTATATGTTTGTTTTAATCTTGACTTACTATTTGACTTGGTTTCTGCATGTCTTAGTCTTAGTATAGCTCATTATAATTTTTGTGAAAACTTTTTTTTGGAAAAAAAAGTTTCTTTAGACTTGATTTCTGTTTGTTTTTATTGGATATACTTTTTTATTGATTAATAAAAGGAATATTTGTAAAGCTTTTCTTTGGGGTTTTTCTTTAAAAACCAGGATTTTTCTTTGCCATTTATATTTTGGGCAAGATATTGCTACATATTTTAATGACAATTGTTCTATAGAACTTTGGATATATGACAATACAAATAAATGGATTGACAACTGTGAATGTGGACAAATGTTAATTGACCATCCCCTTTAACATGCCCTGAAAGTTTTATGTTAATTCCTTAAAGATTGGAGAGATGTCCTTTAGACCATCTGTATAACCAGTACAGGAAGTATTACTATGACTACAACTGCTACAAATACAACTACTATTTATATTACTACAACTACTATATCTACTACTACTTGAACTACAACAACTACAACCAGTTTACTACTCTGACTGCTGCTAAAACAAGTACTAAAATTCCTATAACAAGTACTACTACTACAACTGCCACAATGTTTACAACCATTACCACCACTACTACTACAACCAGGGCTGTAAGTGCATCCAGGGTATTAACATGTCACAGATGCAATATCTTAGGAGTAGAATAGGGCATTAAGTTTAAACTTTCAGAGAAAGTTGTAGAGGTTTAAAAGTAAATCAAAAGACACAATGTGTATCCAAAGTTATCAAAAAGGCATATTTGCAGTATTTACAGAGCAGCTAATTTTATTAAGTTGTAACTCTTAGGACATGTTCAAGAGCTGTTGAATTAAATCAAAAGAAACTGCATCCAGGTTGTCAAAAGGGAAAATCTGTATGATGAACAAAACCAAACAACACTATGTGCATAGTTGTAGTAGCAGTTATAGAAGTATAAAGGGTTGTAGTAGTAGTGGTTGTACCAGCAATGGTTTTAGTAGTACTAGTTGTCATAGCAGCTTTGGTAGTAGTAGTACTATTGGTAGTAGTTGAAGTCATAGTTATAGTAGTGGTAGTCATAGTGGTATTCATTCTAGTTGTAGCTTAAGTCTTATTAGTTGTTGTAGTAGAAGTTGTAGTTATAGTGATATTAGCCATAGCAGTAGTAGTCATAGTAATATTAGCCATAGCAGTAATAGTGATAGTAATATTAGCCACAGTAGTAGTAGTCATAGCTGCAGTAGTTGTAGTCATGGCAGTGGTATTTGAATTACTGTATAGTAGTTGTAGTATTCAGTAGTTGGAGCTGTAATTGTACTATTCAATAGTTGGAGCTGTAATTGTACTATAACTCAATAATTGTAGTAGTAGTAGCATTATTAGTTGTTCTAGCTGTAGTAGGAGTAGTAGGTTTAATGATAGTAGTAGTAGTATGAGCTATGATAACAATGGTAGTAATTGTAGTCTTAATAGTGGCAGAAGTAGTAGCTGTAATAATTTTAGCAGTAGTGATTATAGTACACTGGTTGTAGTAATTGATTTAGCAGTTGTAGTCACAGAAGTAGTAATTGTACTTGTAGCAGTGGTATTAGTTATAATAGTAGCTGCTGCAGTAGTTGTAGTAATAGTAGTATTAGTGGTTTTCGAAAATTATTGGAAATGTAGATGACTATCTGTCCCTTGGTTCCCTTTACTGTCTGTTGTGCTCAGTTTTTGTTTTTAAATTTTTATCCAGTTTACTTCCATCTCCCTTCCACAATCTGTTTTGGTTGATATCTGAACAACATAATCAAAACACGCACTCTGCCTTTGACCTTCAAGTGAGATAAACTCCAACAGTACATTCAGATTTTCCCAGATGTAGCATGTGCAAAAGTATGGAACATGCTTCCAAATGAGCTGAGATGTAGGAGCTCCCTTGGGTCTTTCAAAAATAATTTAAATAAATATTTAGTTAAAGGTCAATAAGTGAAAGATAAATTAAATTAGATGAAGTTTAGATTTTTTTTAGTTTATTTAGGTGAGGTGGTTGTACGTCTGTGGAGGGAGGGAGGAACCAAATGGTTAAGATTAAAAAAAATTATATAATAAGGAGGCATGTGGTGTGTTGAAGAGTGAAGGGGGGCTGTAATGCGTGTTAGTGAAGAATTTTTTATGTTTATGGGTCTCAACGTGAGTTTTGTCACAGAGCAGTGTATTTTAAGTTTAGTTATTTCTTTTTTTTAATTAAACTCGATTGAACCTTGAAGTAGCAGTAGTAGTAGTTACAGTAACAGTAGTATAAGGGATTGTAGTAGTAGTCTAGTAGTAGTGGTTTACAGTAGTTGTAGTTGTCATAGAAGTAGTAATAGCAGTTGTCCTAGTAGTTGTAGTAGTATGAGTCATAGTAATAGTAGTTATAGTAGTTGTAGTCATAGTAGCTTTCATTCATGTTGCAGTATAAGTCTTAGTAGTTGTGGCAGCCTTAATAGTAGTAGTTGTAATATCACTAGTGATAGCAGTAGTAGCTGCAGTCATAGTAATATTAGCCATAGCAGTAATAGTCATAGTTGCAGTAGTAGTAGTAGTTGTTGTGTTAGCATTGGTTATTGGACTAGTAGCCTTAGTAGTAGTAGATATAATTGTAGTGGTAGTAGTTGTGGTCATAGTCATAGTAGTAGTTGTAAAAATCATAGTTGCAGTAGCAGTAGTAGCACCAGTTGTAGTAGTGGTAGTAGTAGTGGATGTTATAGTAGGAGTAGACCTGAAAGCTTCCATAGTAGATACCCTTAGCCTCTCCAGAGATATTGCAGATGTATCCAGGGAGAGTAGGTGCCACCACAAAAGTAGCACTCTGCTTTCTTGTGAAGCAGATAATATTCGTTTTTCAGAATGGTATCCATTTCTTGCATTATTTCTTTCTGTTCAAATGTTTTGACTATGCTTTGGTTGATTCATGTGCACAACAAATTGTGACTACCTGGATAAGTTTGAGACTGTCACCAATTTCCAATAGTTTCTAACGCAGTCTAGGATTTGTAGCTTCATGTACTGCCTTGTCTCTCAACATCTCACTTTCATCAGTATATCAACATGGCTTGACTAGAATTTTCAGTTCTGTTATGTATTTCTTAATATTTTCAGTGTTGGTCTGGTCTCTGTTTTAAAGGATATAGTGCTGTTTTAAAGGATATAGTGCAAGAACATTTGGTTTTTCTTAAGAGCTGTATATTCTTTGAAATTTTTCAAGTACACCGTGACTTTGTCTTTATCTGCTTCTGTAAGCTCAAATGTGCTCAATAACTCTTGCCATTGATTACCTACGCATATGAGAAGGTAGGCACACAACACTTCCCCAGTCTTTTCAACAAGGAGACCTTCACATATCAGTGTTGCAATGACTCTCAAACTTGGGTGTAGCTCCAGCATTTTAATTTGGGGGGTGGGCAAGAAGGGGTCCACATCCAGAGGGGAAAGCAGTGGTGGTTCTGGCCTCTTCAAGTTGCTTATACTTACAGTGAGTATTAATCATTATTGTATAAGTATTATGTTAAGTGACTTACTGGTATCTATAACCTCTACTTTATTTTAATAACGATACAATTTTTGAAACTACAAAATGATTATAAATGTTTGATTGTTCATTTCAAATTTGCGCCCCAATAATTTCTGTGTCCAGGGTGAGTGCCTCCTCAACCCCTCTTATCTGAAACACCAATGGGGAATAGGGTGTTAGAAAAATTTTGAAAAACTAAAGCCTAAATGTGTTTTAAAGATATCTGAAAATTATGATGCTTCTGTTCATAATTTTCCTCCTGTGAGTTAAAGGGAAAATCAAGTCTCTTTTTTGAAAGGGGCTACTGTAAACATGAGCTGATGCTGAGGTTGGACCATTGATTGGATCATGTTTGTTGATTAATTTGGTCAAAGTTGAGCTGCTTTCACTGTTAAGATTGTCTTCACTTTCTGCTATTGTGTTACTATAAAAAGACACAAATAGGAATCAAATCCCTTTTCTATACCTTCTTTTCCTTGTTCTACTTTCTGTTATTTTGTAAAGTTGGTTCTGAGCAAAAGAAAGAAAGTAAGAAGCACCCTGGGCTGACCAACGCCCAACGTTCTAAAATTGAAAGTATTCAAAAAAGAGCAATAAAAATTATACTGGGGACATCCTATAAGGTTTGGCTAGACTTGAACTTACTACATTGGAATCACAACGTCATATTCTTACCATGAACTTTGGGCACAAGTGCCTTAGTTCTGACTATCATCGACGTCTTCCTCCCCCCTTCAAAGAAAATCCCCCAATCCTTCTTAATACAAGACTTAATGCTTGTAGAGCTCCAAATGCCCAGCTTGACTTGTGTCCCCAAATGTTGACCATGAGGTACAAAAATATCTTTTGTTCCCTATTTTGTTTTGCATTTTAATAATTGATTTAACTTTGAAATTATGTTTATCCCTTAACATCTGTTTTATCATTGTAACGGTTCTGACATGCTTATGCTAGCCTGTGTGCTATTTTAACCAATAAATCATATTCTATTCTATTTAGCAAAGATGTTACTTGGCTAAATTCAAAAACATTACAGAATACATAAATAAGCAATGCACAAAGCAAACATAAAATAAGTAGTAGACTCAGCTTTTACTAAGGCTGTCATCAATGAGTTGGTGCAGATGACACTAGTGTACTGTGAATGTTTTTGTGTGGGTGATGATGATTTTAATAAGCTCAAATTCTTTGGAATTTTTACTGTTAATATTTAAGTGAATATCCCCCTTCCACTTCCTTCAACTCCTGTAAAAATTATAGGAGACCAAATCTATTAGTTTAACTATGCACTATTCCAACAGGCCCATAAATCACATCATTGAGTTGCATGGGATTTGAAAATGACGTCTTAGCAAATCAAAAAGTACATCCTTTAAATTGCTATTGTTGAAACCTTGTACAAAAAATTACAACCTCCATTGCTGAACAACAAGACAAAAAAATTTCTTTACATGGGCAGCAGTGATATGTCCTTATTTTTCTTTGTTGCTGTTGAGGCATTGAAACATAGAGAGCTGTTTATCATGGAAGATAATTCTTATACCTTATCATTTTTTATATGCCTAGACTCAATAAAGTCATCATAAAGCCAGATGGTACACTAAAAGTGCAATTTGGGTGATATTTTTGGGACGGAAAGGCTGGGCTAGACACATAGACATCATAAAGAGCTAATTGTGGGCTAATTTATAAACTAATTTTTATACTTAATTACTCCTTATAAATTAGATTTTATAAGGCAATCATAAACTGACACATTGCACCCAAAAAGTGTGCGTTGGTTTGTTTTTTATTTAAAAAAATGAAAATAGCAAAAAAGGTTCTGTCCAATGAAAAAACTCGGCGGACAAATTGTTAAGTCATCATCAATGATGGTGCTAGGGCTGTTTAAAAATTTTTCAGTTTTAATGGTCATATTTTAATGTAAGCTTCTCCTATACGTTTTTTTATATTTTCATTTGTATAATGCTAAGGACAGCCCTTGGACATAGTTACAGTGTGCTATAGAAAATTTCCCCATTGTTCTACTTGTATTTGTTGTTTAAGTACATTTTCGCAATTTTGTCATCAATTAGGCTCACCTCTTTACTTTATGATAAGGTTTCAAAGGCGGTATATTTGCATAAATATTACTGTTGAGAGTATTAGGAAGTGTAATGGAACCCTTTTTATATTAAACACTGGTAAGGATTAATTAAAAAAAAAGTTATCTGCTCAAAATAAAGAACGAAGTAGAAACTTAAGACAAGCAACAGTTTTAGAGTTACTTAATATTTTTTCTCTAAATTATTTTTTTTTTGGGGGGGGGGGCAACTTCCCCCTCATGTCCTTCACCTTAAGAAGGACACAAGATTGGGTTGCAAGAAGGACACAAGACTGGGTTACCCTTGGAGGATAAAAGGCCAATGTTTAAAGATAATATAGCATTGTGATATCTTGTACAATCATGGAAAAATTGGTTGGGAGTTTTGCCAACAGCAATTTTGACAGCTAGCTTTCCTCCCTTGGGACTATAAATTGAAAGAAGTTCATAATTTCAAAATATACAATCGTAGATTATCAAGTACCAAGGACAGTTGATTTTCTCAGGCATAAAACATTTTGTTCTCATTTCATGTTTATTTTCCATAAAAATGTTTATTTTTTATTTCTCTTGCAAAGAAATACTTTGAAAAGCTCCTAATGGTTTTGCAGGACTTGCAGAGCTGTTTGCAACATTTAGAATGTTTGTCTGGGTTGTGTTATTTTTCCTGAAATTGGCAAATTGCCATGAAACCTTTTCAGAAGAGCTGGTGATAAAACCTCTTGAATCTGGCCATCTGATGAGTCACTTCAGATTTGTTCATACTCTATTGCAAGAAAAGGATGGTGAGTAAGCTTTTTTCAATTTAGTTTATATGTCTTAAGTTACTCTTATTAAGATTCAAACTATTGATCCTCATTTTTTTCTTCTCCCTCATTATTCAGAGATTGATTTTTGTGAAGATTGTGAGATTGGTTTCTATCTTAAAACCATCAAGGGTATACTGACTTTGTTCTTTAGGGTAAAAATTATAAGTTACCAAAATATGATCTAAGAATACTAAAGGATGGATTATACTGTTGTAGAAAATATAGTAGAGGGTTCCATTAAAATGTTCATTAACAGAGCTTACATTTTCTTTTAATACTGCTATTTGGCTCATGGGCATCCCATTAGTCACTGTAGATACTGTGAGATTTTCCTTGTTGCAAACCTAACTTATTATTTTAATTATGTTTTTATTATACTGGTACTTTTTCTGTTGTACTATTGGTACTTTTTGGGTTTCTGAATGTTTTTAATGAAGTAGAAATATATTGGAAAGCTTGAATAGAGTCGTCAATTAATGTCAGTTCTTTAGATTGAAAAAAATAATGGGATATGAACTTCAAGCTCAATAAAAAACTGACAGAGTTTCAATCAACTTAACTTTCAATTAAGCTCAAATTATGTTTGAATATACGGAAGCAATTGAGAGTGAATTTTATTGTAGTACATACATAGTGCATAAGGCATTTATCTCCACCGTAACTGTAAGTGGATGTTTGTGCATCCTAAAAAAGAATTCTTCTGTACCCATGTTCTTAAAAGTTTAATTCTCATTCTGAAGTACTGATCAAATGTCCAACTGAAGTTGCCTTATAGCAAATAAATTAGAACTGCCCACTTTCCTCTTTCTATGCTTCTGTGTTAAGCATAAGCGACATATGTGACTAAACTATGATTAATTTTGTGTGTGATTAATATATGATTCATTTGGACAACACCAAGAAATAGTTTTTCTTAACTCAACATGTTAACAGGTGACTTTCCATGGTACTCTGAGTAACCTATTGACCATAAAAAAAAATTAAATTGCATAATTCCTTCAGATCACCTTTTGCGAATTTATAACTCTTTTATATGGTGTTGCCTTGAATACTATTCCCCCGTTTGGCATTACGGCCTAATGCAAGAGCAGTCGGACCCGATTGAGAGAGTTTAATTTCGGGCATTGCTGATAATTTCAAAAGCACCCAAAGTCCCATACTGTGCCCTCCTTGAACAATTAGGCCTAGATTCCCTTGCTAGCCGTCGACAAAACTGTCGCCTGCTTTTAGTACAGGGGTGTTGAACAGCACATCCCATCGATCCATACTGCCCCCTGACTTCAAACCACATCGAGAAAGACCCGCAAGAGCAGTGGCAGAAGCTGTACCACGTATACAGCCAATCAATGTGTCTCGAAACAGATATTTGAAAAGCTTCTTTCCCTCGTTTATAACGTTTTTTAATGTTACTGTTAGTAAGCAAGAACAGCTACAGCTTTAGTTCGTTAATTATATCATATTTTGACTAGTCAGTTATCGCGTACTTATTTTAAGTGGACAATAGGATCTATTTCAAATTATCTCATAAGTGTTGACTATGGATTGTACATGTATTTGTGTTTGACGACTAAATGAATATTCGGCATGTCCGCTGCCCATTTTGGAAATAAATTGAATTGAATTGAAAATTGCCCTTTCTTTCCAAGTTTTAATGCACATTGTTTTTATCCATGTTTTAATGTTCAAGCACGTAAATGATTATGCATTATTTCTCCCCTTCTCTCTCCCCTCTCCTTCTCTTCTCTCTATTTCTTCATCCATATCTGTATTTCTCTTCTCCTCTTTCTCTGTCTAAAGCTCTCTCTTTCTCTCTTACTCTCTCACTCTCTATCTCCTTTCTTTCTCTATATTCTCTTCTTATCTGTTCTCTTCTCGTCTTTGTATGTTTGATTTCTCTTTTAAACAGGTTTCAAATTTTAGAACCTAAAAAATTTGGCTGTAGTCTGTTCTCCAGTCTATTCTAACTTTTTGTCTAAGAATTTTAATATAAGAACTAAAAAACTGTTTTGTATGGGTAAGAAATGCAACAAAAGATTCGCATTTTGGAACTTAGAAAAACTTGGCTATTTAAGTCTTTTATTTATGGAATGAAATAGAAATTGACATAAAATCAGATTGAGAAGATGACTAATATTACTTCATTTCCATACATTGTATAACAAATACATAAAATAATGCAAAGCATAATAGTAATAATAATAATAAATTCATCACTCTAAAAGCCATATGGCAATGGTAATATGAAATGAAAAAATCAATTCTAATTAATATAAATAAAAGTAACATAAGCACTAGATAAAAATAAACTCTATATTAAGAAAAAATTTACGCCAATTACAAAAAACTATTTCCATGCTCCCTTGCTAGCTTGGGAAACCGTCCTGATTTTTCACTCCCACCAAACGCTCTCCCTTCATCAAACCAACAGTTTCCATACACTTCCTTTTGCAACTAACTCAATTCTTTCCACTCGCCCATCATTCCTCTATATCATGCCACCTTATTCTGTGGTCTCATGCCAGCTCATTATATTTACTAAATCTGTTATTTCATATTCCCCCACTCTACAATTATGTAAAATTCTCCGTACCTGATACAACCATGAAAATGGAGATCTCTAAGTGCTTCTAAATAAGTTGATTTAAGTAGCCTCACTTGTAGCATCTTCACAATGGTTTTCCAGAACCTAATAAAACTCACTGTCCTGCGACTTCTTAGCAAAACAAATCTCATTTGGGAGTCTAGTAAGAAAAGAAACTTTGACGCTTCGACATGCGTTTACTGGATAGTAAAAGCCACGGCAGAGAGCACGGACAGTTCAGACTTAATTTTAGATAGATTTCTTTTTCCAGATTATTCAAATTTTCGTACTTTTCCTCGTCCGTTTTGGGAAATTGTTCAGCTTCACGGAGTACAAGAGTTGCATTTCTCCTTGACACAAGGGTATTGGAAGACAAAAAAATGGGGGTTTCCACCAAGATCCGCTCCTACTGGAGCTGAGATTTATGCATGGTTTCAGCATGATGTGTACAAGTAAGTATTTTTATAAGGTCTGTCAAACAAAATCACTTCACGTTTTTTTTTCTTTTGAGCCATCAGGGATACGGAAAAAGTATGCTGGCACATATTACGCGAAATCTTTTACTGCGAAACAATCCACCAATTAACCTTGCTTTTATAATGAAAGAGTATGGTAAAATATTTAGGAGAGACACTTTAGTGTTTTGATATGGGTTTTAAAGAAATTAAAAGTACTAGTGACATTGTTTAAAGTACATATGACACTAACACAGAAAAAAATCACTCGAAACAATGTACTGCTACTACTATTGACGACTCACTGAAGCACCAAACCGCCTAAGGTTGGCACGATGTGTTTAGAATCCTTTATCCTGGGGGCACGGATTCGATTCCTGGCATGGCCAGTTATTTGGTTTCGGATGGGGGTCATGGGTGTGACTCTGTAAGCTCAGCCAGAGTCGACCCAGCTCTAAATGTATAACTGGAGAAATATGAGGAAGGTGAGAAGGAAGGGTGTTCGAAAGCACAAAATGGCAGGTCCCTAACCGTCTAATGCGCTTCCTGGCTGAAGGGCCACGAAACGGAGATCAGCACCGTTGGTTTGGACCTTAAGAGCCTAGTGTCATCATACATACTTACTTATTTAAGCCACATAAGGCCATCACAGCTCTGCTCTCTCCTCCTCCATCCCAATTTGTGTAAACCTTTCCTATTTACATCCTCTCAATAAATTCCAATTTTGCTTAAATCCTTGCTTACGATATCCTCCCACCCCACTCGAGGACGACCTACGAAAACGAGGACAAAGACGACCCCATTCGCTTGGCCCTAGATTGTTGGCTGAAAATGATGGATCTTTTGCAATCTGTCATGTTGCATCAAGAAAGTGAGATAGAACCATGTTTTTTTTTATACTGCTTACTTTTTGAGGTACAGTCAGTCAGACGGGTACCCAGAACAGTCTGTAGACAATTCCCCTGGTCCGTAGTCCGTATAAAAAATCCTTTTCTGTCTTTTTTAATGCCCGTGTTTCAAAACCATACTTGATTACTGTGATCACTGTAGTTGTAATAGTAACACTACGTAAGTAAGCGAAGCTGTCCGCTTCATCAATCTTTTGTAACCCAAATCCACCTTTAATTATTCCCTGCCTTAATGAAATAGTCTTCTTGAAATTAATTTTGACACCTATTCTTGAATCCCGAACTCTCAGAATCTTCAAAGTTTCATTCACTTTGCCAACATTTTCATCTAGAATGTCCAAATCATCAGTATAAACTAAGTCTAGGAGAGTTTTACTTTCCCATTTAATTTCATTCTCTCCCATAGCCTTTGCAGTGTTCCTTAGGATACGATCCATCAAAATGATCCAGATAAATTTGGATAGAACGCAAATCTTCTCAGCTCCTGATTCAGTATGAAACTAGTTAATAATCTCATTTCAAAACAGTTCAAACAATTGTTTGAAACCAGCTACTAACCTCATTCAAACAATCTCGTTTTGATTTACTTACATTCGGATTTCAGTGATTAAACCTCGTTTTTCCTATGATTAATTAAAAAAAAAGCTTTTCAAAAAGATCAGCATACATAAATTCCTAGAATAATTTAAAATCAAAGCGACCAGAAATTACTATTAAAATAAATAAAACAGAAACGAACCTAAATTAAATAAACAGTCATAGCAAACAAACATGCAACAGGTACTAATATAGATGAATAAAGAAATCTTAAAACGGGTAAAGCCTAAATTGAATATGCAAATCGAGCTTAAAATGAATGAAAATCACTAGAAACAAGAGTGTGGCTACTGTATCTGTCCTTAAATGTAAACGTCTAAGGCCTACTGCGTCATTGGCGCTATACTGAAAACACATCGTATTACAAATATTTCCTTTTATACTTATTACAACATAAAAAAAAACAACTAAAAATTACAGTGAAATGAAATCTTTAATTTATGAGCTTTCAGCAATTAATTTGATCATATACTAAATATCTAGTTTTATATTATTAGTTCTTTCCAAGACTGTTCAAGACACATATAGTTTTCACTACAAGCAAGAGTTTGGCTATTGCCTCCTACCTCAACTTTCAAAGTCTAAAGCCTATTGCGTCATTGGCACTTTACTGAAAACGAATTATATTGTAAATATTTTCTTTTGTAGTTAATACAACATTGAAAGTAAAAATAACAGTGAGATGATATCTTGAACTGTTGAGTTTTCAGTAATTAGTATCATTATATATCAAATATTCAGTTTAATTTAATTAGATCTTTCCAACTTTTACTGTTCAAGACAGATATACTTTTCAGTAAAGCGCCAATGACGCATTAGACTTTGTTTTTTTTTATGATTTAAGAGTGCTGTCAAATGTTAAGAGACAGTTCTTTGGTGCTTAATTACGGTTTTAACAGGAATTAAGAACTACTAGTGTCAATTTAGCATCAGCTTTACCCAGAAGAACTTAAAAAAACAAAAAATATTTCTCTATTTATTCTAGTTTGGATTTCAGTTAGGTTTAAATGTTTGTTTAAGCTGAAATGTTGATTTTGTTTTATTGTTTGCATAATATTTAAATAGCCTATGGGTGTCAAAAGGCCAGACTAATTTTATTATTTTTGAATTTAGCAAAAAAAAACAAAGAACATGCTACTATATTAAAAAAGAAAAGAAAAACAGTTCTGGAAGTGTTTAAAATGTGAATTTTTTTCTCTTGTGCGTTACTTATCCCTTTCTTTAGTTGATTTAATTAAGAAAATATATTTCTTTTTACGTTGAAAAAGTCTCCCGGATGTGGAGTCGAAATATTTGGATTTTTTTATTATTTAAAGTTTTTTGTTATTTTTTTTTATCTTTTGTTTTGTTACTTTATTTAAATACCAGATGTTTCTCTCCAGATGTGAAACCAGATATTTCTCTCTTAACGTGTTAGTTTTCTTCTTTTTTTTTTTTTCATCTTTTCTTTTGTTCCACTGCTTTATTTAAATCAAACCCAATGTTTCTCTCCTAATTTTCTTGTTTAATTAGTTTTCTTGTTGTATCTTTTGTTTTATTCCACTGCTTTATTTAAATTAAACCCGATGTTTCTCTCTTAATTTTTTATATATGAAAAAACTAGTACCTTAGCTTGTCTATGGAATCAATTCTGTTAAAAAAACGTAGAAAAATACAACATTTGATCTAAAATCGACTGTTTTTGGTCCAAAGTGTTACACAATAATTTTATTTCATGATTTATTTAGGTTTTATGATTCATTGCACAGTTCCTTGGGAATTGCTAGATTTGTTGTTGTTTCTTTTATTAAATCAGTAGAAACTTGAGAAGCGTAGAACAGACAGAAGATTTCTATGATTAATTAGATCTATTATTTTGTAAGTTTTCACTGGGTTTTATTTCGGAAAAAATTTAGATTACTTCGAAGACCACACTGCCTTTCCATGACGAAAGTAAAACAGTTCAAAATAGGGATGAAATCTTTTCATTGACTGTGAACAATAAAAATGTCAATAAAAAGGTTTCGTCCCTATTTTGAACTGTTTTACTTTCGTAAAAAAAATCTGCTATTCTTTAGACTGAGCTTATATGTGGTTAGTTGCATAACTTACATGTTCCCGATTTTCAACATGCACATTAAGACGTTTTCTTGGGATGAATCGTTTTGAGTTCCTTACCACCACCCCTAGTATAAAAAGTTAAGGCACATTTGTTTGAGCCTTCCATCACATTTTTTTGTTTTTTTGGCACTGGAAATTTAATTCCTTTGCTAATACCGAAACAAATATATACTTCAGTGAGGGCAGACTTTTGAACATTTGTGTAATATCGAGAATAATTGCACAAATGGTCACAGTCAGCAATAGACAACCTATGCTAGATGACAAAGAAGCGTTAAAGGGAGGACGAGGATGCTTAGAAAAAACGCTAATTGACTCTAAAAACCTCATATAAAATGACTGTCGACTCTCTTGAAAACATTGAAGTCTCACTATAGACCTCATCGCAGTAAAAATAAAATAAAATAATGAATCAATCAAATAACCAATCAATCAAATAATAATCAATCAAATTACAATCGGAGTAAACAGTCTTGTTTCTGGTCCATGAAACATTTTATTGACTCTAAAAACACTCGTATAAAATGATTGTCGACTCTCTTGAAAACATTGAAGTCTCACTATAGACCTCATCGCAGTAAAAATAAAATAAAATAATGAGTCAATCAAATAATCAATCAATCAAATAATAATCAATCAAATTACAATCGGAGTAAACAGTCTTGTTTCTGGTCCATGAAACATTTTATTGACTCTAAAAACCTCGTATAAAATGACTGTCGACTCTCTTGAAAACATATAAGTCTCACTATAGACCTCATCACAATAACAATAAAATAGTAAATCAATCAAATTGCAATCGGAGTAAACAGTGTTGTCTCTAGTCCATGAAACATTTTATTTACTCTAAAAACCTCATATAAAATGACTATGGATTCTCTTGAAAATATTGAAGTCTCACTATAGACCTCATAGCAGTAACAAAAAAATAATAAATCAATCAAATAATAATCAACCAAATTACAATCGAAGTAAACAGTCTTGTCTCTGGTCCATGAAACATTTTTTTAATTACAAACTTCCGTTGAATTTGTATTATATGCATATTCAAGTATCAAAAACCATTGTATGTTGGAAAGTTCCCAAAATGGCGTACCCTTAATATCTTGGGAATGGCCTGGGGATCAAGTTGAAAATTTCAGGGATTATGAACAGGGAAGGGGCAAATGAACATTGACATGTGACTTGGGGGAGGGTAGAGGTAAATCAAAAACACTACGTACATTGAGACTATCAAAATACAATATCTGCAGTATCTCAGAAATGGTGCGGACGATGCAGTTGAAACTTTCAGATAGTGTAGGATAAGCAAGTGGAGAAGGGTTAGGGCAAATCCAAAATGTGTTGGAGGATCTAAATTTGTTTTGTCTCCAGTCCGCCTAAACGTTTTCGCACCATAAGCTGCAATAGAACTTAAAATCGATTGAAAATTAAGAAGCAAGGCAAATCAAAAGACCTTATATGCTGCCAACTTAGGAGGTACTCAACTAGCTTCCTTCCTTCTGTGGAAACTAAAAATAGAAACGAGAGCAAGATCTTGTACTATTCGAGTAACATGCAACCTCTCTGAAAATAAAAGAAAAAAATGTTGTCTCCCTTTACCGTCGTTTAAACCATTTCCCCTCCAGTGAAATGTTCAATAATCACCTGTGAACGGGCAAAAAATGAATCACTTTAAATCAAAAGTAAGCACATATTTTTTATTTAAATACAGAATTTTTACTTTCAAACAAAAGAAAAAAAACTATGCTAAACAACATTATATGATGAGAAAAAATTCCTTGAGAAAATGGCTAGCTTATACTGCTCTGTAGAGGCTAAATTCGAAACCATCCGGCTACACAATGAAGATATCAAACAGTTCGTAGTAACGAATTGTAAGTAAGGAGTTACCCGGCTTAATAGTAACCGAAACTAAAAAAAAACGGAATTTTGATACCAGTAGATATATATCAAAAGAACCGCCTTATTATGCTGATTCCAAATATATAAATTTGAATTTTGACACAATTCCTTAAGGACGACTACTAAGACACAAGTGTCGTTTAATTAGTACAATAAGAAGCTTCTAAAGAGTATTA
The DNA here is from genome assembly GCF_032884065.1 of Artemia franciscana. Classification (NCBI taxonomy): domain Eukaryota; kingdom Metazoa; phylum Arthropoda; class Branchiopoda; order Anostraca; family Artemiidae; genus Artemia; species Artemia franciscana. Next base: position 2,088,169 of record NW_027062618.1, on the reverse strand, counting down.
AAAAACTTTAGCCTAAAGAGCGAGGTGTTGAGGAGGAGGAACCCCGCTCGTATACGTAATAATTTCTACTCGTTTTGAGTTTTGATATTGCTCCCTACTTTCAGCTGAAAAAACTTTTTTGTATTTAAAGCTTAAAAGAATACAGTAGTGGGCCAGTTAATCCACTTCCTTCTTTTATACTGAAAATGTTATTCCTACTTTAGTAGGGATTTACCCCTGTTTAAAGGGATTTATCCTTCTTTTATACAGGAAATATTATTCCTACTTTAGCGTCATTTTCTGTGTAACAATTAAAGAGGCTGTTAGCTCTTAAGTAAATGGTATGACACAGTAAGAGTTGAGTATGTGCATTGGGGCTCTTTGGGCCTAAAACGCTGGGCATCCAATGCTTTTCCTATGCCCCGCCTCCTAAAATAAATTTCTATATATTTAAGAATTGTTGTCAGGTGTAACGTAAAACACCAAAATGGACGGTTTATACGGATAAAGCGTTGGAAGCCGTTCTCTCGCCAGACGTTTGTGCCAAATAGGGATTGATTTAACTAGAATAATAATAGCCAAATAAAGTAATTTATTAAGTCTTATCAGATGTGAAATACTGGTAGAATTTAGTAAGAAGAGTTATGACTCAATTAACCCCTTAGAAGCAGATCAAGCATTAATAGCTCACTCGAATAAAATAATAAAAACAAAACATTGAAAGAGTATGGAAAGAATGAAGATCAAAACGAACAATAAGAGAAATTGATAAAGGAGGAAAATTAAGTGGGTCTTTGAAAACCGTACCCCTTAGTGTCATCTAGTGTTACCTCGCAATATCGTTAAAATATAATTAAAAATCTAGTGGTATTTCTTACTACCTTTTTATTTTTGCTTTATACTGAGCCTAAGATAGAATAATCACTTGGTTCATAAGGGTGCAAGGATATATTGGTTTTTATTGTCCCATTTTTTGCGTAATAAACAACCCCTAACTATTTAGAATGAAGAAAAGGTTCAAAAACGGAGTAACCTACTTGATTTCAGACAATTGCAGATTAGATCCAAAGAATCCTCAGTCTTAGGTAAAAATCAGAAATTTAATATTAAGATTAAGCTTGCTCTGAAGTTATATATTTCTGCTGGCTAATTTTTTTGGCTGACCAATTATTTTGATTTAACTCTAGCGAGTTTAACAGAAATTACCAACGCCATAATTATTAAAAATAAATGTCCTATTTTTTGCGTCATAAGCAACCCCTAGCTACTTAAAATGAAGAAAGGCTTGAAACAAAGTAATTTGCTTGATTCCAGACAATTGCATATTAGATCCAAAGAATTCGCAATCGTAAGCAAAAATAATTAATTTAATAATTAAGATTAAGCTTGCTCTGAAGTTATCTATTTCTGCTGCCTAATTTTTTGGCTGACCAATTTTTGTGACTTAAACTCTAACGAGTATAACAGAAATTACCAACGCCATAATTATTAAAAATAAATGTTTTATTTATTGCGTAAATAGCAACCCCTAGCTATTTAAACTGATGAAAAGGTTTAAAACAGAGTAATCTGCTTGATTTCAGACTATTGAAGATTAGATCCAAAGAATCTCCAATCTTAGGTAAAAATTATTAATTTAATAGTTAAGATTAAGCTTGGTTTGAAGTTATCTATTTCTGCTGGCTAATCTTTTTGGCTGACCAATTATTGTGACTTAAATTCTAGCGAGTATAAACAGAATTTACCAAGGCCATGGTTATTAAAAATAAATGTCTTATTTTTTGCATAATGAACATCCCTTAGCTATTTAAAATTAAGAAAAGGTTTAAAAACAGAGTAATCTGCTTGATTTCAGACGATTGCAGATCAGATCTAAAAAATTCCTAGTCTTAAGTAAAAATCAATAATTTAATAATTAAGGTTAAGCTTGCTCTGAAGTTATCTATTTCTGTTGGCTAATTTTTTGACTGACCAATTATTGTGACTTAAACTCTAGCGAGTATAACAGAAATTACCAACGCCATAATTATAGAAAATAAATGTCTTATTTTTTTTTGTGTAATAAGCAACCCCTAACTATTTAAAATGAAGAAAAAGCATAAAAACAGTGTAATCTGCTTGATTTCAAACAATTGCAAATTAGTTTCAAAGTGTGCTCAACCTAAAGTAGAAATCATAAATTTTAATAATTAAGATTAAGCTTGCTCTGAAGTTTCCGATTTCTGGTGGCTAATTTTTTTGGCCAATTAATTATTGTGACTTCAACTGTAGTTATCTGTGCGTCAATGAAATTATTGACGCAATGATTATTAAAAATTTAATCCAAATTTAATCACAGATAGTTTTATGCCACATCAGATCGCATAAGCAATCGTTAAATTTGCATAGCAGTCGCTTTATATGCTTTTTTTTTAATTTATCAAGACGATGTACTTCAGAATAAAACAGCTACTACTACTACTACTACTACTACTAATTACTCACTGTAGCATCACCTGAGGCCAACAAGGCTACATACGCTCCTCCTCCAACCTAACCTGTTCAAGGCCTCCCTCTTTACTCCCTCCCAGGAAGTTCCTATTTCCTTTAAATCTTTACCTATGACATCCTCCCAATTCAGACGAGGACGACCTGCTTTCCATGTAGCCCCAGAAGGTTAGCCAAAAAGGACAATCTTCGGCAATCTGTCATCCGCAGAACATGGCCTAGCCATCTCAACCTTTCTTAATTATTGCCCTAGAAAGCGGGACTTAAGAGTTGTTGCGCTAATATTATATTTTCTAAGAAGCATATAGCACGAAGAATGAAAACATTGAAATGCAATTAAAAGATCGAGGTTTAAACATCAAGGTTGACAACACTGTTTAAAAGCACTCCTATGTGAGACGCTGTCAATATTTATAGGTTTTGATGGTTTGATATGTTTTGTGTTAAACTTTATGTGTTTTGTTGTTATGTTTGTAATTACACTGTTCTTTTTTTATTTTTTTATTTTTTAGCGTGGATAAGAATTGGGAGCTATTGACGAACGGACTTTCAGGACTCTTTTGTTCTTCTTTGAATTTTGTGAATGGTGCCAGAACTATCCAACCTCTATTCTCGTTTGGACCGGATGGATTGGTCGACGATAGGTTTAATAATAATTTCGTACGCTATGCAGCGCTGCCAAGTGAAATTGTTTGCACAGAAAATTTGACACCATGGAAGAAAATGTTGCCCTGCGACACTAGGGTAAATATTGTTTTATTTCCAATTTTCACTTCCAATCTATTTCCACAATTATGTTATGTGTGTTTCCGTTTTTCTATTTTCTGATATTGTGGAAGAAGATGCTGCCACGTGACACTATGGTAAATATTGCTTTATTTATTATTTTATATGTTTTGAGTGTTTCTGTCTTTTTATTTTCTGTCAGTCTATCAGAAACGGGCTTACAGTTAGCCAAAGAAGAAAGGCCAATAGTTGGTTGGTCAGATACAGTTGGTCAGTCAAATAGACAGCGTATAAACTGCTGTTGCTAGACATTAAATCAGGGATGTTTGGGGTGTGGCCTCTGGGTTCTGAGCCCCCCCCCCAGTAAGTCCGGTCGTCACTCTGACTTTCAGTAAGAAGTTTCAAGAATAGTCGAAATTTGAAAAAATTTGTCTCTAAATTAAAGAACAATACAACTATGAAAATAGACTCTGCTCGTATCTTAATTATTTAGGATGGCTTATATTCACTTCAGAATTTGTTTTTGGCAATTTCAGATCTACCATAGATAAATGAAAATGTCGTTAACTCGAAAATATACCGGTTTATGCCTGTTTATATTGTGTTTATTAATATAGCAGAAAGTGTAAAGTCAAATATCAAGTATAGCTGGCTTGGATGTTAGAACATTAGACTCTTGGTCTTGGATTTATAGGCTCGAGGTTGATATTATATATATGTATATAATTATATATATATATATATATATATATATATATATATATATATATATATATATATATATATATATATATATATATATATATATATATATATATATATATATATATATATATATATATATATATATATATATATATATATATATATATATATATATATATATTCTTTTTTGGAAAAAATTATTGGGGAATATTTGGATTCGAGGGAGAAAAATCGATATTTGATTCTTATGCGTGCAAATGGACAAAGAATTTGACAAGAGGGAAGAGGGGAAATTTTCTGTTTGTGAGTGGGAATTTGCAAAATTATAGCCTTGGAAAGTCTCCCTGTGTTCAATCCTCCACGGATGGAGGATTGAACTGCAACTGTGTGGGACCATTCATTTTGTGGGGGGAAGGGGGAGGGGACATGGTGACTTCAAATTTGCGATGAGAAGGCGGAAATTGTCTTCTTTCGGTTTTTTTTATATATATAGCCTACATATATTTTTTTTTTATTCGACAGGCTTTATTGCTAGTTACTTAATTAAGGACAGACATTCTTTTTTTCTTACATATGATTGTTTTTAGCCAAATGTAAAAGTCAGTGGAGCCTCGGTAATGTTAAATATAGATGCATATTGAGGCTATAAATATTGTGTCAATGTCTTTTGAAACATTTGGCTGTTTTGTATCTGTTGCAATTCTTGCCATTAAAATATGGTGTATACTTCAAAATTAATTTGACTCTTTTAATTTGACAATTTAATTTTGATATTCTCTCTATGCATTACTTTTTCCTTTTCTTCTAAAATTTAACGTTTTATATTTTTTACGTATTTTATTCAATTATGTTTATAAACCTATTGCAAATCGTCGCTTTGTTTCATTTGTTCGTATATTTTTGCAACTTCATCTATGTATTTTATAGACTCTTCGATTTTGAGGGAGATAAATACATAAATTATATTTCAAGATAGTTATTTCAGTAGATTGAGTTTGACTCCCATGCATTAAAATAGACCAACGCAGTTTTTTTCAATAGGTTAGGTAAATAAATATATGATATTTAAATAACAACTGATCAAACAGTTCGTGGTAACGAACTATAGTAAGGAGCGACCCGGCTCAATAGTAACCAAAACTCTAAAAAATGGAATTTTTATGCCAATAGTTACATCAAAAGAATTGCGTTTTAATGCTGATTTTAAATATATAAGTTTCATCAAGATTAGTCTTACTCGTCAAAAGTTACGAGCCTGAGAAGATTTGCCGCATTTTAGAAAATAGGGGGAAATACCCTCTAAAAGTCATACGATCTTAACGAAAATCACACCATCAGATTCACCGTATCAGAGAACCTTACTGTAGAAGTTTCAAGCCCCTATCTATAAAAATGTGGAATTTAGCATTTTTTGCCAGAAGACAAATCACGGATGCGTGTTTATTTGTTTTTTTTTTGTGTTTTTTTTTCCCACGGGGTGATCGTGTCGACTTAGTGGTCCTACAATGTCGCAAAAGGGCTCATTTCTAACGGAAATTAAAATTTCTAGTGCCCTTTTTAAGTGACCAAAAAATTGGAGGGCACCTAGGCCCCCTCCCACGCTCAGTTTTGCCCCAAAGTCACCGGATCAAAATTCTGAGATAGCCATTTTATTCACCATAGTCGAATGACCTAATAACTATGTCTTTGGGGACTACTTACTCTCCCGCAGTTGCCATGGGAGGGGCTGCAAGTTACAACCTTTGACCTGTGTTTACATTGTAATGGTTACTGGGAAGTTTACTGACGTTTTCAGGGGCATTTTGTTTTGGTTTTGGGGGGAGAGTTGTAGGAGGGCGGGGGGTTACGTGGAAGGATCTTTCAATGGAGGAACGTTTTATTGGAGAAGAGACTTTCAGTGGAGGGGGTGCAGGATTTTCTAGCATTATTAAAAAAAACAATGAAAAAATAAATATGAAAAGTTTTTTCTACTGAAAGTGAGGAGCAGCATTAAAACTTGAAAAAACGAAGGGAAATTATTACGCATATGAGGGGTTTACCTCCTCGTAATACCTCGCTCTTTACGCTAAAGTATTTTTAGTAATTTCAACTATTTATTCAACGGCCTTTGTGATTCAGGGGTCATTCTTGCTTTACAAGTTTTTTAAATGAAAGTAAGGAGCGACATTAAAACTTAAAACGAACAAAAATTACTCCGTATATGAAAGGGACTTTTCCTCCTCCACGCCCCGCTCTTTACGCTAAAGTTTTTTACTGTTTTAAAATGTAGAGTTAAGAGAAAGAGTCAAACTTTAGCGTAAAGAGCGGGGCGTTGAGGAGGAAAAGCCCCTTTCATATACGGAGTAATTTTTGTTCGATTTAAGTTTTAATGTCGCTCCTTACTTTCATTTAAAAAAACTTGTTTTTTTTTGTTTAATCTAATTAAATTTACTAGTAGGCTTAGTATATAAATTAAATAAAAAAACCAGATTTTTTAACTGAAAGTAAGGAGCGACATTAAAACTTAAAACGAACATAAATTACTCCCTATATAAAAGGGGCTTTCCCTCCTCAACGCCCCGCTCTTTACGCTAAAGTTAGACGCTTTCTCTCGACCCTACTTTTTAAAACAGTAAAAAACTTACTACAGGGTTTTAAGTATAGAATATAATTTATTATTATAATGGCTGGATTAGCAAAACTACCTAGGATCAGGCGAGTTTGACCCATTGTCTTACCCTCCCCCCTTGAATTCATTAATGTAGCAGCAATAGCTGCTGGGCTATTGTTGTGCTTTCTGTCTTGGCATTTTGAGTGCTTGTGCTGTCTTCAGTTTCTTCTAAAAACGTTCTCAAAGAATGCTGCTTCTTAAAAGGAAGCTTATTTATAAGAACACTTCGTCTTTAGAGAAGATATTAAACAAAACAAAAACAAGTTTTTTTTAAATGAAAGTAAGGAGCGACATTAAAACTTAAAACGAACAGAAACTACTCCGTATATGAAAGGGGTTTTTCCTCCTCAACGCCCCGCTCTTGACGATAAAGTTTGACTCTTTCCCTTAACTCTACTTTTTAAAACGGTACAAAACTTTAGCGTAAAGAGCGGGGCGTTGAGAAGGAAAAGCCCCTTTCATATACGGAGTAATTTCTGTTCGTTTTAAGTTTTAATGTCGCACGGTACAAAACTTTAGCGTAAAGAGCGGGGCGTTGAGAAGGAAAAGCCCCTTTCATATACGGAGTAATTTCTGTTCGTTTTAAGTTTTAATGTCGCTTCTTACTTTCATTTAAAAAACTTGTTTTTTTTTTTGTTTAATTTCTGGACGTTTTTGAATTAATGCATGTTTTGATCTTGGCTCTCCGCTCATAAATAATTAAAACAAAATTTGCATATAAATTTTTTTGGCCAAATTACTTTTTCATAGTTTTAATCGGAAGATTTTTAGAAAAAAGGAGCGAGGGAGGAGGTCTAGTTGCCCTCCAATTTTTCGATTGCTTAAAAAGGCAACTACAACTATTAATTTTTTACGAACGTTTTCATAAGTAAAATATAAATACGTAACTAACGAATTAACTTACGTATCGAACTTCTGTATTCGTATGTTTTTATTGCGTATATGAGGGCTCACCCTTCGTCAATACCTCGCTCTTTGCGCTAAAGCTTAAGTTTTGTCCCAATTCCTTAAGAATGACCCCTGAATCACAAAGGCTGTAGAATAAATCGTTGTAACTACTAAAAATAATTTAGCGTAAAGAGCGAGGTGTTACTAGGAGGTAAACCCCTCATATGCGTTATAATGTCTGTTCGTTTTCAGCTTTAATGCTACTCCTCACTTTCAGTAGAAAAAACTTTTCATATTTATTTTTTCACTGTTTTTTAAATAATGCTAGAAAATCTTGCGCCCCCTCCATTGAAAGTCTCTTCTCTCATGAGAAATTCCTCCATTGAAAGATCCTTCCACGTAACCCTTCCCCTCAAATCTCCCCCCACCGAACCAAAAAAATCCCCCTGAAAACGTCTGTATACTTCCCAGTAACCATTACTATATGTAAACACAGGTCAAAGTTTGTAACTTGCAGCCCCTCCCACGGGGACTGTGGGGGAGTAAGTAGTCCCCAAAGACATAGTTATTAGGTTTTTCGACTATGGTGAATAAAATGGCTATCTCGGAATTTTGATCCGGTGACTTTGGGGGGAAAATAAGCGTGGGAGGGGGCCTAGGTGCCCTCCAATTTTTTTGGTCACTTGAAAAGGGCACTAGAACTTTTAAATTCTGTTAGAATGAGCCCTTTCGTGACATTCTTGGACCACTGAGTCGATACAATCACCCCTGGGGAAAGAAAAACAAACCAAAAAAATAAATAAATAAATAAAATAAACAGGCATCCGTGATTTGTCTTCTGGCAAAAAATGCGAAATTCCACATTTTTGTAGATAGGGGCTTGAAACTTCTACAATAGGGGTCTCTGATACGCTGAATCTGATGATGTAATTTTCGTTAAGATCGTATGACTTTTAGGGGGTGTTTCCCCCTATTTTCTAGAATGAGGCAAATTTTCTCAGGCTTGTAACTTTTGATAGGTAAGACTAATCTTGATGAAACTTATATATTTAAAATCAGCATTAACATGCGATTCTTTGATGTAATTATTGGCATAAAAATTCCATTTTTTATATTTTTGGTTACTATTGAGCCGGGTCGCTCCTTACTACAGTTCGTTACCACGAACTGTTTGATTCGGGAGAATTAGATATAACTTATGAAATAACCATAAGCTACTTTATGGTTACTTATTAGTTTCAAACCTATGGTCTTCTGATACATGTTGTTTAATAAACATGAAGTGATCGTTTAAAGTAATTACAGTACTATCAAACAAATTGATGGTTATTTGGTTTTGCAGTTAATGAAAACATCATGATGTTGTAATTGAGTGATGGAAGAATTCGTTTGAAATCACACATTCAACTTAAAAATTGGTAAGAATAACGCAATAACAAGTTTATAAGAAATAAATTGTTCTTAAACTGAAAAAAAATGTTCGAAAAATGGTGAAAATCATTCAAATTTTTAAAGGAAATTTAAACTTTTGTACTTACGTGTTATAGCGATCATACTTTGTTCCTGAACTGTAATGAAACCGGTTTTCTGTGTCCACTCGAAGATAATCAGCCTAGCCTGAGCGAGGTAAACGGTATCTGTGTAGGTATATTTTAATTAAATATTTAATATATAGATGTGGTTAGGTTAGGTATTTAATATAATTCACTCTGGGTGGCCTGCTTTCCATAATTTATTATTGTAGTTTCCATAATTTTATTACTATATCGAGTATTACATCTTCATAATATTCTGGTATATTTCTTTAAGATTAACCTAACTTCACTTCTTAGGTATGGTCGCTATAACACCTAAGTACCGAAACCTGTTTGGGAATGGGTGGAGCTATGAATGGATGGAATGCTATGCTATATATTTTCACATTAAGGGAGTGGGGGTAAAGTATAGTGGACCTGTATGCCTAATGTGTTTGGTACAATTATTCTGCATATTATGTAGTAAAAATTGTTTCCAACTTCATCTGTCCAAATACTTTACCATACCACCATCCTGCCCATAATGTGCAAGTAGTTAGCTCATATTTTCCATCTATTCTATCACTTCTCTTTGTCTTTTCTCATGCTAAGCTAAGTGAAACTAACAAAAAAAAAAAGGTTTTACATTGCGCCAATGAATGAACATTTTGAGTGTTCGGGGGTTTATCATACAAGTACTGGTAGGATTTGCGTAGACATGTTTTGTCATAATTATTGATTATTCCATTATATCGTGTCTACTATTATAATTACTTCATATATTAGTTAATAAGTTGTATCCATTATACTAATTATTCCATTCCAGAGTTTGATGCAAATATTTGGTATAAGATGTTGAATATTGCTTTTTCTTATGCATTATTTTAATATGTCCTGCTTTCTTTCATTAAAAAATACTGATGTCAAAAGTTGATGTCCAACACAAATCAAAAGATTTGTGTTGGCTTAATAAGGAAATTGAAAAAAAGGCTAAAGGACAAATACCATAAGCAGAAATGATAAGACCATTTACCAGGACTTGCTTCATTTTTTTTTTTATCTCTAGTTAATTTAATTGATTAAGTTTAAATTTGTAATTTTAGTTTAAGTATTTAATTTAATTCGACTAAATAACTGTACAAATACCCTTTTTTTTACTCTTCAGACAGGACTTGCTTCTGTGTTGGAGTATGTTTTGTTTTAATTGATTTGGTTTAAACATTTAATTTTACTTTAAATATTTAATTTAGTTCGACCAAGATTTAAAGTTATGTTTTTACTATAGAAAACCCCATTTTTTTCTTCAGAAAGGACTTGCTTCAGTATTGGACTATATTTGAATTTAATTTATTTAGTTTACACATTTAATTTTAATTTAATTTGAATATTTAGTTTAACTGTACTATGTCTGAAGCTATTTTATGTTTACAAAAATGGAGTATTTTTATTTCTTATTTCTTAGAGAGGACTTGCTTCATTGTTGCACTATATTTAATTTACATTTAATTTTAGTTTAATTTGAATATTTAATTTAACTGTACTATGTCGGAAGCTATTTTATGTTTACAAAAACGGACTGTTTTTATTTCTTATTTCTTAGAGAGGACTTGCTTCATTGTTGGACCCGAAGAAAATTTTCAACTCAAACTACCACAGCTTGGCTGTTGATTGGAGGCCAGTTTGCTCGGTAAGTATCTTTACCCATTTTGTTTTTATTAATTTGATAATTCATTTAAGATTAATTGAATGCAACTAATTTAATTTTACGTGATTTCTGACGTGAAGCCACAATTTTCAGCCATTTTCTTGATTATTTTCCACTGTCTTGAGTTAAACTTTACCCATTATATTTTAGTTCTATTTATTAATGACAGGGTAGTGAAATTACGTAACATAATTGTCGTAAAGTATAAGATTTTAGTATAATTGTTTTGTTGTTTATGGTAACGGTGATCAAATAAGGGACTAATCTGCTAGTAGGGCCGAACTCATATAGTATGAATAATAATTGCGGATATGGTTAAGCCCTTTTTGTCTCTACTGAACATGTAATTTTATCTGCCATACAGGTTTGCGTGGTCAACACCTCCACACCTCTTAATGTTAAGGAGTTGTTTTGCAAAAGAATGATAAAAACAGTTTAAAGCATTTAATCTACTGATCATGGACACGCGCAACATGTAAGTTTAAAACCATACATAAAACTGTTAAATTGTTTAAATAAAAGTTAGAGGATTTGCTATGGTTTGAGAAAAAAAGGCTGACTAGTAAAGCATAGTAGGGCAAGTAGGGCATAATTTGCACTTTACTGAAAACAAGATGCATGATCAATGTTTTCACTTTTTTTACTTTAATAAATAAAAAATATGAAGACTGTAAGGAATAAATATCAGTGTGTGTGTATTAAATTGACTGATGAAAAAAAACAAAAAACTGCGCATTCACTCTTGGGATTGACGTAGCGAGTTTATTATATTATTGAGGGTATATATTAAGGTATATTGTTTATCAAGGATTATATACAGTTGATGATAAATAAGCTGATTTTTGCCAAACGAAGTGATTTTAAACAATTAGTTGTTATTAAATAAAGTGGTTAGGATGGTATTGTAATTATTCGGTTTTACAAAAAAAGAAACATATTTTTGTTGATGATAACATTTTGATACAATTTTGAAGATTCATTTGGGGTGCAACATTAGGTTTAGTTTATGCAGTAGTGTCTGAAAAAGCAGATTATTCGTATATAATGAATATTCTATAATTTTCTATTTAATTTTAATCATCATTTATTAATTATTCAATTAGCTACTTAACTATTTAATTTAAACAAAATGAATCCAATTGCAACAACAATATATATGAAAATCTTTCGCCTTTTTTGTACTTTTTTTTAAGTGTATGTATTTTAATTTTTGGTTAAATATTTTCTTTTTCGATTTTTCATTCCTTAACCAGTAATTTTAACTTGCTTTGATTTAATTTTATGTGTTTATTAATATTATTAGTTAATTTATTAAATCTTATATTTTAATTCTGTATTGAAACCACCTAATTTTTTCTTGACGGATACATGCTTATTGATTACTTTAATATGTTTAATAATATCATTATATATCCTAGATCGTATTTAATATATTTTATGTCTACTTTTATATTGAATGGAACATGGTTGCTGATTTTTAATTATTACTTTTTCTACTTTTGTGTATTTACCTCTACATTTGATTGCAGTTAATTTTTATTACCGACTTAAATCTTTTTGCAAATGAATTAACAAGATTCTGTTTCGTAAGAATATTCTCCTTGTAAAAGTTTTGCTAAATAAAAATTAGATTCGTTCTACTGTAATGCTATTGCCAATTTCATTTTCAAATTGGCTGAAAAATCAATCAATTTTCGCCAGAAAAAAATTGTGAAGAAAACTATTATGAAACTAAAAAAAGTTAGTTTTTTGGTTAGCTTTTCTTTTAGTTTTTAAGTTCCCATGTGCAAAAGCAGATTCTACCTCTAACTAGTTCTCCGACCTTTCAATGCTAAAACCTAAAAGCTGTTCAGCATTTAACTTTCTGAAATAATTGTGTTTGATTTAACCCCATTCCACTGATTTTTCAGTAACCTATCAAGGACTAGGTACCTTAATCATAGTCTTAAATAGTTTAGTACCGGTAGCTTTAGTACTTAACTGCAATTAACCGTAATGTAAAATTGTATTCACATTCCCTATACCAAAATGCATCATGATTTAAAAAACTGCATTTGTAAGCTCAAAATCTGCATTTTAGTAGTTCAGAAATAAAGAGATTTTTCTACTACTGTGACTATCACTACCGGGCCGACACAGCTGCCCACGCTCCTCCTCCATCCAATCTACTGAAAGCTTCACTCTTCGCCCCCTCTTGTGAATTTCCAATGCGCTTTGAAGCCTTTCTTATGACCATTCCCTACCCCGTTCACGGACGACGTGCTTTTCGTTTGGCCGCAGGTGGATGATTAAAAAGTACATTTTCTAACCTTCACTCGTAAAATATACCCTGGCTATCTTGACGGTTCTTTCACTGTAGCCTAGAAAGTAGGATCAAGTCAATGGCTAAGAGAAGCTGGGATGGCTAAAAAGCACATTTTTATCCTTCGTCCATTAAATGTATCTTCAGCATCATAAACGTTCTTTCATTACAGCCCAGAAAGTTGGATCGAACTCATGGCTAGAAAGAGCCTTTTTTATCCTTCGTCCATTGAGTGTGCCATGATAAATCTTCTTTCATTATAGCCCAGAAATTGAGATCGAACTCACGGCTAAGAGAAAATGGGATGGCTAAAAAGCGCATTTCTTATCCTTCGTCCATTAAAGGTGGCCTGGCCATCATAAACGTTCTTTCATTATAGCTCCTAAGGTGGGTTCGAACTTATGGCTAAGAGAAAACGGGATGGCTAAAAAGCACATTTTATATCCTTCGTCCATTAAATGCAGCCTGGCCATCATAAATGTTCTTTCATTATAGCCCAGAAAGTGGGATCGAACTCATGGCTAAGAGAAAGTGGGATGGCTAAAAAGCACATTTTCAATACTTCGTCCATTAAATGTGGTCTGGTCACCATAAATGATCTTTCATTATAGCCCAGAAAGTGGGACCAAACTCATGGCTAAGAAAAAGTGGGATGGCTAAAAAGCACATTTCTTATCCTTCGTCCATTAAGTGTGGCCTGGTCATCATAAATGGTCTTTCATTATAGCCAAGAAAGTGGGATCGAACTCATGGTTAAGAGAAACTGGGATGGGTTAAAAACACATTTTTATCCTTCGTCCATTGAATGTGGTATGGCCATCATAAACGTTTTTTCGCTGTAGCTGAGAAAGTGGGATCAGGCTATATTTTTTCGCACAGTTTATTGTTTTATGTACGATCTGTCTATAGTACCTAAAACTGTCCATAGAAAATGCCTCTGAGAAATGTTTGTCAAATCTTCCTCAGCCTTTCGAAGCGGAGACTCTATGCTGAGCCACATGACAGAGGTTGTATGTTGTCATGATTTGTCTTAGGTCGTATTCGATTACTGTGGTGTATTTTTTTCCAGGGTTGTCACCACGGTCAGTTTCTGAAGTTCAACAATTGCCCAAATTTGCGTGCTACACAGTGATTTTTGTTGCTATTGTCAAAAAATTTACTGTAATAGTGCCAAAATAGCACTTCCGTGGCATTTTAGCAACCCCGAGCACGTGCTACAGTGCTAAATATAATAAAATTAGACTGAAATTAGAGACCCCAACAAAAATAATTGACAGTCTCTTTCGGTTGTATTATTCACATTTTTGACATTTTATCGTCTAACATGCTTCCGGAAATTATAAAGTTTCTTTTTCATTAATTTGTTTAAATCTGTTATTCATCGCTTTCTTTAATTTGGCATTCAACTTATTTCTTTTCAAATTCAAGAATACTATTTTTATTTTACATGTAGGTAAACTTTTTTATGGGGAAATTGACGGGGGGGGGAGGGCTGCGTGGGGGAGAATTTTTCTGAGGGAAAATTGTCCGTGGGAGAATTTTTCAAATTTCTTTAAATTTTAAAAATACGGTCCTTATTAACACAGGATAGGGGGGATTTTCTTTGAGGGAGAATTATCTGTAGATAGAAAGTTTGTAGCAGAGGACAAGTTTCCTTGAATTTCATAGTGTTGGAAGAGCAACACTTTGGTTTTGTCGTTTTTTTTTCCTGGCATTCCGATTTCAGCTTATTCCTAGAAAGTGGTAAGGGTCTAACCTGTACGGTTTTTACGGAAATTGTGGACCTGAGGCCGGATTGATGAATATGACTTCGCATTTTGGAAAGCTTCGTAGAACTCTTGCCTAGGGCCAAAAAGAATGGTTTTTGCTTGTCCTTGAGCCAGAGCCTATAGTGTGTGAAGTGACTTGGAGTTTTATAGCCTATGTCAAAGAGAACTATCTGGAGTTATGCAGTCAAGCTTTCGTTTCATCAAACCATGTTTCTGCTTTCAAGTGGAAAGCTCCGTTCTAGCAGGCAAGCAGGCAGGCACCAGTTTCATATTGAAGATGGACTAAAATCTATAAGTGTTAAATATTAGTGGCAGTTACCCGGCCCCACAGCCAGTATATCTTCTTTGAGTAATAAATAGAAAAACTTACAGAAACAAAAAGTGGGGACCGAAAATACTGCCATCTATTATTTCTACCCATTTCTGTTCACCATTTCAGCTGAGTTTATCATTCGTTTTTTCGCACTTGGGATTGCGATAGAGAAATGGTATCAGATGTGCCTCTTAAACTTTAAAAGTTATCTCATTGCTAAAGAAATTAGAGTTTATCCTTTGCTCCTTTCTAAGTGATGACGTTAGAAACTTGGCCTACGGCAAAAAAGTCAACTTTTGAACTAAGACAGATAGATTCTTTTTTCAACGGCAGTCGATAACTCTTGATGAGATGATCAAAGCATATGTCATCTATTTTTTTGCTAGAAAAAATTCCTTCATGATGAGATATACCGGTTTGAAAGTTTAAAGGGGTTGACAACTTCAGTAGTAAGGTACACACTGAAACCGAAAATAGGCCGATACCAATTGTGAGGCATATAGGGGAGTTTTAAGCAACAGTCGGCTGTTTGTTCATAATAATCTTCGGCAATGAGGGGTTTGTAATTTTTGCTAGTTGCAATGAGGGGCTTGCAACTTTTGCGAGTTAGTGTACCAAGTTTTATTTTAAGGTCCTTACAGATTAACAACTTCAGCGTTTAATCTAAGTGAGGAAACAAAACCTAAGTGTTGATCTCGCAACACTTTACTCGGCGAAATCGAACAAAGATTGCCCGCAACACCTCACGTTTCCAATGCAACGTAGATCTAGTTTCTTCTTAAATTGTAGCAATGCATTATGGGTAAGTCGGTTCGATATAAAAAGTTTGCAAAAAGGTGAAAGGCTAGTACGCAATGAAAGACCCAGAGTTGTATCTGAAAGTTGATTTTGTATTGGAAAAATTAAGAGGAATTATTGCAAATGCAAGACAAGAGCTATAATGGTGTTGATATTGTGTTTTTTAGTCAATCTGGTTACCATTATAAAAAGTTCTTTTTCGAACGGTCAGCTCGTATTTTTTAATTTTTTGTCAAGTACTATAAAGGAATTCAGGTTAAGATGGTTGGGTAGCTTTTTATTTATGGAGGATGTCATTTTGCCAAAAACTCCGCTCTTTTGCAATCCAACTAGGGCTAAAAGAATGTCCTTCATAGATGTGTAGGACTGATGTGTGATAACATGTTTAAAAGAAGTAGGAATCTTAGGGGAACGGGTAAATAGTGGATCTCTGAGTAGAGATCCACTAACTGCCACTGGTAACTGCCATTGCCGGGTCACATGGAGTGAAAAAGCAGTGTTTACAGCTGTATTTTCCTCAAGTACCGTGGTGCCGCAATTTTGACATGAGAGTAGATGCGACATGAGCGAAAAAATATGTTTTAGCTATTGCAACAAACCTTTCAGAATTAGTGATGATTTATATAAGCTGACACAATATTTATAAGTCGTTTAGTCTTTACGTTACAAAACAAGGAACATGGTTCCGAAGCCCCTATCTCCTTTATTTTTGGACTCTCCAAACAATGGGTTTTTTCTTATGAAATCCATAAAAAAGGAATGAAAAATAAAACTAAGTATACAATATGTTCTAATATAAATTCTTGCTGTTAGAGACATAATCTTGTAATGTTAAAACCATAAAAATAATTTTATTTTGTTGTCGGTAAAGTGCACATTGTGCTCTAGTTTTTGGGGGTATGACAGCTGACCACGCGACTCTACAAATTAATTAAAAAGACAATAAAAATAGTAATAATAATTAGAAATATCCTTTGCAGACGGCTGAATGCGTTGGTGTGAAATGGGAGTTGGTTTTGTCCCTAACGTTGGTCACTGAGCCGCCTGTAATGAACGTTGCATCCCTTGGAAAGCAAGACTGGTCACTGATATCAACATTTGGTAGCGGTCTGTATTCACACTGTCCCTTGGCTCAAATTAGTAAGGTTTATATTGATGTAACACAGAATCAGGTGAGTTATTTTCTTACTTTAATCTATTTATCTTTCTTTATTTCTTCTCTCCATATTTCTCAGGCTAAATTATTATATCAATAAATCAGTCACTGAGTCTGTGAGCAATGCTTGATAAGGGACACAAATTGTTCATTGTCGAATTTTCTTACAAATCATATAATGATAATAAGAGGCTTTTGCCTCTATACAAATTTACTTTCACTAAAAAACTTGCCTATACTATTCTTGAAAGAGTTGGTGGGGTCAGCCATAACCACTTCTTGGGGGAGGTTGTTCCATTCCTTGACTACTCAGTTTGAGAAGGCCCACCTTCCAACTTCTTTATTGAAAGTGTTTTGCTTTAGCTTGAAGTTGTGTCCTCGCAGATTTTTTGTGTTGAAAAAAGAGTATTTCCTTTTGTCCAATATTATTTTAATACTTATGAAAGAGCTTCAAAGTTTCAATATGTTCACCTCTGAGGCGTCTATGGGAGATGGAAGGAAGTGACAGCTTTTTCAATCATTCACAGTAGGAGAGGGTTCTTATTTTTGTACAAATTTTGTTGCTCTTCACTGAAGCTTCTCCAGTGCATCAATGTCTTTTTGAGGGTGAGATCTTATTGTTGTGTGACCATGTTCTAGGATAGGCCAGACAGGATCCAATATTATTGTAGTACTTGTAGCAGAGTTTGAAAGTTTCAATAAGATCACCTTGGAGTAGTCTATAGGAGATGGAAGGAAGTGACAGCTTTTCCAATCGTTCACAGTAGGAGAAGCCTCTTAGCTTTGGTACAGATTTTGTTGCTCTTCGCTGAATCTTCTCAAGTGCGTCAAAGTATTTTTAAAGGTGAGGTTTTATTGTCGTTTGACCATGTTCAATGATAGAAACTTTAAAATAGACTTGAATATAGTTGAAAAAAGCTCGTTTAGGGTGAAGTTTCTACGAAAAAGTCCAACTACTTTCGAAGCTTTGCTCACGATGGATTCGTAGTAGCTGGTGAATTTTATCTCACTGTCTGTTATTATAGGTTGACTTGAAATTCTTTGGTCCAAGAAAAAGATGGGAGTTTCTGTGTGTGTTGACCTCCATTTCCCACGTCCTCATCCTATCGGCTATCTTGTTCAAGTCGGTTCTTCATATCATTTGCGCATTTGATATGTCTAAATAGTCTAAATATATTTGATACGTCTATATATATATATATATATATATATATATATATATATATATATATATATATATATATATATATATATATATATATATATATATATATGCATATATGTATATAATATGTATATGATATATAAAAAACAAAGTCATTCAACTAAGTCTTCTAGCCCGCCCATGAACTTGCAAAGGCAAGTTGTCCTAGGGGCGTGCCAGGAATAGAAGAAAAAAGACAAAATTTTAGTACTAGTTATAAGCCAAATCAAAACTTACCAGAAATACTGATAATACAAAAACTATATATATGTCTATAAATAAAAATACATAATTCCTTACTGAGTTGCTACTGGAGTCACCGTAACGACCGAAAAAAGAAAAAACTGTCCAAATAATCCACTATACTCCTTCACACACCTCAAACAACAAAAGAAGAAGAAGAAGAAAAATGACGAATGATAGCTTAGGAGTGATTAATAGGATAAATCTTTTCCTTGACTTCATTGCTAAATTTTTCAAACCATTTTATATCATTAATTTTCATATTATTACTAGTCTATTAATTTATAAATGAAATACAAATGAAAATGACAAATGATAACTTAAAACTCATATTTAGAATACATTTTTTCCTTAAGTTTATTTCTAAATTATTTAAACCTTGTTATGTCATTAACTGTCTTATCACTACTATTCCATAATTTTATTCCTCGATAAATAAAGGAGAACCTTGTAGTGATGACAATTGGAGCAGACAGCGCCTTGCTTGTTCGAGTATTATGATTGTGGCAATCAGACCTTACCTGAAACATGCCTGAGAAGCATAAAGGAAAATTATTATTATTGTACTTGAACATAAATAACTTGTGATAAAAATCCCCTAAGCGGCTGGTAAAATTTTTCGTTTTCTATACTCCAATCTCACAGAATCACCATAATATTTATTGCAGAGTAAACAGATCGCATTATTTCGGAGAACTCGAATTGGATTCACTAACAACGGAAATGTACCTAACCGTACCGAAGAACAATATAAAATATACGGATGTATTATAGAGAAATGCAACAACCTTAAAATGTGATTCGGGACAAAGTGTGCAAGTTGACGGTCCGTGAAAAAATCGCTGACATGTTCCCAACATATCTCCTAAACGACAAAGTTTCATCAAGTCTAATACCTAAATACTTGACATAAGACTTCCTTTTAATTTCGTCATAACTTTATTTTAATCAAGAAATTCATCGATAATAAGTAGCTGTTCTCGAGGATATAATAAAACTACTCTTAGCCGGGTGAACTTATAGTTTATTTACGCACATCCAAGTTGACGATTGTTTACTTAATTCAAGTAATCCTTTCTCAGTTCCTGCAAGACAAACAAGCGACAAGTCATCAGCAAACATCGGTACTGTCATTTCTTGTGGATCATGGAATAATTCGCTGAAATTTCTTTTTGATATTAGGCATGGTTTGACTTGGGTCATTTACAAAAATTAAGAATAATAGCGGTCCAAGAACAGAGCCCTGTGGAACTCCACATGCAATAGGAAAGCTTGATAAACGCTCTGAGTGAATCTGAACATACTGTAGCGCCCTGCAAAGAATGAACGTAGAAAGTTAAGCCCAGGACCTCCTATGCCATACAACTCACGCTTTAGAAGTAGGAAATCATGATACATTGTTTCGAAAGCTTTAATTATATCTAAAAATATTGCTAAAACCCTGTAACCTTTATCCAGCGCTTGATTGACTACGCTGCTTAGATGGGCAACCGCTCGTTCTGTTGTGTAACCATGTATAAATCCGAATTGGGTGAGATTTAACACATTACGACGCTCTAAATATGCATAAAGACGGGAAGCAAAGCAATTTTCTAAAACACGTGATAACACAGGAAGAACAGAAATCGGCCTATAACTTCCTAAATTCTTTGTCTCGCCATCCTTATGAACAGGAGTCAAACGAGCTACTTTAAAACAAGACGAGAAGAAACTCTCTTTTAATGCAGAATTAATTAGGGACAAAAGTGGCCTCTGGATTAGTGACAGAATAAATTAAACCTCTCTTAACGATATGCCATCACTACCAGAGGCATTACTTTTAATTTTGTAGATGACCTGTTTCATCTCACTTACTGATACAGGTGCTAAATGAAACCTCAGATCCAAAATAACCAATGCAATCAAAAATGCTTGGATCACGTTACATCGGACAGATTCCTTCAGCAACACGCTTTCATACCACTGAGAAGTAATTTCCAAAAACATCCGAGACATCATCATCCGAGACATGTCGCTTGGAACTTACATAATTCCAGAAAGCCTTGCGTTTTTTTTATATATTTTTCGTGACTTGTTTTTCTCTTTGAGTTGCCAAATAACTTGTTAGTTTTCTTACTTTATTTCTTAAGCGGCAGAATAGTTTATGGTCTTTGTCGGCATGAGTTGTGGCGAACTTTCTCCTAGCCTGCTGCTTTCTTTTTGATTGGTTCCACAGTTTCTCGGTTCAGTGTGGGTCTTTTGTGCTTTATTTTAGCTGGCACAAAGTTTAGTTTCTTACCAATTCCTGGATTTTATCACAGAATAGCCTATGAATCTCCACCGCCGTCTCAAGATTTTTAGTTTCTTTAGGCCAATCCACTTTGCTCAGATCCTCACGCATTGATTTGTAGTCTGCTTTATGACGATTAAGTTTATTTTCATTGTTGTATTTTTGTTTTGCTTCAGATTTCAATTCAACAGCAATAGTAGCATGAACCTACTTGCCGAGAGGCGCCTCAACTCTAACTATTTGTATTTCTGAGCGATTGTTCCGGAGATCAAGCCAGATCAACTGTTGTTGGTTTGTCTTTTCCCCGATTTCGAGTTGGCTGCTTTACAAGCTGGTCTAGATACTGGTCATTTATTGCTTTTAGAATTTTTTTTGGGATGGTGATCCAATTGATTCTTGTGTATATTGTGCATCCCAATCAATCAATGGGTAGTCGAAATCACCCAGTATAATGCTAGTAGTATTTGGTCTGCAATGCTCATAAATTTGTGAGAGAATTTGTGTCGGCTGGAATTGAAAATTCGGGAGTGTGATTGGGTGATGGGTATTTTGGGGTTTAACTTCTACACTTCCAGCAATATGTGGGGTTTCAAGAGAATTTAGATGCTTCAGTTCCTCAAGTTTATTTGGAAGGGAGTCTGCATTTAGATAGTGTTTTGAGGCCCTTCTTTTCTCTAAATATTAGCTCTTTCAAGTTGCTTTCTCATTTATATCTATGAAGAATTTGCTGAGGTTATACGGTTTCCCAGAAATAAGCAATGATGTGAAAGTACTGAGGCTGGTTAACTTCGAAGACCACACTGCCTTTCCATGACGAAAGTAAAACAGTTCAAAATAGGGATGATACCTTTTTATTGACAGTGAATAGATATAAAATTATTTAACTGGATATTTCGAACATATATACTCATCATCAGCAGTAAAACACTTTCATCAGAGTTTTACTGCTGATGATGAACACTGTATATGTGTTCGAAATATCCAGTTAAATAATTTTATATCTATTCACTGTCAATAAAAAGGTATCATCCCTATTTTGAACTGTTTTACTTTCGTACTGAGGCTGGAGGAAAAGATGAAAGAAAGGCTCCTCTAGTGGGAGCCTTTTCGAGGATCACCATTAGTTGCCGACTTAAACTCGTAACCAATGAGTAATCTGGCTTTGTTTTATAGTTCTTTGGGTATGGGAGCTCTTAATCCATTTGGCCTACCTCTCGGAACGCCAATGCACCTCCCAGGCATGAATGGAATCCAACAAATGTTCGACGAAAAACCGAAAGACTTGAAACGTAAAAGTAGTAAAACTACACCAAAATCAACAAGTTGAAGTTCTCTACAAGAATCTGCTGCTTCTTATGGAAGAGAATGTATAAATATGTCATGTAATGTATCTTATGTATAAATATACTAAAATGGGTCTTTCAACATAAAACCGATATCTTGATTTCGGAGAGACAATGCTCTCCCTTCCTGTGATACAAGAAGACCTAATGTCTTCTTGGAGGATGTCTTCTTGCAGGTGGGGAGGATATTGTCGAAACGATGGGTTACTCGAGGAGATTTATGGGTTGTTTTTTGATAAAATCCAGAAATTGGTAAAAAAAAACTTTGTGTCAGCTAAAAAATAAAGCACAGAAGACCCACACTGAACCGAGAAACTGTGGAGCTAATCAAAAGAAAGTAGCAAATAGGATATTGATAAATATTTCAATTTAAATGTTAATTAAAGCAAAGCTCTTAGTAGCTCTTGACTTTTCTTCGCCCTATCCTGGTAAATTTCTTAGTGGCATTCGTTGTTGATATGAAATGTTGATTTTTTTATTAATTGGGTTTGCATTTTCAAAATTTGTAAATATCGTGTTGAAAATGATAGAGGAATAAGGGAGTGTCCCTCACCTAAGAAATTTTCTGGTGGTGCTAACAGCTGGCAGAAAACGTGATATATCTAGTAAATGAACTACATGGCGGCGATGGTTCCCATAACGTTTAGAAAGGCTTAAAGAAGAACTAAGTCTGCAGCATCGCCACTTCTAGTAAATTAAATAAAAAAAACAACAAGTTTTTTAAATGAAAGTAAGGAGCGACATTAAAACTTGAAACGAACAGAAATTACTCCGTATATGAAAGGGGCTTTTCCTTCTCAACGCCCCGCTCTTTACGCTAAAGTTTGACTCTTTCTCTTAACTCTACATTTTAAAACAGACTACGCTGAATAAAATGGCTATATCAGAATTTTGATCCGTTGATTTTGGGAAAATAATTAGCGTGGGAGGGGGCCTAGGTGCCCTCCAATTTTTTTGGTCACTTAAAAAGGGCACTAGAACTTTTCATTTCCGTCAGAATGAGCCCTCTCGCAACATTCTAGGACAACTGGGTCGATACGATCACCCCTGCGGAAAAAAAAAAACAAATAAACACGCATCCGTGATCTGCCTTCTGGCAAAAAATATAAAATTCCACATTTTTGTAGATAGGAGCTTGAAACTTCTACAGTAGGGTTCTCTGATACGCTGAATCTGATGGCGTGATTTTGTTAAGATTCTATCACTTTTAGGGGGCGTTTCCCCCTATTTTCTAAAATAACGCAAATTTTCTCAGGCTCGTAACTTTTGATGGGTAAGACTAAACTTGATGAAACATATATATTTAAAATCAGCATTAAAATGCAATTCTTTTGATGTAGCTATTGGTACCAAATTTCATTTTTTAGACTTTTGGTTACTATTGAGCCGGGTCGCTCCTTACTACAGTTCGTCACCACGAACTGTTTGATGCGTAGCTGATATAAAGTCAAGAAAAATATCAATTAAGTTGCTAAGATTGTGAAGACGAATCCAGTTCTTCAAGCAATCATTTATAGTAAGGTGAGGTGTACTTGAAAAGCAGTTTCAGTGCCTCAAACAGAGATGCTCCACTTAAAAAAAGAAAAAAAAACACAACTATTTAAAGTTGTTTTTTTTTTTGGAAAAAGGTATGGCTAACCGCTCATCAGTTCTCTTTTTATTTGTTTCTAAAAAAAAACGGGGAAAAGACAAGCGTATAAAACGAAACATTAGCGAGGAGTGAGGAGCTTCAAACAATCCAAGTGCGTTAGAAGTCATGCATCTAGTTTAATATATACATGCCTCTTAGGTATACCCAATTGTACTTCCAAATATTCTCTTACTATGATGGCAAAACCACAACGTTCTTACTGGCTCAGAAACCATTTGACCGATGTGTCTTGATTTACCATTGATTCATATGTTTTCAGACTGGAAGACACTTCCAATTGCTACCAGAGACTCAAGTTTTGTCCAGCACTAGAAACGGATTAAAGTCATATTTTGCCGTCTATGATGTTCAACAATCTACTGACGACGGACGTTTGAATATCAGAGCCATTTATGAAAAGCCTATTGTTTACGGTGTCATTCCGCCCCCTCCATTGTATGCGACTCGATTTGTTGCTGGTGAGTACAGCAGTGAGCATGGCGTAGTAACTCCTATTCTCTACAAAATTTTGAACTCATCTTTTGTGAAGAATCTGAACCGCTGAAGTAACAAGGACATTAAAATAAAAATATTTTGTGGTACTGGACCGGTCTTACGTATGTCCATGCCTGATAATCACGATATTCGAAGATTTATCTTTTAGTTATTTCAAAATTGCAAAGTTTTTAAGGCATTACCACACTTTTGTCAGTGTTGCCGTGTCGAATCGTGAAAATAAATAAGTAGTCTAAGTAGTTTAATTTGCCAACGCTTTTTTGTCGGTAAAAATCCCAACATAAACAATCTGTTCATTCCCAAAAACAACTACATCTTCAAAGGAAGGTTCCCTCTTCTCAAGGTGTTTGATGACATGCCTTGTTTGCCTTGTTTGTTTTTTTGCCAATTTTTCGCCGATTTTTTACCGATGTTTTTTTTTTCTAATTTGACACCCATTAATGCACAAAACTGTATAACTGCACTTAAAGGTGCGCTTCATTGAATTATAATTAAAAATTGGATTAAACATTTTTGGTATTTTTTCAAAGAAATTATGTGGTTGTGTAATTTTTCACTCAACCAATTAAAAAATCAAATTTTATTTTCACTATCCTTGGTATTTTAACATTTAGAACTCCCTCTAGGCTCGCACAAAAGAAGCTACGATAGGAAAAATAGGCTGATTGCATTAATGAACAATTTTAATTGCTATCAAGTTTAAGCAAGATTGTCTTTCTATGACAGTTCCTGTTATTAAGAAAAAATCGTACACTTTGCGAGGTGGTTGCTATTCTGTAGAAAAAAAAATCTGAAAAAATTACCTAGTTGCCCAAATAAATTTTAATATAAATTTTATAAATTTATAAAATTAAATTTTTTATTTTAAAAAATTTATTTTTTAAATTAATTTTATAAATTTTTATTATAAATTTTTTTAATAATAATAAAACAATTTTTTTTATAAATTTTTTATAAATTTATAAATTTTTAACTAAGCGATAAAATTACAGAAGTCGGCAACTGAATAGCCATGACAAACAAACATTGATTTTTTGTGAACCTAGAATAACCCGTTTTAATCGTCCACCAAAGATTCAAGAGGTTTTGCCATCTTTTTTCTACTTTATATTTAGAAAGTGAGTAACCGTTATTCAGCCTCTCCAAAATTTGACAAAAATTTGGTTGACAAAAAGTCAACCAAAGATTCTAGAGGTTCTGCTCTTTTTTGTTCTACTTCGTCTTTAGAAAGTGAATTAAATAAAAAAAAACTAGTTTTATTAACTGAAAGTAAGGAGCGACCTACTACTACCACTAACTGAAAGTAACTGAAAGTACTACCTACTAACTGAAAGTAAGGAGCGAACTACTACCATACATACTATAGACTACTATAGACTACTACCATACATACCTTTATAACGAGACTCCGACTTCTAACAAGACTGCTCCTAATACAATTTCTTGTGGGTATAATTAATCTCATATTTTTTTACATTTATTTTTAATACTTTTTTTACATTTACTTTTCATAAATTTTTCATACTTTTTTTTCATTTATTTTTCATACTTTCTTAAATTTATTTTTCATTGTTCTTCCTACTTTTTTTACATTTATTTTTTATACTAAGCAATAGACATTGAACTTTAATCCCTGAAAAAATGTCCACTTTTCTTATTCTGTACAAATTCAGCAGCTTATTCTCTGCCAGATATTCTTTGTGTAGTAAACAAAGATGTATATAGAAAACCCCTTGATCCAAACACCGGGTTTCCCAGTCTTTTCCAAAATTGGTTTAATCTAAAAAAGAAAAATTAAAGTATTATTTCAATATTGTATTTTTAAAAAAATTTCTGGCTCTTTCTTGTAATTTATTGTATGCTTTTTTCCTTACCTTAAAACAAACCAGGACTCTTAAGACTTGAGTCCTGGTTGAACTTCGCTGAAGTAATTATGCTGGGATTGTAAGTCTCTTTTCTTTTATATGTTTTCCCGAGGGCGGCCCTTGGACATAGGGTCGAAATATTTTTTCAAACAGTTCGTGGTAACGAACTGTAGTAGAGAGCGACCCGGCTCAATAGTAATCGAAACTCTAAAAATGGAATTTTGATACCAATAGTTTCATTAAAAGAATCGCATTTTTAATGCTGATTTTAAATATATAAGTTTCATCAAGTTTAGTTTTACCCATCAAAAGTTACGAGCCTGTGAAATCTTGCCTTATTTTAGAAAATAGGGGGAAACACCCCTTGACAGTGATAGAAATTCAACGAAAATCACACTATCAGATTCAGCGTATCAGAGAACCCTACTGTAGAATTTTCAAGCTCCTATCTACAAAAGTGTGGAATTTTGTATTTTTTCCCAGAAGACAGATCACGGATGCTTGTTTATTTGTTGTTTTTTTCCCCAGTGGTGATCGTATCGACCCAGTGGTCCTAGAATGTCGCAAGAGGGTTCATTCTAACGGAAATTAGAAGTTCTAGTGCCCTTTTTAAGTGACCAAAAATTGGAGGGCACATAGGCCCCCTCCCATGCTCATTTTTTCCTAAAGCTACTGGATCAACATTTTGAAATTTCCATTTTATTCATTATAGTCGAAAAACCTAATATTTATGACTTTGGGGATGTCTTTTTTTTTCAAAGTCGAGTTGTGAGAAAGAGTCAAACTTCAGCGTAAAGAGTGAAGCGTTGATAAGGGGACAACCCCTTTCATAAACAGAATAATTTCTATTCGGTTTAAGTTTTAATGTCGCTCCCTACTTGCAGTTAAAAAACTTTTTTTTTTATTTATCTAATATAGAATTCCGCCGTCTTGTGACAAGATTTTCCTATTGTTCTTATAAAATTAGAACATTTGTTCGTTTATTGTTCGTTTTATAAAATGCACTGCAAATTTAAAAAAAAATATTATTCAGTAAATTGGTGAAACTGCTTCTCAGCTATCGAGTTCATAGTAAAATTGTGAAAAATGTTGAAAATTTTATAGTTGGAACTTGTATAGGGAATGGCTGTTCCTTGGGGTAATATTCGTTTCGGGCTTCTTTCGAATCACAGTTTGAAAATTTGTAGCTATGTTACAATTAACTCGTACTGTGTGACTCGCATAAGCTATGATAATCATGAGTCAAAGTGGGCAGGGATATTGGGCCTTAACTTCATTCTAGATATTCTTTTCGGGATTTAATAATGCTAGATAATTCTTTATCTTGCGTTTTTGTGGCCGGTTTTTTTAAATCAAGGATTTTTGGATTTCAAAATATTATTAGAGTATTTTGGGAAATTTTGGTAAATAACACATGAATTCTAATGTACAAAAATAAAATTTTCCACATTAGGAATTTGATTGTATGCATTTATCGTAAAAACACAGACTGTTACAACAAAACAATGAATGAACTCTTTATTTTAACTACTAAATTACAAAAAACTATAAATACACACAACCGCCCAGGGAAGGCTCAAACAGCCTGATGTTGGACGGTTCCAATCCTCTGATTCTTAACCTAATTAATTAAAAAAAAAAAATTATAGAAGGACAAAAACACTCTCACTCAATTACCCCTTAATACCAGAATATACATAAATAAAGGCAAACTATACATAAATAAATAAACAATACATAAATAAAGGCAATAATAATAATAATAATAAAATTATCTCTCCACTCCCAATAAATGTTTTTTTTTATTTTACTTTAAACGACCCAATATGTTCCGCCTCCCTAATGCCAGCTGGGATATCATTCCAAATAGCCGGAGCTAAATACCTAATTCCGAAAGCTGCACGTGTGGTGTATCGGTACTCAACAATAAAATTATCTGCCTCTCTAGTCTTATACCCATGGAGTGAGCGATTTACTTGAAAAAAGACTGGAGGACATACATCATTGCAACATCGATACGCTAAAAACAGCAGCTTGATAATCTCGAATCTGACCAATGTTAAGCACTCGTAATTTCTTAAAACATGACGCGGTATCATTCACATTTTCTACATAATTACCAAGAAGACGTACCGTTTTATTTTTTAGGATCTGCATATTTTAAAATTTGCATAGAAATTATTAGACCAAAGGACACAACCATAAGAAATATAAGGCGCAACAATGGTGTGATATATGATTGACATTTTAAACCAAGATTTTCTGGCAGAGAATTATTGTGGGTTGATGGGAGAGGGGTAAATCGGTTGAGACAGATTCAAAGAACACTTCAGGCAATCACAGGACGAATCTGAAACATCGTGACATCTTGCAAATCATGCCATGTATTTACTTGTCTGGAGCCCTATCAATCCTACATTAAAGGCTATTAACAACTAAATGATTGATAATGCGGTTAACACTTGTCCTACAATCCTTTGGTTGGGGATATTTCAAAATCTTGAAATAGTTATGGGAAAAGAGCTTTTTAAAAAAAACTATTCTGTAGTTATGCGTAATAAAAGGCAAAACTGAGTAATTTGAACTGTTCTAGAAGAAAGAGATTACTTTCAGATTGATTATCAATTGGCAGGAAAAGGCCTAGATTTTTTTAATATTATCATATTTGCAAAGTAATTAGGTTAAGGTTGGGGTGATGCGAAAGCCCTTTCAGGTTTACCGTCATCCATTTGTCAATTATTTGCTTTGATTGTTGTCGCATACAAATTTTGTTATGTATATTTCCAGAAGTCTGAAAATTGTTGACGTTTCGGATAAGAAGTTTTATTATTCATTTCTGAAAAGCACAATCAAAGGGTTTGGGGAATGTTTATTGGGTTAAATTTAGGCGAGTAACAGTTATACAGATAGGCTTGTAGTTAAAATTATTTTTTGAATTTTGGAGTAGACACTATGAAGATAGTTCTTAGACAGGTACTTTTGAAAACTCTTGCCACCTCAAAATGTTGAATATCTACTAGTCATAGAAGATGGAAAACCAGTTCCTCGGAGAAATGATGTGAGAATCTCTCCGAGGTGAAGAAGAGTGCATTTAACATGAAAAGTGTCTAAATTGACAACCCTGTTCCTTGGGTTAAATGCACTTTCGACAAATATGCCAAGTACTGACATTTAAAGAGAATTAAGACTGACACCCAAAAATAGTGATTTTGACTCTTCTGTATCCCCTCTGAGGGAAAAAAGAATGCATTCCACACGAAAAGTTTGTAAGTTGGCAATCCTGGCCGGCATCCCCAGAGTACGGTGGTGAATGTGTTTGGGACACATCCTCCGTATGAACGACCATGAACTCCCGAAAGCCCCTTTACATTGACAATCACCAGGAAGTCGTAGCTGGGGAAAACCTAGAAAACATTGCGCCGGTCCTACCAGAAGGATTTACACAATCTGCATACCTCCGTTCAACTGGAATGTAAAGATACTATTGCAGTAACAAGCCTGAGGGATGATTAGTGGTTCCTCCTTAATGGCCTGGGTACCTCAGGTGGCACATATGGTCGTAGTGTCTGAGGCCAGTTCTTAGACAGAGAACTATTCAGAAGTTGGGCTGTGGGGAATTCGGCAAGTCAGATAAATTGTAGAAAAACTTTTTATGAGATATAAGAGATATACATTTATTAAGAAAAGAAAACAAACATTATTCGCCATTCGCCTGCCAAGAAAGGCAATAAGCTTGTAAGGGCAAGCGAGGTAGAAGGGCAAGCAACTTCAGGAAATAACAGATCAAATTAAAAATTTCATGACATAGGCTATTATTATTTGCCTGCCGCACAACGCACTATTCACGTCTTAAATCCACGATTGAACAGTTCGTCATTATGAATTATGAGTAAAGGGTGACTCGCTCTACTGGTCATGGAAGCTTAAAGAAGGATTTTTAATAAGAAGACATACATCAAAAAATTAAATTTTTTTGGTGATTCCAAATGTGTAAAATTCATCAAATAATTAATTCATTGTTAATAGAACAAGATTTTTTTACACAAGATTATTACAACAAGATTTCAGTACTAGCCAACGGAGAGCAGAGCTTGATGTGCACTAAGTGTAAAAGTAATCCTATTAAAAATTTCGAGCCTAATATTGGCTGATATAGAAAAAGGGGAGTACATCCTCAAAAAATGGGCGTTATCTTGATGAAAATTATAGCGTTAAGCTCAGCACCTGACATCAGAAATGAACAGTATCACGTAGGACCAGAAAGCAGGTATTTATTTGACCTTGCAATGATGTGTTTAACATTTGCTTAAATTTTGTACAAATTTAATTAATTAATTAAATTTGAATTGCGTTATAGATTAAATAAATTTAATCAATTATCTAAAATCATTAAATTGTTTCTATTTTTTAATTTACGAACTTATTTATTTTAATTAACCTATTATTTTATTAACCTATTTATTAACCTATTAATTAACCTATTTATTTTAATTCATTAACTTATTTATCTTTGCTTCATTATGCACCTAATATTTGCGATTGTGTAGTTTTAACCTCCATAAACACATGATAGAGTTCTATATTTATTGGTGTAACTTTTTTAGGTCACGGAAATGAAAGAGGCACTGTTGTAACTCAAATAACAAATACACGTGCTTCAGATGCCATCAAGGTCGTTTATTTAGAAGCCCTACCCTGGTATCTTCGCGTTTATGGCCATACCCTTACTGTAATTTCCTTGAATACAAAGGAAAGGCTGTTCCCAGGTTAGTAGCTAGTAGCTACTCTTTCAACTGATACAAGAGTGGGATAGTTGCTTATGATTACGAGCTAAAAATCAAGCAAATTTATTATAAAAGTTTTTTTTTATGTCCGAATCTGTTAAAAAAAAAATACACTAGTCCTTTGCTTTTTTGTCTATTTATTTTTTATTTTATCTTTCATTTTATTTGTTCTTTATAATTTTATATATTTTTCTTTCTATTTAACTTCTTTTTTACGACCTTAAATATAATTTCTTCGAGGAAAGGCTATTCCCGGGCTAGTAGCTACTATGTTAACTAATATGGGAGTGGCGTAGGCTCATGTGATTATGAGCTAAAATAAAGCAAATCTATTATAAAAGTTCGGTTTATATCACTAGTTATATGGTTTTTTTGGGGAATTTACGAAAAAAATAGAGTTATTATACATATTGAAGAATGTTTTTAGTATGTATTATATCTTTCGTCTTATTTATTGTTTACCACTTATATTCATATTATTATTCTCTATATATATATATATATATATATATATATATATATATATATATATATATATATATATATATATATATATATATATATATATATATCTATATATATAAAAATAAGTTGTCTGTCTGTGGATGTGTGGATCAGGTGACGTCACCTGAAAAAACTGGATCAGGTGACGTCAAAACTGAAAAAACTAAAAAAAGGCAAAAACTACAAAAAAAAACTAAAAACTAATAAAAAAAATAAAAAAGCTAAAAAACTAAAAAAAACTAAAAAAAGGCAAAAACTACAAAAAAAACTAAAAACTAATAAAAAAGCTAAAAAACTAAAAAAACTAAAAAAAGGCAAAAACTACAAAAAAAACTAAAAACTAATAAAAAAAATAAAAAAGCTAAAAAACTAAAAAAACTAAAAAAACTAAAAAAACTAAAAAAAGGTAAAAAACTAAAAAAACTAAAAACTAAAAAAAACTAAAAAAAAGGAAAAAACTGAAAAATAAGCTAAAACAAAGGTAAAAAACAATAAAAAACTAAAAAAAAAACTGAAAAAACTAAAAAAAGGCAAAAACTACAAAAAAAACTAAAAACTAATAAAAAAAGTAAAAAAGCTAAAAAACTAAAAAAACTAAAAAAACTAAAAAAAGGTAAAAAACTAAAAAAAATAAAAAATAAAAAAAACTAAAAAAAAGGAAAAAACTGAAAAATAAGCTAAAATAAAGGTAAAAACCAATAAAAAACTAAAAAGAAAAAAAGGAAAAAACTAAAAAAAATTTTCATCTAAAAAACTAAAAAAAACTAAAAAAGGTAAAAACTAAAAGAACTAAAAAAGAATAAAATAAATGACGACACTCAAAGAGAAAGCGACCAGGACAAAAGGAATGTTCGATTAGCAATCAACAAAGCACCGGGACACAGGGAGTATAAATGACGACCAGGACATAAGTAAAAAAAAAAACTAACAAAACTAAAAAGAAGGTAAAAACTACAAAAAAACTAAAAAGAAAAAAACTAAAAAAAGGCAAAAACTAAAAAAAAACTAAAAACTAATAAAAAAGCTAAAAAACTAAAAAAACTAAAAAAAGGCAAAAACTACAAAAAAAACTAAAAACTAATAAAAAAAATAAAAAAGCTAAAAAACTAAAAAAAACTAAAAAAAACTAAAAAAAGGTAAAAAACTAAAAAAACTAAAAACTACAATGGCGCGTAACTATTATGGCGCGTAACGACTTACGCGCGCGGGGGGGCTTGGGGGGGGCGTGAAGCGCCCCCACCAACTAGGTGTTGGGGTTGCGCGAAGCGCCACCCCAACAGCTAGTATATATATATATATATATATATATATATATATATATATATATATATATATATAGTATATATATATATATATATATATATAGAGCTTATTTTCCCAAATCGGATGAAAATAATTGTGAGAACTGAAAAATGAGCCATATATTACCATAAAGGCAAAGATATACTAAAGAAAACTGACCGGTTTCTCTGGATGCTTGAATTATGCAGGCTTTTCCTAGTTTTGACTTAGGCTTATCATATTTTAGTCTTAGTTTAGTAGGTGTATGATTGTATGTTTTTTTTATGAGCATATGCTTTTGCATATCTAACTCGATCCGTCTCATTTAGGAATGGTTTAAAAACAAAAGAACCAGCCAAGCTTCAGAGAATCAAACAGTTCGTGGTAACGAACTGTAGTAAGGAGCAACCCGGCTCAATAGTAACCAAAACTCTAAAAAATTGAATTTTGATATCAATAGCTACATCAAAAGAATCGCATTTTAATGCTGATTTTAAATATATAAGTTTCATCAAGTTTAGTCTTACCGTCATTATATTCTCTCTGTCCCGGTGTCCCGGTCGTCGTTTGTGTCCCGGTGTCACGGTCTGTAGTGTCATCTTATAATGACGTCATATACAAAGCCTTATATACTTATAATGACGTCAAATGCAAACCCACAAACAAACAAACATGCATATATACAACTTATTTTTATTTATATAGATACAGTTTCCTTTTTGTTTTTTTTTTGTTTTTTAGCTTTTTCTTTTCTTAGTTTTTTTCTTTTTTAGTTTTCTTTTTTTTAGTTTCTTCTGTTTATTGATTTGTTTTCTTCAGTTTGTCAATGTTCATTCTAACATTGACACTTGGAAAAATCTTTACGTGCCAAGCATGCTAAAGCTCCAACAATTTATAATAATTTTGGGTATCTGTTTTAAGGTTTTCGAATTACTTTAATCTATTGTCAAAATATATTGAAATATTTGTGCAATTCCCAGTTTTTTTTTTTTTTTTTTTTTAGTTCTTTAGCTTTTTTTAGTTTTTTTTTAGTTTTTTATCTTTTTTATTTTTTTACGTTTTTTCTTTTTAGTTTTTTTTCTTTTTTTAATTTTTTTAATTTTTAATTTTTTTTTAGTTTTTTATTTTCAGTTTTTTTTTAGTTTTTTACCATTTTTCTTTTTTCGAATTACTTTAATCTATTGTCAAAATATTTCGAAATATTTATGCAATTTCCAGTTTTTACATTCTAGTTTGTTTTCTTTCATATATATAGAAGATATAATCTGGCGTAACGGACAGACAACTTATTTTTATATATATATATATATATATATATATATATATATATATATATATATATATATATATATATATATATATATATATATATATATATATATATATATATATATATATATATATATATATATATATATATATATATATATATATATATATATATATTTATATATATATATATATATACTAGCTGTTGGGGTGGGGCTTCGCGCCACCCCAACACCTAGTTGGTGGGGTGCTTCGCACCCCCCAAGCCCCCCCGCGCGCGTAAGTCGTTACGCGCCATATTAGTTACGTGCCATTGTAGTTGTGTCCCTGTGTCCCACCTGTGAATATAGATAGATTTATATATGTGTTTCAAACTACGTAAAAATCGCGAATATACAACATTCTTGGCTTTGCCACTACTGGGAGCTTTCCGTTTCCAATTGCCAGCAATTGATCTGAAAATGTTTGACCAGAGTCATCGTTTTGCAATCGGACACGCATATTTGTAGTTAATTTTAATATTTTTACGTGTGCCCATAAATTAGAATTTTTCAGGCAAGCATTCATTTCGTCTGCAGGAGTTAAACTACGTAAAAATTGCGAATATACAACATTCTTGACTTTCCCATTGTCTGTGCATATACAAAGCCGTATGTACTAATAATGACGTCATATGCAAACGCTCTTTTTACAAACAAACAAACATGCATACACACAACTCGTTTTATATAGATAGATAGATAGATAGATACAATACAAATTAACTGCGTAAAACTTGCGAATATACAACATTCTTCGCTGTCCAATTGTCGTTGCATATAAATAGATTGTCAGGTTTACCGACCCTCGAACATGCAACGTACAATTGTCCATGGGAAAAACAATCAGTATTAAGATCTATACCACATTTTTCTAATGATTGACCTTGAGCTTTGTTAATGGTGATTGCAAATGCTAATCGAATTGGGAATTGCAATCTTTTAAATTGAAAAGGCAGATCCGTTGGAATCATGGGAATGCGAGGAATAAGAACAGCCTCACCCTCAAAAGGCCCTGTCAAGATTGTGGCCTCTATTAGGTTTTCCATTGTTTTTTTTTACGGCAAGTCGCGTGCCATTGCAAAGCTTTGGTGGGTTGATATTTCTTAAAAGTATTATTGGTACGCCTATTTTTAGTTGTAGCACGTGTGGTGGAAACCCTGAAAGATCTATGGAATTTAAAAATTCAGATGGATAATTAACCGCTTCATTTGGTTCCAAAACTGTGTCGACTGACTTGTAAAGGACTGCCTGGTCTAGAATCTTGGTCAAAACAATATTGTTGATTTCGTGGATGTCTATATTTTTGGGTGCGAGAATCGCTCTTTCACTTAGCCATTTATTATTTTTATAATTTTTTAGAATATTCGGAAATACTTTTTCAATCAATTCATTTTTGGACGTCACTAAATTACAGAAATCAGCAGGTAGTTGTATACGTCCTGAAATTGAGTCTACTGGGAGCTTTCCGTTTCCAATTGCCAGCAATTGATCTGAAAATGTTTGACCAGAGTCATCGTTTTGCAATCGGACACGCATATTTGTAGTTAATTTTAATATTTTTACGTGTGCCCATAAATTAGAATTTTTCAGGCAAGCATTCATTTCGTCTGCAGGAGTTGATCTAGGTATTATAGGTAATGTTTGCCTGAAATTTCCCGCAAGCAATATTAATGTGCTGCCAAAGGGTTTCGACTTCCCTCTCAAATCTTTCAAGCATTGATCCAGAGCCTCGAGCGATTTTTTGTGTGCCATTGTGCACTCATCCCAAATAATAAGTTTGCATTGCTGTAATACTTTACCCATCCCGGATGATTTGGAAATATTGCACGTGGGAGTTTCTGTAGAATGCAAATTGAGAGGCAATTTCAAAGCGGAATGAGCAGTTCTTCCACCAGGCAGCAATGTTGCGGCTATTCCGGACGACGCAATTGCCAACGCTATATCATTTTTTGATCAAATTGATGCCAGAATCAGTTTTATCACAAACTTTTTACCAGTACCTCCTGGCGCATGCAAAAAGAAAATTTCTCCAACGTTGTTATCGACACAATGCATTATCGTATCATAAATGTCTTTTTGTTCCGACGTTAACTTGGAAATGTTATTTTGTACATACGACAATAGATCACTCGTACTGTAACTTTGTTCACGATCCAATTCTACACATGTCGAAACAGCAGCGATACGGTTAGGTGAAGGCATTCCCAAATCCTGAAGAGGTTTGTTTGCCATACGTACGCACAAATCTTCTATAATAACTAAAGTGTAGTTATAAATTTCTAATGTAAAATCAAAAGTCATATCTGACGTCTCTAACTGTTTTCGATGGAGTATATCTTCGGACATTTTTGACTTATATTTTTCCCATAACTCTGTAGGAGCTGATGGAGAGCAAGTTGTTAAAATGATGCGAAACAATGCACGAATTTGACTTGGGGTTGACGTTTCGCACGCGTCATTGATGCAGTTATCCCAGTGTTGGTCATTCTTCAATAAATTCAGAGCTTGGCATGCACTACGGTAAGTGTCATGTATAGTACCGTTTACAGTTCTCAAATACTCAAAGGATGTCGGACCGGGTACATTCACCAAAAGCAGGCGTAGAAAGAAGCATTCATGTTGATTGGGGTGAACGGTGTAGAGTCTTCCTATCGTGGTATCTTTGAAGATGGTAGGTTGGCCTCGACTGACTGGCTTCACTATGAAATACATATCGCCGAACTTTTGTTTTTTTTAACTAAAATCTGGTAGGCATTGATGACCTTATCCAAGTCAAAATCCCAAACCCAATCATCATCGCTATCATTTTCAGTTTTGATATGTTTTGACTCTCGCTGTCCAGGTGGATCTTCATCTAACTGCGCGGTTTTGCGTTCTTTAGCCTCAAGCCTGTTTCCTTGCTGTTCTTTTGATTCCTCGGCACGCTTTCTTTTCTGACTTTCTCTATCAGCAGCAAGTTTTTTGGCATAGACTCTTTGAGCATCTTCATCGGCTTTTGCCATTGTAAGTTCATCAGTCATTGTAAACTTAAACATTAATAGATTTCTACGTGAACATATGTCTTAAATATCTTGAATGACGTCACCGTCAAAGCAAAAATGACGACAACTAATTTCATGACGTCAGTCAACACAGAAACATGACGTCACCTGACACACAGACAGACAACTTATTTTTATATATATAGATATGTATATATATACTAGCTGTTGGGGTGGCGCTTCGCGCCACCCCAACACCTAGTTGGTGGGGCGCTTCGCGCCCCCCAAGCCCCCCCGCGCGCGTAAGTCGTTACGCGCCATATTAGTTACGCGCCATTGTAGCTGTGTCCCTGTGTCCCACCTGTGAATAGAGATGATATAAATATATATTTTTAACTACGTAAAACATGCGAATATACAACATTCTTCGCTGTCCCATTGTCTGTGCATATAAATAGCATTTATATTCCCTGTGTCCCGGTCGTCATTTGTGTCCTGGTGTCCCAGTTTGTAATTTCTCTTTGAATGTTCCGGTCGTCATTTATATTCCCTGTGTCCCAGTGCCCCGGTCGTCATTTGTGTGCCGGTCAGTAATTTCTATTCAAACAATCCCTGTGTCTCAGTCGTCAATTATATATCCCGCCTGTGCCCCCGGCGTCCCCGTTGTAGTTGTGTCTCTGTGTCCCGGTTGTCATTTATATTCCCGGTCGTGATTTGTGTCCGGGTGTCCCAGTCTGTAATTTTCCTTTGAGGTTCCCGTTCGTCATTTATATTGCCTCTTTGTCGGTCGTCATTTGTGTCCCGGTCTGTAATTTATCTTTGAGTGTTTTTTCTTTTTAGTTTTTTACATTTTTCATTTTTTTTTCTTTATTTTTCAGCGTCACTATGAAGTACATATCGCCGAACCTTTGTTTTTTAACTTAAATCTGGTAGGCATTGATGACCTTATCCAAGTTAAAATCCCAAACCCAATCATCATCGCTATCATTTTCAGTTTTGATATGTTTTGACTCTCGCTTTCCTGGTGGATTTTCATCTAACTGCGCGGTTTTGCGCTCTTTAGCCGCAAGCCTGTTTTCATGCTGTTCTTGTGATTCCTCGGCACGCTTTCTTTTCTTACTTTCTCTATCAGCTGCAAGCCTGTTTTCTTGCTGTTCTTGTGATTCCTCGGCACGCTTTCTTTTCTTACTTTTTCTATCAGCAGCGTGAATGCATTAACGCATGTCTTAAATACCATTAATGACGTCACCGTCAAAGCAAAAATGACGACAACTAATTTCATGACGTCAGTCGACACAGAAACATGACGTCACCTGACACACAGACAGACAGACAACTTATTTTTATATATATATATATATATATATATATATATATATATATATATATATATATATATATATATATATATATATATATATATATATATATATATATATTCATCTTTTTATTTTGACTTCTTTTGTGTAAACTTCTTTTTTAAGCGTAATTTCTTTGAATAAAAAGGAAGATTTACTTCCATCTTAGTAGCAACTCTGTAATTACCACAGTAGTGGAAAAGCTTATTTGTTCATGAGCTCCTGCTTGAAGTCTTGTAAATCTATTTTTGAATGGTGATTAATTTTTTGTCAATGGTGCATAATCTGGCCACTAATAATTTTTTAGTGGCCTTCATGCCAGATGCATAAGTGGTTAGCTGTAAAATTTAGTACCAGTAATACTACCACTACTCGCATTATTTCTTTAATTTTTTTTTCTTAAATGGTGAATAATTTTTTGTCACTGATATATGTTGATCCGGTCATTAACCACTTTCTAGTGGCCTGTTTGTCAGGTATGTAAGTGGTTAGCCAGAAGATAAGCTGGATATTATTTAATAAAGTAAAATATTCCTTTCATATTTCTCGTTATATAAAAGGTACTATTTTTTCTCTTTAATAATCCTGTGAAAACTTATTCAATTAGTTGATCAGAAAACGTGGGATAGGGGGAGGGGATTTCATGGTAAAATAATAAATAAAGCATTTGAGTATTGGGATAAAAACACTAGAATACTATATAAGTCACATTCAGGAATATTTCTTGAATTTTAAGAATGATCACACAAAAGAATTAGATAAAACAAAACATGAAATAATAAGCAAAGTAAAAGAAAAACAGAATCAAATAAATGTAGAAAAGTTCTGGACTACAATAAAAGTTAAATTTGGGAATATTTTGTGAATTCAAGGAATGATGATGCAAAAGAAGTTAATCGAAAAACGTTAAATAATTAATGAAGTAACAACAGAAAACAGAATAAAAATAGAAGTTACAAAACAATCTCAAGTTTGGAAAATAAACTACTACAAACCTATCGTAGCGTTAAAACCCCATTGAAGTTAAGATTTGATCAATACCAAAACTCAGCCTGTTCCGAAACATGGTATTAACTGACGTTGGTGGTAAGATTTTTGTAAGATCCAGGTAGTAGGAACCAGGAGCTCGCTCTCGATATTTCGCTTCTTTTTTAGTCTACTTCTTCATTTATTTTCTTCTTTTTCTTGTTCTGGATTAGTACACAAATCAAATTCTAACTCCTGCAGTGCGTTGCTGCAGCTTAGTTTGGATTCTGGGTCCCGTATTACCAAGCTGACATCAATCTCACATGGTCACTACAGAACCTTGCTATTGATTTAAGTTTATTGTTTTTCTCTATATGGATTAAGTAAGAAATTCGATATTTAAATTAAAGATATTTAAAATAGTAGAGAATTAGATAAGTTTATTGACAACCCACTTATGAAACGTTTATTGTTAGGCGAGCAAAACTTAGAATTTACATCTGACACATATTTTGGTAAACAAGTGGTAATTTGACAAAACAACTTAGTCTTGTATTTAAAAACAATGAATAATCGTTTTCATCACCTCTTAAGTCTTCTATTTTGTTCTTTTTTTCTTGGATTTTCATCTCCGATTTCATACGAGATGTCCCTAGTTTTATTCTAAATTTACTATAGGTAAAAAAAAAATCCAGTTACTAAAAAGGGTTATCTGGATCCTTGTAATTTTTATCTTGGCTCATTGGAGGATGATAAAATTCTTTTGGCCGTCTTTTGGCTATTAAACTACCGAACTGTTATTTCTCCAGTTACAAAAGACAAAAAAAAGGTTGTTCTTGGCTAGTTCTTGGGTTTTAGTATTTGGTTTCATTAAACTCATCTACTTTTACATCGGAAAAGTAAGCGCTTTGATTGGGTCCTAAACTATTCTTCTCTGTACATAGAAGAGCTTTTTAGCTCAGTTTCTATTATAAGAGATTGGCAAGGTGAATGCATAAGCAGAAATAGGGTTGCTAAAATGGGCTTCAATGTTGCCACACCGAACCATAAAAAGGAATTGGCGAAACTAATTAGTTAATTAATAATAAAATAATTAGTTTATAACGCTGTTCGTTCGTTCAAAACATTAAACTAAATTAAAAGCCCAGTAGCCATGCTTGGTATTGGTACTCCCAAAACGAAAGACAAGTCATCTACAACTTTTACTGCAGTTACTATAACAATACCAAAAAATAAACGAATAACTGCCTGAAAAAAATTCATACACCTTCAAGGAACGATGCTTGCCCCAATAACGGAGGGCAGAATTTACAAACCATTAGAATTGTAATATTTTGACATTAATGAATACCCTGGAGTAATTCGACGTCAATATTACTTTATACAAGTTCAATTGTCTATTGTACATTACAGATGGCACTGGCCCTTATCCTGTTTGGTCCTTCTAGTATTGCAATTCCAAATTTGGGTGAATCAATAGTTGTTGTTTATTTTAAAAATAAAAAGTTCCAATAGGAATAAATCCTTTGAATAGACAGTGATAAATTTCAATAAAAATACTAGATATTTTATGAACATATGAAGTGACCGCCGTTAGGACGTTCACTGCGTATGTGACCAAAAAATCTTTTTTTTGTGAAATTTACGAAATTATATAGGTTATTTTTAGCATGAAGATCTTGAGGAATCATTTAATGTCATATTTTCATTTCAGAACATTTTTATACCCTGGAGTAATTCGACGTCAATATTACTTTATACAAGTTCAATTGTCTATTGTATCATTTCAGAACATTTTCATACCCTGGAGTAATTCGACGTCAATATTACTTTATACAAGTTCAATTGTCTATTGTATCATTTCAGAATATTTTCATTTTGTACCTGGACGAGACCGTGTGAGACCTCATCACCTTGAAATAGTCCTTGAAGTCCCATCATATTCTACTGTGGAAATTCAGTTTGAATTTGAGAAGGCCTTTTTGAAATGGCACGAATATCCTCCAGATGCAAATCACGGATTTGACATTCCAGCTGCAATCATCAGCGCGTATCTTTTCATTCCTCGTAATTACACTGCCCTGTCACAAGAATCAAGTACATTTGAATCCAGGTTAGAATGTTGTTCTTGTTTTCTGAGTCTAGTTGTTTTACTTGCCATTAATTTAATTACTCCATTAATTGCTACTACTACTACTAATAACTCACTGCAGCACCAAGCCGCCTGAGGCCAACACAGCTACGCACTCTCCTCCTCCAACCTAATCTATTCAAGGCCTCCTTCTTTACACCCTCCCAGGAAGTTCCCATTTCCTTTAAATCTTTATTTATGACATCCTTTCAACCCAGACAAGGACGACCTGCTTTCCGTGTAGCCCCAGACGGTTGGCCAAAAAGGACAATCTTCGGCAATCTGTCACCCTTCATCCGCAGAACGTGGCCTAGCCATCTCAACCTTTCTTTCATTATAGCCCTAGAACAATTTTAGGAAAAAATTTGTGAAGTTGCTGATGGTGTCTTAGGGTAGAAAATTGGGAACGCAGCTAAGAATATTAGTGAAAAAAGCTTTATGTTTGATAGAAAGAAGAAGGGGTTCGGACAAGAATTATAAGAGTGACAGATCATATAAAAACAAGAAGAATGTAAAGAGAGTTGAGAATGCATTAGAATATGAACTAAAGAGGTGTGAAGCGGAGGCCATTGATAAAATTGCCGAGGATCTGGAAGATGCGGCTAGACGGCATAATAGTAAAATATTATACTAGCATGTTAATAAACTGAGAGGGAGTAGACAATCTGGACTTGTCCTAGTTAAAGATAGGAACGGGACCACAAATAGTGACAAGGAAAAAGTTAAAGAGAGATGGGCAGGGCATTTTGAGAATGTGCTAAACCGAGATACAGTTGCAGGCAAAGATATAGATGAAAATGAAAAATTTGTGATACCTTGGATGTGTAGTAAGATTTGTTTTGTGAAGAAGAATTAGCGACAGTTCGAAAAGGATTAAAAAATAATAAAGCCCCAGATGCTGATACCGTGGTAAATGAGTTTCTTAAATTTTGTGGCTCTGAGGTTAGAAATAAGTTACTGAAGATTATGAATATGATTAAAGGGGAAGCACCTAGCGATTTTAGGAAAACCCTAATTAAACCACTATATAAGAAAAATGACCGGAGTTAGTTTGGTAATTAACGAGACACTAGCCTGATTGCTGTTGGTAGCAAATCACTTAGTAATATGATGCTTTTTAGACTGAGAGATAGTGTAGACAAAGTGATAAGAAAGGAACAGTGCGGTTTTTAGAAAGGGTAGAGAATGTGTCCACCAGATTTATTACTCTTAGATTAGTAACTGAGACGTGTCAGAGTTATCAAACACCTTTGGTGCTCAGTTTTGTAGATTATGAGAAAGCTTTTGATTATGTTGATTGAAGAGCTTTAGTGAAGGTCTTATCCTTGTATGGTATTAAATTAAAAAAAAAAAAATCCACAAATCAAGTTTTTCAAAGAAAAGTATAGAACTCCATTAAGCCAAGAGTGGGCAAAAATAAAGTCAAATAAACTTCCAATCGTAAAGCTACCACAAATCACTATCAGTAAATAAACGAGACCAGAAACGAACAGAAATTACAATAAATAGCCGAGTCAAACTCAAAACGAGCAGAAATTAACATGAGTAGGGCTGATAACCCTTATGCGTTCTCAAGACCAGGACACAATTTGCGCTTTACTGAAAAAGAAAAACAGCAACAAAAAAACAAATAACCATGGATTGTCAGTTTAATTGACATATACTGATATTTATTCCGTAAAAGCTTTGATAAGTTTTTATTTACGAAAGTAAGAAAAGTGAAAACACTTCAAACGTATTTTGTTTTAGTAAAACGGGTACTAACCCTCTCAATTTCCAATCGAGTGAGCCCTTTTCGGAGTTTCTACGATAACTTCTTCGATACATTGTGCCCTGGTCCAAAAAAATAACAATAATACATTGTGCCCACATCGCTCTTCACTTAGGCAGTGCTGCCTATGATACCAAACAAATACTAGTGATTACCGCTATGTCCGAGAATAACACTGCTGCGGTTAAGGTACCCGACTTAGTTCTGTGTACCCGACTGACTTAGCGTATTTTAAACAGTAGGCTGTACGAAAAATGCGGTTCTATCCCGCTTTCTATGGGTATAATGAGGGAAAGGTTTAAATGGCTTGGGCACGATCTGCGGATGAAGGATGACAAATTGCCTAAGATTGTCCTTTTCGGCCAACCGTCAAGGGCTAAACGAAAAGCCTGTCGTCCGTGGTTGGAATGGGAGGATGTTGTAAAGAAAGATTTAAGGGAAATGGGAACTTCTTGGGAGGGTGTAAAGATGGAGGCTTTTAATTGATTGGGATGGAGGAGGAGCGTGTGTAGCTGAGTCGGCCCCAGGCGGCTTGGTGCTGCAGTTAGTGGTTAGTAGTAGTATTAGTAGTAATTACCGTATAATTAATTTACGTACCATTAATTTAATTACAGTTACTGAATCTGGTTACTTAAAGTTATTTAAAACACCAGTTGCTTATAGCACAATAGTGAAAATGAAATCTACTTTTTAGACTTGGAATAAGTATAAACTTGCATAGCCAGTAATATTAAAAAAAAACACTTATTTTTTAATGATAATCTATTTTTTAATATTAGAGGGCTCTATTTGTAGTTAATCCAGTTTTTATTGGTAGTGGGCGTCAAATTTATGTATAAAAACGCAGTTGAAAAATCAGCAAAAAAGGCAAATGTAGAAAAGGGCAGAAAGGGCAATAACAAATGTGTAACTTACCTTGGAAGGCGTAATGGTTTTTGGTGTAATGGTCGTTGTCGCTGTACGGAGTTGAATGAAGTGAATTTATTTGTTTAGCTTATTTATTTTTGTTTTACTATTTTATTTCTACGAAATTATCTTAAAATAAATGTTATTTTATTGCTGTAAAATATTTTGCATTTGAGGATCTAATAATTTTCGTGAAAAGATTTGGTAAATTTGAAGAAATGAAAAATTTAAAAACCACAGGTAATGAGACCAATTCTACTCCTGTTTCAAAGGCAACCAAAAAAAATGTGCAAATCTACGAAAAGGAGGTAAAAACTGGAAAGGAAGTAACAACCTGAAAGGAGGTAAAAAACTGAAAAGGAAGTAACAAACTGAAAGGAGGTAACAAAAAAAAAACTGAAACTTGCACGCTCGGACAGCAACCACTTTAATTTGCAACAGAATACACTCAACAACAAACAAGGTTAATTCTGAATT
Source organism: Artemia franciscana (assembly GCF_032884065.1). Lineage (NCBI taxonomy): Eukaryota > Metazoa > Arthropoda > Branchiopoda > Anostraca > Artemiidae > Artemia > Artemia franciscana. Next base: position 2,043,638 of record NW_027062618.1, on the reverse strand, counting down.
TAATTAATTAATTTAATTCTTAGCTTAATTCTCAACATACAAGAACAAGGGCTCGTCAAGGGAACCTCAAGTAAAACGCAACAGACCAGGCACGTATACATTTTTTTTTCCGGGGAAGGGGAGTATCACAAAAATAATCAGGGGGAGGGGGAATAAGAACGGTTTTTTTTACAATTTGACTAAGGAGTGAATTCAAGAAAATTTAGGATAAGGAAGGGGCGATATCCCGCCTTTGTTGTGTCCGTGCAACAGACATGCCAGAATAGCAAGTCAACATCTAGAGTTTTTACATGACCCCCGTACTAAGACCCCTGTGTAATAAGAAATACTATAGTCACTAATAGTCGATTTATTTATTTGAAAACCTGTGATACAAAACAAAAAGACTGAGCATTGTAAAAAAAAAATGACAAAAAAGGTAAATAAAAAAGACCCACAACTCACAATACTGAGAAGGAAGGTAATACTAAAGTTAAAAGACATTACATTGATAGTAATACAATAAATAGCTATAAAATAAAGGAAACATTAATATTATGAGCAGTTATCAAACTATCATTAAAAACGAACAGCAATAAAACACTAATAAAGACAGTGATTGGTTAAGTACTAATATTTTGGTTAAGTACATATTGGTTAAGTACTAATCACTGGAGTTCTTAGACTTGATAAATGAATGTTGTAAAACGATAACTCATATATCTATAATGAGATTAATAATACTGTCAAAAATGATAAAGAATAGGTGTTATTCCTCCCTATCCCTGTCAACTCACCTCATTTCCACTTTTTAACTTGGCCGATGAAACTGTTGAGCAAAGCCTTTCCAAGTACACCATGACCTCACCGCACCAAAGCGGTTCACTCAAACAAGGTGAACTGCTCATTTACGCCACCTCCCAAAAGCTACCCCCCCTCACAATTTTCTTGTAGAACATAATCTGTTGAATAGTATCGAATTGGGATATTTGACCTTATTTTTCGTTCTGAAGTTACTTACAAAAATGTTATCATAAGTTACTTTACGAGTATATTAAAATTCTTCTCTATTTTCTAGTATGAATGTATCGTCTGCGAAAGGATATGCCCTAAAAATGCATAGTGAAACCCTGGTGGTAACCATGGCAACCCCTGACTTCAGTATGCCTTACAATGTAATATGTCTTACGTGTACTGTTGTAGCTTTGGCGTTTGGACCTCTTCATAACTATACTACCAAAAGGTATGTAAATGTTAGCCAGATTTGACTCTAGATGTGGTCACCATTACTCACATATCCTTTGGGATATGAACCCCCCCCCCTTTCCCAATGATGGACAAGAAAGTTCAGTTTTTCTAAACAAAAACCGGTTTCTTTATCTTTTTTTACCAGTTGATCGTGGCGCAATAGTAAATATTTGTAAATATTATATTATATTTGTATTGATGATAATATCTATGCAACTATTGATGATGATAAGGAACGAAGTATAAACTGAAATTAACTCTCATGTTGGTACTTAACTGGAATGCGATATGTGCATAGTTAACTCTAGTAAAGGGGGGGGGGGTGTCTGTCTGTGGAGTAAATTTTTTTGAAAGAGGAGAGAAAGAAGGTGGAGGGTAAGTCCATATTTCTAAGTGAAAGTTTGCCATATTCATGTCATAAACAATAATTATATACTATACACAATGACATTGGGCATAATTGCCAAGCTTTTAGTATAAGCTCATTGCTCAACGTATCCAAAGTCTTCAAGCCTATGATTAGTTTTATAATATGAAGGACATTGAAAATTAAAATTGATTTCACATAACTGGTTCAAATCAGATTTCAGGTAACCAATTTAAAACTTCCACAATTATACATATTTTAAAAACCAGGAAGAATCGGCAATTTAATTCTAATCAAATTCAAATTAATTTTAATTCTAACGAAAAGGATCTCTGTTTACGTTATGCAGTTTTTTCGGTAATAGTTGGTGCTAAATTAAAAAAAAGGGCAAAGTTCATATTATTCTAGTTCACTTTGTTCAGATAAAACTATGCTATTTATTTTCCATTATCCGAACATGTTGGCCTCGGGTGGCTTGATGATGCGGTGAGACAATACTAGTGCTAGTAGTCGTAGTAAATCTACAAATTATGAATTGGAGGCATGTTGGATATCCAAGTTCATATTATTCTAGTTTCCTATCCTCGGATGAAACTATGCTATTTATTTTCCATTATCCAAACATGCGCAGTTCGTTATACGGTTTCCATGAGACAGGGGAAATATTAGAAAAATACTTGAAATATTATATAGGAATATTAAAAATAATATGATGAACCTGTCAAGCCATATACTTCATCAAAAACATAAATATTCACCAAAAGATAACCTAAAGTCATATAGCAAACTTAAGAAGATGTGACTAGTTTGAAATTGTCTGTTTCTAATTGGGAATCACGAGTTTGTGATATTGGAATTTTAACGGACAAAGAGTGCCGTCGACTTCAATTTGGTAGTTTTTCTTATTAGTTTTCAAGATTCAACGTTGCAACATTGGCAAGGAAGCCATACTGCCCTAAAAATTTGATTTTAAAAAGAACCAAACTTATTGTAAAACAATTGTTTCAAAACAACAACAAAATTATTTTTAGAAAAAAATTTACTTTCAGTTATAAATAGACCTGAGGTGGGCCCAGGGTAAAAATTGTTTTATTTTGATGTCCTTGGTCCCGTAATTCGTATATTTTAGATTTATTTTTCTAAGTGAACTTTCATTCTCAATTTTTATTCTATTTATTCTCAATTTATAAAATTTGCTCGTTCATTAGCTTAGCAAAAACCATACACAAGGACATTGAAATGCCCAACCCCCCATTGCACTTCATGGCTGAAGGGCTTTGAAATGGAAATCAGCACTGTCGATAGGGACTGTAAAGTCCAATGCCGTATTGTTAAGCTATTTTTTTTTACCAAGAATAATTGTCTACTTCATGGCAAATAAGGAAAAAAAATTCATTTTTAGTCAAACAAAGACCCCTATTTTAATTTTTCCTGTATACACTTTCTCTTGACCTTATAGGAATTGATAATGTTATTTATGATAATACTATTCTCAGTGATAAAAAAACAAGAAGTCAATGAGGAATTTTCTGGAGACTGTGATTAAAATACAACCTAGGCGGATATTTTGGTAATTTGACTAAAAGTATTCTTAAGCGCGAGATATGTGGCGAAAACGGAAGCAAAGAAACTAATATAAACTTAACTTACTCAAAACTTCTCCGATAGTTTAACGAGAAATTGTATTAAAATAATTTAACTTAAAAAACAAATAAATAAAATGAAAATGATATATAAAATAATTAAAATAGACATAGATTAAAACTTAAACAAAAATAAATGAAAATAATTGAATGACTAAAAAGTCAAAAATTTCAGAGCTTTAGCTTCATTGCCTCATAGGACTTCAGCTAAGCTGGACAAAAAGGTCAGTGATTCATATCATAAAGTTTACTAAGAATTTAAACATTTTTTTTTTGAAATGCTTTCTTTTTTGGCAGCTAGCCTTGTACGCTTGTAGCCATGTACGCCTTCTACGACACAGGCTCACTTTGATTTACTACTGATTTTACTTTATATTTTATTAAATAATTCGTTGTTAAATTTGCGTGCACATGGTTGTGGTTAACTTCTGTTTTCTTTACCTTCTGTTATGTGCATGATGAAAAGCCAGTTTGGTCCAAAGGGTTAACTTTCAAGAGTGGCAACTGGTGCTAGCGTCGACAAAAACTTCAGTGCCATCTAGTGTTTGGAGAAACTTGGGAATTTTTTTTTTAGTGCAGCAATGAGAATGATTAGTTATTTTGTGTAGGTCGTAAAATTAGTCTTATAAAAAGTGTCTGATCCTAGTTCCTGACAAAAAACGATTAAGAAGTTTGAAAAATGCCAATTACTGCCAAATGATAGATCGCGTTGATGTTCTTTTCAGAAACTAGCGCCAGTTTCCACTCTTACAAGTTACCCATACTCTAAGGTCAGACCCGTAGTAAGTTGATATATTGTATTAAGGAAAATTTAAATTAGTTTCAAGTCACTCGGATGTATTTATAGATATAGCAACTCATCTGGAAAAGAAAATTATTGAAATTGTTTGGGCTACATACTGTATAACTTTGATTTTAATAAAAGTTATATCATTCCGAATTTGCCCCGGTTAAAGAACTATCCCCCACTTGTAAATGTTATACTATTTCTCCTCAATTTTTTGTGCAAGTGAACATTTAAAAATTCCGTTAGTAATTTCAGTAGCATCAGATGGGATGCTTGGAAAAATAGAGCCAATCATTTCATTGTATAGACGTACAGGTATAGACGTACAGACGTACATTGTATAGACGTACATATTGCACCACTGACCTTGAAGTACCAAGGACACTAAAAATTAAAATTAATCCTTTAAAATGGTTAAGCGGAAGTTTACACAACCATATATTCTTGTGTTTTGGGTTCGTCGTTACATCCACTGGTGATCGTAAAAACGCGGACGGATTGGAACTAATTCAAATGGTGATGTTCAAATTGAATGTATTTGATCCTTTTTTCTTGTTTTGGAGGGGGGGGGGGGTTCAGCTAATAAAGAATGGTTAAGTAGTGAAAATAATTATTAAAACGGAAAGTAAACTATATTTAGTCCAATTTTAATAGGCGACTTATTTAGCTTAAATAAAATTTAATAGGTGACTTATTTAGATTAAATAAAATTTAATAGGCGACTTATTTAGTTTAGATAAAGTTATTTGACCATTTCTCATCAGTTCTCATCATGCTTTATAACAGGCATAGGTAAGCATAGGTTTAATCCAGGGGGATTAGAGTCTTCTTCTACTGGGGGACACAAGGGGAGGGGCTCAAAACATGATTGAAATCTGTTTTAGGCCGCTTTTTTTGTATTTTTTTTTTAGGGGAAGGGTTTTCGGTACATTTTATTATTCTTTAGGACTATGTATGTGATTGCAAATCTTGTTCAGCAGTATGTCTTGTTTGTATTACCATTTGTGACATAAAGTGGACCTCGATCCGCATATCTTTTGGTTGAAGGAGAAGTCTTTCAAATCAATATGATCGAGTATTCCGCTAAGAGGGGCCAGGGGGAAAGTTCATTGTACGGTTTCCATGAGACAGGGAAAATATTAGAAAAATACTTGTAGAAACATTTGGATGAACCTGTCAAACCATATGCATAAAATAAAGCCGTAGCGTCTATTTTTTTTTGTAAAAACGGGAGGAAAAATAGCTTGCCTGCTTCCCCTCCCCGAATTTTAATTCCTTCTTTCCTCTAAATGGGAAACTTTTTCCGAAAGTTCCACTCGATCGCCGAGACAAAAGCGTGTATAGCACTGTTTTGTTTACAGTGTCTTGTTATACACTGTTTAAGTTGCTTGCCTTTAGGCAAAATTGAAGTATATTCTCTTACGAGCATCCGGAAAGCGGCTGCTTTCCGCTTTCCGACCTTTGCTTTCCGGAGGTAGCATCGATTCTGTATCATTACTTCACAGTTTAGATTCGAAACTGGATGCCTGCACCTCATTGATGCTTCCAATTTTATAGAGCAGGCTTTACCCCCCCCCCCCCCTGAGTGATGTGTGACGGTTCCCCTTCATATAGTATGTATTTTAGAGGGCCCTGGGAACATGGCTTTTGCTTAGTTTTCAATAATCAATGAAGCAACTTTGAGAGGATAACGTAGTTTTTATTTTTTCACAAGCGATGAGGCGATTCCTAAATGTACCCTTCCGCTCAGTTCCTTTTTAGAGGGGTCAGGGAGTATAGCTCTTGCATGTTTGTCGATAAGTATCCAGGAATCGGGGAAGAACTCCCCAATTCTTTCACCCGGGCTGGTTCTTCTAACAGTAAGATATGGATAGATTTCTCACAATACTTCTCCTTCATTTTATTCTTGAAAATGTGTCCTTCATTATAAGCCTTTTGCCGGAAAATAGCCGGCGAAGTAATTTTCTATATTGCCAGGCGATTTTCCCGACAAGAAAATTGCTGTCTATATTCATACATTGCATATATTATAAGGCAATCGCCTATATTCAAGGCAATTTGTTGGCAAGGCGATTTTCTATATTGCCAGGCGATTTTCCCGACAAAGAAAATTGCAGTCTATATTCATGCATTACATATATTATAAGGCAATTGCTAATATCGAGGCAATATGTCGGCAAGGCAATTTTCTGTATTGCTAGGCAATTTTCCCGACAAGGAAAAATGTAGATAATTGTCTGTATTCATATATAACATATATTATGAGGCAATTGCCTGTATTCAAGGCAATTTTCTATATTGCCAAGAAATTTTCCCGACAAGGAAAATTTCAGGCATTTGTCTATATATTATAAGGCAATTGTCTATATTCAAGGCAATTTTCTGTATCGTAAATTTCTTTTTAATAAGCTTGATAAGTCTCTTGCAAGAAAACTTCATTTAGGATTCCATCTTCTTGGCAAAAAAATGCCTTAAATATCGCTTTATTTAGTTCGAACTCAGAAAACCATAACACCGAAAATGTTCATGTTTTTCTAATCCGAACGAACATTGTAAGTAAACGCTAGGATTAAGGTATTCCCAGACATAATTTTTCATAATCAAAATCCAAGAATTTCCTTTTAAAAATAAATTTTCTTCTGTATTCAATAGAAAAAATCTTTACTTGTCTATTTTTATCTTTTTTAAGAAGGTAAAAAGTCAAATAAAGAAACATATTTTCTTAATATTGGTGATTTTCGTTAACAAAGTAAACAGCTACAATAGTGATGTTAACTTAGCTAGAATATTAGACTTTTATAATCAATCAAATTTAACCCCAATCGCGCTAAAACCCAAGTAGCTCTAAAACTTCCCAAGATTGATGCGTATTCTGTAACTGGGGAGTTTATATGTGTTGAGGTTTTCCATCACTTTTCCAGGGCTGTTCCTTGTTTTCGGGACACCATCTATGTGTTAAGAATTTTCTTTTGTAAGTAATACTTAACTGTGATGAAAATAAGTCAAGAAAGTGATTAAATCAGGTAACTTCTCTGGGTGTTCCTACTCCAAACCACACAATATTACTTGTCTAAGACATACATAACTTACGAGAGTGGATGCTAGCGCTATTGTCAACAAAAATCTTCACCGACATTTAGCATTTCTTGGATTTTTTTTCAGTTTGATAATTAGACAAAATTAGCCAAACGCTAGATGGCTTTGGTGATTTTTGTCGGCATTATCGCGTGTTTCTATTCTTATAAGCTGCACATGTTTTTTACCCTACACTTTATTTTACCAAAGAGAATGAATATGAAACCCTTATTGTTTGAATTCGCTAAATAGAAACTTACATAAATATAAATAGGAAAAATCGGGAATTCGATTTTTACAAAAGGATCCAATTAAAAGGATCAACCCAAAATCAATCCAATCTTTCATCCCTTAGTTCTATGACTATCTACCTTAGTTCTGATTTATGAATGATGTATGGACGGATTATCATAAACTTATCTATCAACAAGTGAAATGACCTTATTCTTATGCAATCCTAAAAAGCGATTATGCCAGATTTGCCTCTCACTCACTTGGCCTATCTATCCTGGCTTTTGAATTAGCCATGTCTCGATGCTCGTAACTACTTGATTTTAATTAAAAATTATGCAGTTTTTGATACTAACACAACTCTTTATTTTAAATCTCGACCGGATCTGGTGACATTGGGGGAGTTTGGGGGGGCCTAGAATCTTGGAAAACGCTTAGAGTCGAGGGATCGGGATGAAACTTGGTGGGAAAAATAAGCAGAAGTCCTAGATACGTGATTGAAATAATCGGAATAGATCCGCTCTATGGGGGAGTTGGAGGGAGGGGAGGTTTAATTCTGAAAAATTAGAAAAAATGACGAATCAACAGATTAGAATCAACAACAAATTTGACTCAACATGCAGATATTTCAGATATACTCAATCTGCAGATTTTTTTTTTCAAAGTGCCATCACTGTTCTAAGTTTAGTTTTTCGTAATTGTTTGCTAAATGGAGTGTCAATCCTTTAATGTTTAAGGGGAGAAGACACAAAAAGAACAGTCGTACAAATAAAAAAATAAAACAGAAGAGAAAACAAAAAACAGAAAAGTAATTACTTATTGGGATTTTAATATGGCTGGTGAACAAAAATATCCGGAATTTTAGTACTTCGATGAATTATATGCTTGCTAAAAAATGCCGAGAATCGACTAGTCAAAATTCTTCTTCTAAAAAAAAATTCTTTTGTTTAATGGCAAGACAATTTTCCCAGGTTTTTATGTTAGTCGTTATTCGTAAGTAACATACCTGTAACTATAGAGAAAGCAAATCCAGTAGGTTAGACAGTGAAATTTGAAGAAAAATGTAGGAGTTTGACTTGGTTAAGATGCCTTCTGAACCAAGGTTTTTTACCGGTCTTTTTATGATTTTTAATTGCCTCTTTTTTCTTAGATTTGTAAAACGTTTGCCGAAAGAAAGCAAGGGAAAGAAATTTTTCAACTCTCTTCGTGAGAAAATGAAGTGGGGAAAAGGCAAAGGAGAGAAAAGAGATGAAAAAGCTGAAGTTCCAGAATCTGTCGATCCGCCAAACACTACAAGTGGTGAATGTAGGAGCTAGCAAGCAGAGCTTAATAAAGAAAAATGAAATAGAAAAAGTGAAAGGGGAAAAAGACGAAGAAGTTGGAAATTTCTTGAATTTGGAAGTTGGAGATTTGCACTTGAGGTTTGAAATTTCCCAAAACATTGAAAGTGGTGAAGTTAGAAGCCAACGAGTAGAGTATTGTAAAGTGATTGATCTCGTTTTTTGTTTTGTGTGCTGGGCTTATAAACTTTTAAATTCAAGGTTTATAGATAGTGACTGTTACACTTTTAATAGATAAGCCTTAGTTAATTATGGCATCATAGATACGAAGGTTTATAGATAGTGACTGTTACACTTTTAATAGATAAGCCTTAGTTAATTATGGCATCATAGATACGAAGGTTTATAGATAGTGACTGTTACACTTTTAATAGATAAGCCTTAGTTAATTATGGTATCATAGATACGAAGCTTTAAAGATATTGACTTTGAGTTCGCTGAAAATATGGAACTAAGCGGAATAATTGAAATAAAGAATCTTTGCACTTGCACAATTTGCTAGGCAATGCCAATTGTGCAATGGGCACGTATCAAAATAGGCAAAATGTAAAAGGATAATCTAAATTCTTTTTGAAAAAAAAACATAAAATTTTATTTTATTGAATCATTGTCTTAAATGTTAATAATCAGGAACAAGAACAATACTGTTCATTATCTCTTGAGTAGTGTTGAGCAATCATAGGACATGGTGGCGTGTTCAGGCGTAAAGCTGACTTAAAAAAAAAAAAAATAAAAACTGTGAGCTCCTGGCAAAAGTTTTGAATTTGTATAGGACGGAGGTTGACCTAATGATATTTGCGGCAACTGCCGTCAGTTTTGGGATTTGATAAGCCTAAATCTCTATAGCGAGTATCTCTGCAAATCTTAATCATAAAAAACAGGTGAAAAATAGCTCACCTTTATCCTTTCCAAAACTTTGTTTAGCCTTTTAACTTTGGCCTATTTGAATCTACGATCTACAAAAAGGGATTGACCATTTTTTAATCAATAAATTCCCATAAAATTTTCTGTTAAGCCTATAAATGGAAAACAGAGCTGATACAGAGCACTGCCGAAACTTCGAAAATAAAATACCAGAAAAAGCGAATTCTATAATAAATATAAGGAATCCTACAACAAAAAATACCTAAAATCTCGAAATTAAAGGGGGGGGGGATAATTGGCATAAGGCAATGGGCGGTAAGTGTAACGATTCGTCTTTTTGGAGCGTCAAATTTGGAGAAAACATTAACTAATTAAATTAAATGCCCATTTAATATTAGACAAAATTGAACAGTTTCAGTATTAACCAATCGCAGGAGTGAAGATACAAAATAGCGACCGCCACAACTGACAGCCCCAACTGAATAATTCTGGATTTTACTATATATTTCAGTCTGATCTAAAATCTTGTTTATACTTTATATCCTGAAACCGGTTTGGCTCTTTTATTGGGTCTTGCTAACACTATTTTCGTAAGTTCTTCAGGAAGTTTGAGACGCGATTATTTGTGTAGTGTAAATTCTCTTTTTTGTTATTATTATCTTTGATGTTTCGACTTAGTTGAATCTATTATTTAATGTTATTCAGTGCTCTTACTCGGATTGCCTTTTTTTAACGCCATTTTGATTCTACTGTCACATAAGTTCAAATGACATCTGAATAAAAAAAAAGACTGTCTTAGGTCTACTCACACCTGAAAACCGTGATGCTCTAAGTTTTTGTCGTTGTTTCAATAGTTGTGAATTTTTTAGGGTAGTACCACATTTTCCTCAATGTTGCCATATTGAACCGTGAAAATAAGTCAGGTCATGAAAAATAAGGTGAAAATAATCAGGTCATGAAAAATAAGGTCATGTTGAACCGTGAAAATTACTAAATAGTAATTTGACAACGATTTTCGTTCATAAAAATTTGAACAATATTAATCTATCAAAGAGTTTATCAACAAAACGAGGTGCCAATCACGTGTTTTTGAGGCACCGATGCGCTTTTTCTCAATTCACCAGTTTTCAAGGTGACTGTTAAGAAAAGCGTGCATTTTTTGCTAAAATTTTAAGAATTTACTCGTATTAAAGGCTGTGTTTTTATGCATAAGAATTCTGATGGAAAATCTGGCTAGCTATTTCACAAGTTTCAAATTAACAATATCTTTGAAGCGTCTTCAGTTCATATCACTTTTATTCACAACCAAAAAAGGGAGAGAGAGAGAGAGAGATCGGTATATTTAAAAACTATCGTAGCATAGCTAAATTCAGTTTTTTTTTTACAAAATCATACATTTAAACAAAAATCAAACACTACAACTCAGCATTGAAAATTAATGTGAAGAAAGGCACAAATGAGTTGGCATAACGATTAGTTCGTATTTTAGGGGGTAGAAGTTTATTTTGTAACCGAGTTCGACTATTGGGAGGGTCTGGTTCGGGCAAAACTGCCAGTACCCGCCCCAAGGAAGATTTAGTGCCAAATGTATCAATTTGCAATTTGATAATATGTATCAAATATGTATACAATTTTATACATATTTTTGAGTCTCTCGTAGTCTGTTACAAGGATAATCCTGTGTATTTGCTACGCTTCGTTGCATTGCTTTACATTGAAAATCAACATTAACCATCCTTGTATGTTCGTTAAATTTATTTATTATAAGGAAACTTCGTCACTCCGAAGCCATCTTAAGCTAATACTGCTTGTGTGAACTTTCCTGAAAGACCGATTGAAGTAAATTTCTTCTGTGCAAAGGTTTGCCGCAGCCCAAAGCGGCCTGAGGCCAACACAGCTACGCACGTTCCTTATTCGTTCCAATTTATTCAAAGACTCCCTCTTTACACTCTCCCAAGAAGTTTCAACTTCGCTTAAATCCTACGTTATAACCTCCTCCCACCTCAATTGGGAACGCCCTGCTTTTCGTTTGGCCCTAGATAATTGGCCGAAAACAACGGTCTTTGGCAATCTGTTATCCTTTATCCTAAGAATTCGCCCTATCCATTTCAACCCTTCTCTCATCGTAGCACTTGAAAGCGAGATAAAACAACATTTTTCTTATTACTTGCTGTTAGATGCACGGTCAGTCAGACGGGAATCCAAAAGAAAGCGCGGATAATTCTGCACGTCTCAAAACCATGCTTGACCTCTGTAGCTTCCAGTATTCTAATCCTGGTTTGCAAGCTTGTATGCAAACTTGCCTATACACCTTATCTATCCTACCTTAGTAAATAAATTCTATATCACCTATTTTCATATTTCCTACTCCCTAGGATATGAGTTGCTGGCTTGTAACGAGTCCAGTTTAAAATATCTGAATCAAACGTCAGTCAAAATTTCAATAGTTATTTTATTAACGTTGTAACATTCCAAGTTGCAATTTTCATATTATTTAGATCATTAAAATTATGGCCTCAGGACAAGCAAAAGGTCCTGAACTAAGCAGAACAGAGACTGATACATCTTCTCAAGTCTACACGAAGCGCTCAAGTGTGCTTAGAACCGAATAGCAAGAAGTCCCTGATATCTCCTGCATGAATAGAGGCTTTTTGAAACCATGGGCCTATCTTGGTTATAATATGGTTTTCCACATACCCATTATACCCATTATACCCATTATCGCTGCTCTTCTATCAGGAAGAGTATCCTGGTACTCTGAAAAATGTATAACTTAAGCGGATAAAACGAAAATAAAATTGATAGTTTATCCAATAGAACACACGAGTCTATAATATGAAAAGTTATAATTTTTTAATAAAAAATTACGTAATTTTTTATTTATTCTGTGACATTCTGAAATGTCAACAGAATAAATAAAAATGATACACCGCGAACATTATCGAAAACTAACAAACACTGTTTAACTTTACCACTAATAAAATCCTAATGTGTAGTCATCTTCCTTGCATGTAAATGAATAATATAAATAATAATATAGATATAAGTAAAAAATAATAAATATATAAATATAAATGGATTAATATGATAAATAAATATAAAATAAATTATAAGAATAAATATAAATAATAATAATATATAAATAAATATAAATATAATATACAAAAAAATATCTTAACCCTAAATGACGAAAATTGGTTGTTTAATCCTTAAGTTAGCATCAATAATACATTCCTTTCAGAATCTGGTGAGTTAAACAATGTTCAACTTTTAAGCAAATTTTTTATGACTGATTAGTCAAACAACAAATGGAAGCTTTTTAATTACGACTCACGGAACAGTATGTTACCTATCTAGATGCTGAATCTGAAAAAGATAGAAATACAGTGTATTATTAGAAAGTGCTTGGGTGTTAATATAGAGCCCTCAAACTATTTTTTGCCATTTCAATGGTAAAAATTGTAACCTTCCGCAGTAAAAATGTGACGTTGAAATCAAGGGGAAATATACATCTAAAAGACAATGTTACTCCCCAAATTTTTAGCTGCCTACCAAAATCTGCCTTAATTTTTGCCAATTCTTAGTTTTTATCAGCTTCCAATAAAACTGTAACCCTTTGTAATATAGAAAATTATTTACCGAATTGCTTATAACTTATAAAAATCTTTCTCTTTATTCTGAAACCAAGACTGGGTCTAAAACAATTTATAATAAATTTGTTATATTTGACAATATAGAAGACAAATCTACTTACCAAATTGCCAGTTAATTGCTGAAATCAGCCTATTTGTTGCCAATTCTAGTTTTAGCCTGCTCACAATAGATTCTTCGTGCTTTACAGTATAGATGATTAACCCCGAGTTCAACAGAGCTTATTGAAATTAATTGCATTAGCTTATTGAATGAGCCGAATTATAATGCTCTATTGAGCATGGTTTGAACATCAAAGTAAATTCTTTGAAATAAATAAAAACAAAGTAAGTTTTGCCAACTCATAGAATCTTTGAAACTATCGAAGATTATTGCTAGCTTATACTGATAGATAAATATACCAACAAATTTCTATCCGTAGAAGAATGCAGTATTGAACCTTGAGGGCACAGTATACAAATAATTAAATCCAATAGGTTTCAATTGGCGCTTTTGAGCACAACACAATAATTGCATTTGCCGGTTGAACAGCAAAAATCAAGCTCAGTAAGTTCATTGAACGCTGCGTAATATACTTAAAAAATACCATTTATACACCGAAATATGTCTTTATTTTGTTGCTAATTCAAACCTACTGAATTTAATTATTTGCAAACTGTGCCTAAAGGTTCAATACTAAGTTCCTTTTAGTCAACTTCAATATATTTATTATATTATATGTTATAGAATATTCATTTGCTTACCAAATTCCCAGTTACTTACCAAAATAGGTCTTTATTTTGTTGGCATTTTTTAGTTTTAATAAGCTTTTAATTCACTTGTCATATTTTAAAATATATAAGATTGGGATACTTGCCAAATTGCCATTTGCATCATGTTGATAATTTTTTTATCTTTTACAAGGTACAAAACTAAGTTACTTATCAAAAGTCTGAATATATCTAGCAAACATTTTCCGTAGTTTATCTGCTTGAGGGCGATCTTAGGAGTAGGAGGGAACCTTTTTTTTTTTTTGCTTTATTTAATTCTTGTATGTAAATTCTGTTCCTTCAGAACTTTAAAATATACAGTTTTCTATAAAGTGTTTGTGATCTTAAAATATTTTTAATCTTCCTCTGTAAAATGAATTGTATTTGCATGAATAAATCAAATTTTGGTGAAAAGTTTTGTATATACTGGTGCTTAAATAATCATCTGGACTAGGGCTTGTTGAGTGCATTGTAAAGGCTTTTTAGTAAAGCATAAAAAATATATTTGCAGCAATAAGTTAATTATATAATTAAATTAATTGTATTAGTAATTTAAGGTAAAGTGTAAATTTGAGAAAGTATCTTTGAAGAATAGATACAGTCCCGCTGCCCCCCCCCATCTGAAATTTAGTTTCTTCAAGAATATTTTCACAACTCAAATATCTAATGTTTAAGCCTGCATAATTCAAACATACACAGAAAAGAGACAGTTTTCCTTAGTATATCTTGACCTTGATGGTGCTATATGGCTCATTTGTCAGTTTTCACTATCATTTTTATTTCATTTGTGTAAAATGACTCTGAATCCCCCCGCCCTGCCCCCAGGATTTTAACGAAATTACACCACTATTGCCATGAATTCTTCTTTAGCAAGAAGTTTTGCATTATACACCTTGTTGAAATAACAATTGTGTAAAGATTCTTACTCTGTAAAACTAGAGGATCCGTTGGTTTTTGAATTAAAATCAAGTTGCCATCAATCAATGGCTAATTGGAGAAAAAGCCAAGACAGATAGTCTGAGGGAAAGGCACAGCTGTCATAAGCATTTTTCAGGAATTTATAAAAGTTATGTCATTTTCACTTGTCGATAGATAGTCTATCATCCGTCCATCCATCTTAGATGAGAACTAAGGTAGATAGTCATAGAAGTTTAGGGATGATCAAGATTTTTGGGTTGACTCATGACGGACAATATCGGCTGGATGTGTATGCAAGAGGGGGGGGGGGGCTGAATTTGCTTCGACTCACAGGCGAACAATGATTGGGGGTAATCAGTTTTCAACCTTCATGTATTTCTGTGGCCTTAGATCAAGCATGTGGTCATGGGGCACAGGCCTGAACACTTTTCAACCTTCATATATTTTTAAGCCTAATGTATCTAAATTTTAGAGTTGTTCAAAACAGATAGTTTTGTATGCTCTTAACCTTATTAGTGCTTTCACATACTTTTTTGTTCTTGATTTTGGTCCCTTTATTTAAATATTCGGAATTTTTTTTGTGTCAAGCATAACAATTTGAACACCAAGATGTCTCACAGCTTTGAGCTAAATCCAAAGTATATACATATAAGTGGGTAACGCCTGAGCCACTTTTATTAATATTTTCATGCTTTTGATAATGAAATGTGACCAAAGATTTTTTTTTTAATCAAAATCTGATGCTTCTATTCACTGTATTAAAACTTTATGATGTGGACTATATAGTTGGTTATCATCTAACAATGATGTTGACTATAACTGAAATTATAGTTTTGATGCTGAAATAGTTGATTAAATAATAGCGAATATTGTGTTTTTACCAAACATGACTGAAAAGGGAGAAGCTAAAGTACTTAAATCAAATTGATTTTTTTAGGTTTTTTTGTGTCTTGTTGGTTGTCACCTAAAATAGATCCTTTTTTTTCGTTCTTTCCCTAAAGCTATATGCGCTTATATTAACACAGATTTGATATAGAGAATAAGGTCAACAATCTTGAGGATTAGTGACAAGATTTCCAAAGAAATTTTAATAAACATACTAAAAGGCATCACCAATATAGGCAGTGAAAACACACATAACATACTCTTCTGGAAGTATATTCTGATTCTGCTTTCGAAAAATTTAATAATACAGATATCAGTAGGATCCAATTTTCACTAGTTCATATAAAACTATTATTAGGAATTAATGAACTTACCAAACCACTTCTTATAAATTAATCTTATTATATTTAATACTAATTTTAATTAACTAAATATAATAAATCACTAATATTCCATTCTGATTTTTAATTGCTGCAAAGAGGATATTCTCAGTTCACCACCCAACCAAACAGTATGGGTAACTTGCAAGTTACAACTGGAGCAATTTTTGACGGAAAAAATCATTGATGTCATCATCTATGGTTTGGTGTTTCTTGGCATTTTTTCTCAGATTGCTTTTTTTGTCGCACTTGCGCTCTGTTTCCAGTCTTTTAAGTTATCCATACTCAGCACCTACCTGTATCCACTTGAAACTCAGAAAATTACTGCATGGAAATTTGTCGACTACCCAAACTACGCCAAACAAACTACGTTCTGCAGTCAATGTTCCTATTACCTGAACAATTGTTTAGGGTCATGAAACTATTGTTACTGTGAACTATCACTATGGTTTGATTTAATTCAAATCATAATAAATGATAATAATTTGATTAATAATCAATATCACGTTTATATTGATTAATAATTTCATATTGATTAATAATCAATTGAATCATAGTGATTCAATTTCATATTCATCAATAATCAATTATAATAATATCAATAATTAATAATCAATATCATAATAAATGATAATGATTTGATTAATATGATTTGATTAAATGCCAATAGCAAAGTGCTGATGAAAAGGTAAATGGCAAAAGAATATCAACAGAACCCATGTGGAAAACAAAATATAGCCGCTTTATTATTGTCTTTGAACAACAAAAATAGAAGGTGATAGAATATCTAAAACTATCCCCAGGAGATGCCTTCATGTGACAGAAAATCCTCCACTGAAGGAGAAATCATAGAAGGTGGCAATGACAGGTTTGAAGGGTGAGGAGGAGTATTCCATGTTGTCTCCCATTCCAACAGCAGTTTTTTCAGTTGTGATTCTTTAGATACAGTTGGAGCTGTCGTAGGCAGAACTTGTATAATTAGCTCTGAATGTTGTATTTTTGCAGATAATTGTGAAGGAAGATCTGTAATAAAAAACGGGTAATTTTATATATTTTTTTTAGGATTTTAAGGTAACAATTACTTTTTTTTAGCTTTTTTCGTAACAAAATTTGAGGGTCAATCAAAAAAATTGTTAGAATATAAGAGACAATTTAATACCAATGTAAGGCTGATATTGTCTGGCATCTATGCTAAAACTTAATCACCATGATCCCAAAGTTTAATTTACCTGAATTAAACATGCAAGATTTTACCCTGATAATGTATTTATTTATTTACCATGTTTCTAATAAAATGCACTGAGTTAATTATAAAGAACTGAACAAATATACTTAATACTATATTTTATATGTCTCTGTCTAATTATACTTTACATTGGGTCAAATAAATAAAAACCCAGGTTTACCTTAAAAAAAAGCATGGGGTATGTGTGCACACTTGTTTTAAGCTTTTTTATGGCACTTGGTATCTACCAAGTGACATATAGCAGTCATAAATTCTGTTGGTTGGTCTGTCTGACCATCATGATTTTGCTAGTTTAGGCACTTCCAGGTAAGCTAGGACAATGAAATTTGGCAGGCGTATCAGGGACAAGAACAGATTAAATTAGAAATCGTCGTTTTCCCGATTCGATCATCTAGGGGGAGGAGTGGGGGGACAGTTAAATCAGAAAAATTAGAAAAAATGAGGTATTTTTAACTTATAAACGGGTGATCGGATCTTAATGAAGTATGATGTTTGGAAGGATATCGTGTCTCAGAGCCCTTAATTTAAATCTTGACCGGATCTGGTGACATTGGGGGGAACCTAGAATCTTGGAAAACGCTTAGGGTGGAGGGACTGGAATGAAACTAGGTGGGAAAAATAAGCACGAGTCCTAGATACATGATTGATATAACCAAAACGGATCCAATCTCTTTGGGAGAGTTGGGGGGGGGGGTTAATTCTGAAAATTTAGAAAAAATGAGGTATTTTTAACTTACAAAGGAGTGATTGGATCTTAATAAAATTTGATGTTTAAAGGATATCATGTCTCAGAGCTCTTATTTTAAATCCGACCGGATCCAGTGACATTTGGGAAAGTTGGAGGGGGAATCTAAAATCTTGGAAAACGCTTAGAGTGGAAGAATTAGGATGAAACTTGGTGGGAAAAATAAGCACAAGTCTTAGATACATGATTGACATAACTGGAACAGATCCGCTCTCTTTGGGGGAGTTGGGGGAGGGTTAATTCTGAAAAATTAGAAAAAATGAGGATATTTTTAACTTACAAAGGAGTGATCAGATCTTAATGGAATTTCCTATTTAAAAGGAACTTGTAACTCAGATCTCTTATTTTAACTCCTGACCAGATCCAGTGTCATTTGGGGGGGGCATCGGAAATCTTGGAATACACTTAAAGCGGATACATGACTGACATAGTCGGACTGGATCTGCTCTCTTTGGTGGAGTTGGGGGGGGGGGGGTTGAGGTATTTGTAACTTACAAACGAGTGATCAGATCTTAATGAAATTGGATATTTAGAAGGGCTCATGTCTCAGGGCTCTTATTTCAAATCCCGACCAGATCTGTTGACATTGGAGGGAGCTGGTGGGGGAAACCGGAAATCTTGGAAAACACTTAGAGTGGAGAGACCAGGATGAAACTTGGTGGGTAGAATAAGCAAATGTCATAGATACGTGATTGACGTAACCGTACTGTATTTGCTCTTTTTGGGGGAGTTAGGGGTGGGGTTCAGTGTTTTGGCAAGTTTGGTGCTTCTGGACATGCTAGGATGATGAAAATTGATAGGTGTGTCAAAGAGCTGCACAAATTGACTTGATAAGGCCTTTTTCCCTGAGTTGACCATCTGGGGGGCTGAAGGGAGAGGAAAAAATTAGGTATTTTTAACTTATAAGTGGGTGATCAGATCTTGGTGAATTTTGATATTTAGAAGGACCTTGTGACTCATTATTTTAAATCCCGACTGGCCTGAAGCCTCTGATTTTCCTTTTAAATCAATCCATTGATTCTAAGAATTTTGATAGAGCTCATACCATATGAGCTCTTGGCTCTTCCGACCTCGTCACAAGTGTGATATGAGCTCTTAGCTCTTGTTTTAAACAAAAGAGGATTTGCTTTTTTAAGCAAACATTAGCCTTAGGCAACATAATTTTCCCATTTCTCTCTGAAATACTAAATTTACCAAACAAGATAATTTACAAAACATAGGATTATATGGACAACATTTTTGTTGCATAGAATTCAGTGTAATTTTTTAAACAGAGACTTTTTCAATTTTCTAACATCTTTTTCTAAATTGACTTGCCAGAAATTTATCCTGAAATAACCTAGCCATACAGAACAATATGTTATTATTTACAAAACTTCTTTGTGTCATATAATTTAGTGTAACTTTTGCAAAATTAACAGCTATTTAAGGCTAAACACAAGGCTTGCCAACAAAAGAATAGGATAAAAATTTACCTAATCTTAACAATTTGGATGGACACAAGAACAATACTGTAATTTTATATTACAAATTTGTAAAATAGAGAAATAATCTTCACAATAGTAGCTTTAAAAAAAGAAGAAGAGAACCATGAAGGGGGGGGGGGTCTGAGAAAGCCCACAAAATACGAACTCCATATTGATTTTCTCTAGTTTAACCGTTTTCCAAGATTTCCGGTCCCCCCAACTCCCCCCAATGGCACTGGATCCAGTTGGATTTTAAAATAAGAGATCTGAGTTACAAGGTCCTTCTAAATATAAAATTTCATTAAGACTCAGTCACTCCTTCATAAGTGAAAAATATCTCATTTGTTCTAATTTTTCAGAATTAACCCTCCCCCAAAGAGAGCAGATCCGTTCTGGTTATGTCAATCACGTATCTAGAACTTGTGCTTATTTTTCCCACCAAGTTCCATCCCAATTCCTCCACTCTAAACATTTTCTAATATTTTAGGTTTTCCCCTCCAACTCCTCCCAATGTCACCAGATCCGGTTGGGATTTAAAATAAGAGCTCTGAGACACAATATCCTTATAAATATCAAATTTCATTAGGATCCAATCACCCATTCATAAATTTAAAATAGCTCACTTTTTCAAATTTTCCAAATTAACCATCCCCAACTCCCCTCCCCCCCCCCAGGATGGTCAAATTGGGGAAAACGAATATTTCTAATTTAATCTGGTCTGGTCCCTGATACGCCCGCCAAATTTCATCGTCCTAGCTTATCTGGAAGAGCCTAAACTAGAAAAACCAGGACAGACGGACCAACCAAATTTGTGATCACTATATGTCACTTGGCAATTACCAAGTGCCATAAAAAATAAGAAATTAGGGTGTCACTTTGAGGGTAAATATTTTTCTGTTCATATTATTGACTTACAAATAAAGTGAACATACCACTTGATGTCTTGTTTTGTGCTCTTTAGAAATATAATAATTGCTTTTCTTGCAAACTCAAACTGAAGCCCTTTTTGAACCTTTGAAAATGACAAAAAATGTCTAGTTTTTGGGTGCAAAAAGGCTTAAAACATAGGTTTCAAACTTACTATTTGATTATCAATCCATTTTTTTTAGTTTTATAATCAACAAGCACAGATTTTCTACAACTAAGTTGAATAAATAAATAAGACAATATTATCCATTTTCTTCTACCTTGATGCCAAATGTTCTATCAAAGTGTGCATTTCTATAAAACAAAATACTGCATTTTTTAGCTCCAAAACTTGTTCAACATTACAATGATTAATGCAGACAAACATTGAATATTTTTCATGATAATAGAAAAACATGAATTTTTTTTAATTAAACAATAATTTTTAAAGTGAAAAAGAGAGAAATGCCTTTATTATTGCAATTAAACAATCTCAGAAACTAAAACCAGCTGACTATCCCCTTCTTCTGAATCTTTATCAGAATATACTTCTTGGTTGGCTTCAGCCTCCATTGCTCTGGGAGGTGAGGGCTTTGACCCAGGAGGATAAAGCTCTCTAGCTTCAATTAAAAAATAATGTACTCTCTTCTGGCTCATAGGCTTCAGGGAAGGGAAGTCTGGCAATGTAATGCCTACATTCCCTTACTGAAGAGTCACTATACTGATACTTAAGAGTCACTGTACTGTATTGAAGACTTGTTGCTGACCCTTTATCCTCCATCTTTTGCAATATTTCTTTAGATAGCACCATAGCCTCTCAATACACAGGGTATGGATGTTCATATTGTCAGGGTTGTCAAGGTTGTTGGAGTGGGGTTGCCAAGGTTGTCAAGGTTTACTGATGGTGAGTAAAGCCAAGTTCTGACAGACTGGAATATGCTGCCCAGCAATTACTCAGAATTATTGAACCTGACCTTATGTATCTTTCTATGAGAGGGATTAGAGCTTCTTTACACCTTC
This sequence comes from Artemia franciscana, assembly GCF_032884065.1. Taxonomy (NCBI): domain Eukaryota; kingdom Metazoa; phylum Arthropoda; class Branchiopoda; order Anostraca; family Artemiidae; genus Artemia; species Artemia franciscana. The sequence goes on along the minus strand of NW_027062618.1, from coordinate 2,022,138 downwards.
TTAGTCTTGCCACCATCAAAGAAAGGAAATAGAAACTTTCTCTTGCTGACCCTCTCAATTCCTCTAAATATTCAAACCTGGCTCAGAGGCCTTCCCCTATTATACTTCTATCATATCAATACAATTTTGTCTATTCCAACAACAATGCCCTCACCTCCTATTGACTCCTGGTGTCCAATCTAATGCTCAAACAGCTCTGTAGGCCTAAAAATAAATTTTCAAATATTCATTAAAAAATTAATGCTCAAACAGCTCTGTAGGCCTAAAATTTTTTTAGGACTATACATTGACCTTTAGTCTGCTCTACACTTGTTCTTAAGCTAATTCCTGTTCTAACATTATAGAAAAATGCTCCCAGGTATCACTCAGATAGAACATAATGAACATCATGGCTTTGTTTGGTGGAAATCTAGTGTCATGTAGAAAATTTTCTTTCTTATCACTTACAGAGAAATTGTATTGTATCCTCTTTTTTTGATTTTGGGATTGCTACTGAGCTATTACACATCCAAACATTATTTGGAAAGGAAGAAAAGTGCAAACAGAGGTTCTGACAGCAGGGACAAATTACTTCATCTGGCAGCACACCATGAGCCCTGAGAATATAAGACATTTGAAAAATAATAATAATAATTAAAAATATGATTGGAAAGAACATTTGGTATTGAAATGAATAGCATATTTCTGTTTTTCCAACTTTTGCAGCAGTTATAGAATTAATATATTCTAGAAGAAATGAAGAAAAGTTATAAAACTGAGTAATTGTTTTCATAATTTAATTATCCACAGTACAAACTTAACAAATCACAAAAGTATACACAATAGAAAACAGCAGTGTTGTTACTAGCCAAAATGTCTAGGAGGGGGGGAGATTTTACTGACTGGCTAGTCACATTTACTGACTGTTTTTTGTTATTCACAACTATTTAAGTTTGGTAGTTGTTTGGGGCCCATACAGCAGACTTTATTGGAATGTTAAGAAGGGTTTTCAAGTTAAGTAGTAACTCTGCTGATTTAGGATCTTGGAGAGCTATTAGCCAAGATCCATCATGGTTAAAGTTTAAAGAACAAATTGATCTTTTTACAATTTGAAGATTGCAACCCTTATTAGAGTTATATTATTTATCTCAAAGGGGGTATTGTGATAAATTTAAGTATATTCCAAGCTTTTGTGAGGGAGGAGTTGGAGTGAGGGAGGGGAATTATGTTTAATTGGGGAGATTTTTTTCTTTTTTTGGAGCTCCTAGGTAGGACATCTTGAAAGTAATTTTCATTTTCATCATTGATAGTGACAAATGCCCCAACCTCCACCATTGTATGTGAGTTTCCCATCATGTGAGTTTTGAGATAATTAGCTTGACCAGGCAAGATGTGGAACATTTTAGGTAGTCTTTGGGATAGGGTCCAGGGGGTGTCCTATGCATTGCCTATTGGAATAACCTTTAATATCACAATGTTTAATATTAACAAAAGGGGATTATAATACCAGACTGTCTGTACTCTTGTGAATGGAAGACTTAACCATCTACAAAAAAAACACAATGCAGTCTACAAGATAGTATGGTGCACAATTGATTGTGTAGAATACTCACCTTGCTTTGCTTGTATTAGTGTCTTATTTATAGTGTTTTATTTATTCTTCCTTGTATGAGTGATTGCTTGCTTGCTTGTACATATCGCTTTTTCTTTTTATAGGTGCTTGGGTTATAATAAACAATTAAACTTCTACATGGTGTGAGAAGTAACCAAGTAAAGATGGATTCAGTTCATTGCTCAACACCAACGATCGACTGGAATTCACAAAACTTGAAACATTCATGGAATAGATTTAAGCAGCATGCAAAATTAATGTTCAGTGGCCCCCTTAGTGGTAAAGCAGAAACTGTGAAATGCTCATACTTGCTCATATGGGTTGGTGAAAAAGGAAGGGATATATTTAACACCTTCACTATTGCTGACTCAGAACAGAATGTATCTGCATACCTGGCAAAGTTTGACACTTATGTGGAACCAATGGCAAACCCCATTTTTGCCAGATACAAATTTCACAAAAGGAACCAGGATGCTATAGAGACAGTTGAACAATATGTAACAAGTCTCAAGATCTTAGCAAAAGACTGCTCATTTGGGAATTCAGAAGATGAAATGGTCAGGGACAGGCTAGTTTTTGGTATAAGAAATGACAGAATCAGAGAAAAGTTGCTTACACAGGGATCAACACTCACTCTAACTACTGCCATTAACACAAGCCGAGCAATGGAAGAAACCCAAGCACAACTACTAACTATGAATGAGGCTGAGCACAAGACAGCTATCAAACAAGAAGTCGATGTTGTGAGCAAATATCCTGAATGTTATATGTGTGGTGGACAATATTCCCGTGGACACAAGTGCCCCGCAAAAGGAAAAACATGCTCGAAGTGTGGTAAGATCAACCATTATGCTAGAGTTTGCAAGAGTAAAACAGTTCACCAGCTAGGAATTGCAGGAACAAGCTCTGGTTCTCAGGATATACATGCATTAGACTTCTCCCCTTGCTTGGGAAGCGAGTTGTATATTGATTCAATTCATTCAATGAATCAAACCAAAGACCATCACATTGATCTGTACTTCAGTACACAAAAGAAGTACATCAGCTTCAAGCTTGATACAGGAGCAGATGCCAACATACTTCCATTTAAGGAATATGAGAGATGTTGTCCCCGTCCCACACTAAACAAAACCAACAGTATCCTGACAAGCTATACCAACGGGAAGTTGAACGTATATGGAGTGTGTGAAGCTGAAATACAATACAAAGATAGGCCTGGACAGAAGCACAAATTCTTTGTGGTTGACACTCAGAAAGTGCCAATAATTAGTAGGCAAACCAGTGTTGATCTTGGTCTTGTTAAATTCATATTCGATGTGCAAACGATGCAAACTACCCCTGATCGAATCATGATAGACCAATAGGATGATGTCTTTGAGGGTATTGGCCAACTTCCTGGCGTGTGTAAGCTGACGCTGAAGGAAGGAGCAGTTCCTACAGTTCAACCCCCAAAACGTGTACCATTTGCATTAGAGAAAAGATTAAAGGCTGAACTCGATCGCCTGGAACAGATGAAAATCATTGAGAAAGTTACAAAGCCTACTGACTGGGTTAATTCTGTTGTAATAGTGGAGAAAGCAAATGGGAACTTAAGGATATGTCTGGACCCCGTGGACCTGAACAAGAACCTAAAAAGACCACATTATCCGATCCCAACATTCAAGAGCATCACCCAGAGGTGTGCTGGAGCTAAGATTTTCTCCAAACTCGATGCCACTAGTGGATTCTGGTCAATGATGCTTGATTATGAATCATCCAACTTGACAACTTTTAACCCCATCTATGGTCGTTACAAATTCAAAAGATACCCCTTTGGCCTAAACTCAGCATAAGACGATTTCCAGAGAAAAATGGAAGAGGCCTTTGAAAACCTCAATCTAGGCCTAATAGTCGATGACATAGTCATTTGTGGTGCTGATGATAGTGAACACGATGAAAGACTGAAGGCAGCAGTAGAACGTGCGCGTGAGAAAAATGTGAAGTTTAACCAAGAGAAATGTGTGTTTGGTGCAGAGAGCATCCCATACTTTGGGCATCTTCTGACCTCGGAAGGAATAAAGCCCGACCCCGAAAAAACTCGGGCTATTACGGAAATGCCACCGCCAGAAAACAGCGAGCAGCTTCAAAAACTTCTAGGCATGCTTAACTACTTGTCGAGGTACATACCAAACTTGTCCTCATTAAACAAAAGCCTAAGAGAGCTAGCACGGGCTGATGAGTACAAATGGAAACCAGGTCATGAAAAGGCATTTTCAAAGATAAAGTCAGCCCTTTGCAGCAACTTAGCATACTTTGACCGAAAGTGCAAAAACATAGAGGTAAAAGTAGATGCATCAAAGCATGGTCTAGGCGCAGTACTAGCAGTTGACGATAATGTTGTCGCCTTTGGCTCATGTTCAATGAGTGAAACCAAGCAGCAGTATTCACAAATAGAGAAGGAATTGCTGGCAGTTGTATTTGGATGCAAGCATTTCCACCAGTATATATATGGCAGAACCATAACAATAACAACAGACCACAAACCTCTAGAAAGGATCCTTGTAAAACCAATATCCAAAGCACCGCCACAGCTACAACGCATGATGCTGTCAATACAGCCATATAGTTTGAAATTTGTATACAGACCAGGTTCTGAAATACCTGTGGCTGACACCCTATCAAGTTTGCACACACCTGACCTCGACAATGAAAACGAGAAACAAGTAGAAGTCTTTGTCCATACACTCTTCAAAAACTCACCTATAGCTAATGGGAAAATGGAAAAAATCAGGAATGCAACCTGTACTGAATTACGAAAATTAAGCCAGACTATACTTTATGGATGGCCCCTATCTTGATGACAGTGTGATTCCAGCTGTTTGGCTTTCTGGAACTACAGAGACAAACTTGTAGTCAACCAAGGCATAATCTTGAAGGGGACAAGAGTTGTAGTGCCCCCATCCATGCAGCATGAGATCCTACAACAATTGCATGTATCACATCTTGGCATCGCCAAAACCAAGCACTGCGCTAGGACTGTCGTATTCTGGCCTGGTATCACAAAAGATATCACTTCATATATATTCCAGTGTGATGCATGCAATGCCTTTCATGACAAGCAGCAGCAAGAGCCGCTTATATGCTCAGAGATCCCAAAGCTACCCTGGGAGCACATTGCCATTGACATCTTCAACTGGCAAAATCGCCAGTATCTTATCACTGTCGAATACTATAGTCGATTCTTTGAGCTTGATAAGCTCGACTCATTGACATCATCAGCTATCATTGTTAAATTAAAGAGCCAATTTAGTCGCCATGGAATACCAAAATTACTTCAATCAATCAATCAATCAATTTATTGATACTAAAAGAAAAAACTATTACAAAAGTAAAGTGGTTACTAGGCCCAAGAAGCTTTGCTTGTAATGGACCACAGAGAACAAGAATAAAACACTACTATAAAATATATACAAAAAAAAAAAAGAAAAAAAAAAAAAAAAAAAAGAAAAAAAAAACACTGGAACAAGACAAGGACATTGAATAGATAGGATATTTAACAGATAGAAGATTTAGAAGGAGATTAACATATAGCTGAAAATGATTTTAAAAGAAGAGAAGACATACAAATTAGGAAAGGATTAATAAAGAGAGAAAAATTATTGAATTGGAAATACCCGACGAAATAATGCCTTTGCAGAAAGAAAAAGAGGGACATCCGAAGGGATGGAGTTCCATAATAGAATTGATTGATATACTGGAGACCTCTGGCTTGCTGTAGAAGATCGTTTTGGTAAAATAAATCGTCGAGAAGAATTACGTAAAGAAGAAAAGTACCTACCTGAGCCTGTCCGTGAGAAAAACTGCTGTAGGGGCGGTGGGAGAGTACCTAGAAAAGCAGAATGCGCAAAATAAAGGGTACTTTTACCTATAATATGATCCAGCGGAGCTATTCCAGTATCATTATAAAGATCAGAGGAAGGGTAAAGCCGAGGGAGAAGAAAAGTAGCCTTCACTGCCCTATTTTGGGCTCTTTGAAGTGAGCAGAGAAGAGATTTATTATTATTACCCCAGACAGAGCAGCAATAAGAAAGGTAAGGATAAATAAAAGCATAATAAAGAGAAACCATAATATCAGGAGGAAGAAATGAGTTAATCCGGTGCAACATTGAAGACTGGCGGAGGATTAAGGAACGGGTGTGAGTTATATGCGGTTTGAAAGAAAGAAAACAGTCAAGATACACACCAAGAAATTTCACCACAGTAGCTTGTGGTATAATATCATTCCCAAAAGTCAGGGTGATTGGCTCCTGTACGTCTCGCATACGGTAAGGGGTCCTGAAGTTGACAATGGCACTCTTTCGGCTGTTAAGAGCCATTCCATTTGACCAGCACCAATCCTTTATTTTATCAAGAAGACCTTGAGCCATAGAAGTGGCAGATGGCAGGTCCACCGCAGCAATGAAAAAGTTACTGTCATCAGCAAAAAGAACAGGGTGAACATGGGGATGAAGACCATCAACAAGATCATTGATGTAAATTAGAAATAAAAGTGGACCAAGCACAGAGCCTTGTGGGACACCTTTCAATACAGGCAAAGTAGAGGAAGAAGTACAGTTAACCAAAACATACTGAGATCTCTCTGAGAGGTAGGACCTAAACCATTCTAGTGAGACTCCATGCACTCCAAATAAAGATAGTTTAGACAGAAGAACATTGTGGTCAACCATATCAAAGGCCTTAGAAAAGTCGAGAAATAGACCCAAAACACACAAGCCCTTGTCCAGATTAACACGCACAAACATCTGATAACGCTCCAAATTTTCTGTCATCAGAATTTGAGCAATTTGCCAAATTATGGGACTTTAGCCACAAAATGAGCAGTCCGAAATATCCACAAGCTAATGGACTTGTTGAAAAGACAGTCCAAACTGCCAAAAAACTCATGTCAAAGGCACTAGAGGACAAATCGGATCCATACTTAGCAATCCTTGAATATCGAAACACACCAATTGATGATAGTCACCACTCACCTGCAGAATTGCTGATGAGTCACCAGCTTCATTCCATACTACCGGTGATTTCATCACAACTCGAACCAAAAATAGTGCCTTACTCGTCGTTTGAATTCAACAAACAAAAGAAACAAGGAATTCAGAAATCTTACCATGACCAAACAGCAAAATCACTGACTGCATTGAAGGAAGGGCAACCAGTTTGGGTCAAACTTAGTGACAAAAAGAGGTGGGAAAGAGCATTGCTAATCAAAGTTTTTGAAGATGCTCCCTGCTCATATCTGGTGAAGACTCAAAATGGCTCAACTTATCAGAGGAACCAACGACACATCAGGCCCCGAATGAGTCCAAATGATGATCCTCTAGGGACCAAAACAGATAATACTCTTCATCCCTCACCAAGACCCATCTTCAATGGCCCATCATTTGGAGCTGGAAACGTCTTGCCATTTGGGGCCTATAGCTGTACCTCCACAGAGCAATGAGGATGTCTCTACCCAGATGCTGAGAGATACCAGATATACCACTCGTTCTGGTTGGTTAGTCAAACCTGTCATTCCCTTGGATCTTTGAAGTAGTAGCTTATAAAGAAGAGGAGATGTAGAATACTCACCTTGCTTTGCTTGTATTAGTGTCTTATTTATAGTGTTTTATTTATTCTTCCTTGTATGAGTGATTGCTTGCTTGCTTGTACATATCGCTTTTTCTTTTTATAGGTGCTTGGGTTATAATAAACAATTAAACTTCTACAGATTGGATTGACTGCTGATAAACTGAGATAAATATTTGCAAGAACTTTTTTTTATAAATTTCTTAATATTGATGTTGTTTTCTGAAAATTTCATTTTGATAAGGTGGATATTTTTCTATAGCTGTATCCACTGGCTTTCATATCTTCAATATTTTGTTGAAAATGTATGCTTTAAAAACTTCTGAGAAGAAAAAAAGACAGCATAGGATAATACTGCAAAATTTTTATTACCAACTTAATCCTAAAAAGTCTATGCTTGTGGATTATACAACTTTAAAAATAGGGATTTATAATGAAATAGTAAGTTTAAAACCAATGTTTTAAGCCTTTTTCTACACAAAAATTAAAAATGTTTTGCTCATTTTCAAGGGTTCAAAAGGGCTTAAACTTAAATCTGAAAGAAAAGCAATAATTATATTTTTAAGGAGAATAATACAGGCATCAAGTGGCAAGCTCACTTTATTTGTAAGTCAATAATTTGACCATCAAAATATTTAACAGCACTAATTAAGTTCTTTAAATTTGACTTCTGAGAAGAAAATTAGGTAAAATTCTAGTTGAGTGACTTCTTACTATCTCAGAAAGGGGTTAGGTTAGCAAAATGAAACTTTCAGGGATGGATCTACAGGCTAAGTATATCCTGGGAAGGTACTTTAAAGTACCCATCTCTACTCCTTTTCCCTCAAGAGAGCCCTGAAATTTGCCTAAATGACAGGTCTATACCTATTGAAATTTTGACAAAATAACATTTTACCTTAATTTTCAGTTACCAGTTGCCTTTTCTCTGCCTTTAGTTCTGAAAATGTAATTCTGGTTATTTGAGTAGCCTATAATTCTGAGCCATATCAATGTTTTTTTTCAGAATTTAGAAACAATTTTATTGTACTTCATTCAAGCAGAAAATCTATTTTGCAAGATTTCACTTTTATAACACACATAGTTTTGATGGTCATCAAAGGTCAGGGCACTCTAGAGGGAGAAGGAGTGGAGGTAAGTACTTCAAAATACCTTCCTACAACATAGTTTAGCCTGTAGACCCATCCCTGAAAGTTTCATTTTCCTAACCTAACCCCTTTCTGAGATAGCAAGAAGTCAATTAACTACAATTTTACTGATAATTATTTTATTTAGACAGAATGCAAAAATCAAATTAAGGAATGCATTAACCTTGTCCCTAGGCCCATTTCAGCAGGCTATGAATAAATAAATCTGGTAAATATTTACCAGCAACATATAGCTTTAAGCTAGCCTAAGTACTGTAGTGAATTCTAGGTGGGATTGCATATATATTTACCGTCTGAACTTGACTAGGCCTTGACCATGTCTACTTTCCCTTAGCCTACCTGAGTGATGCACTAGTTGATGGGTGCCAGCTTTGTTCCAATACATCTGCTTATTTAATTTATGAACTTGGCCATTGTTATGCCGAAGACGAGAATCTTTGTTATTGGGTATAGACTTCTCACAGTAGTCGCAATAATATTTTTTTGTCATAATTTTCTCAACGTCTGTTTCAGATTTTTGTGCCAATATTAATTTAAAGTTGCCAATTATATTACTGTGATTCGAACAAAAAGCTAAATAATAATGCGCAAGCCAAATTACAAATCACAGGGAAAACCGTGTTTTTTTTTATAGAAAAGGGATTTTAAGCTTATTCATAAAATTTTCTTAGTAAAAAGCATATAAATTTAAATATATCTGCTTTTCTCGAAGTTTTTAGTTATGTTAGTTACACAGTAACTTTGGTTGATCTTGCATCTTTGTAGAAGTGACAAAAAAATTTCTCTTTTGATATGTTCCTTTGAGTATGTTCTAACCCAGATTTGCGGTTGCTGACTATACTATAGTTGATCCCACCGCAACTCTGGTAAGGTCCAACCATCAAAAATCTTCTTCTTTGTTAATAATGCAATTGTCCAATTGCCGAGGGACTGATTTTCAGAGGGACTTAAATGGAATCTATTTTAATGTCTTACTAAGATCTTTGTTGAAAATTCTGAAGCTTCATAATGAGATCTTTAACGTTCTTAGATTACTGTGTTCTGAATTTGTTCACTGATAAGAGGTACACAGATTCAACTAGAGTTCGAAAACAAAAATGATCAGAGAAGCTTTTGAAGCGTTTTGAAGAAGACATGACTTTCTTCAAAACATGAAGAAAGTTTTGGTTTCTGTTTGTTCACCTGTATTCCTGCTTTATTATGCTTTATTAGTGCATTATTTGATGGGCTAGAAGCCTTTTTATCAACAGTTACTTGAGAAATTGACCGGTTAGCGCAGGATTCTGTTTTCAATCATTTTTCATCTTGAAAACTTTACTTAACTGCACCACAACACAACCAAACAATGAAAATTAAAAGCAAACACCAAACACGCTCTACCACCAATGGAATCAAATATGTAATTCACTGCACGATGTCCACAGTAAGACTGAAGGTCGGACCACACCTGTTACTCCCGCCACCCTTCCGTGGTAAACAACTCGTTTTTTCTCTTTTCTGATGATATATTACTCGAAGGTTTCTGATAGTCTTAGGATCGAGCTGCGACCTACCCAGGCATTGTCACGTAGAGAATCACAGGCAATGCTAATGTGTTGCCTATAGTGAAGGCAAGAAGGCTTCAATGTTTTATTATTTATTTATTAATATTTTTTTTTTACCAGAGGCACTTTGCCCATCATATAGAAGGGGTGGCTGTACAGAATTCAGAAGGGGGTAATTCAACTGGACATTGAAAGTTCTACTGCCCTTCTGAAGAGTCATAGTCGGAACACCATATACCCACACAGGTTGTCAAAAGGACGTATCAGAAATGCTTCAGAAGCACTTGATGGTATTGAATACAAACTTTCAGTATGTGTTGAGGGAGATGTTAAAGAAACCAAAACCGCTATGCGCACACTGCTACTAATACTACTACTACTGCTACAACTGTTGCTACTGCGCCTCTGAAGGATGCTAAGGTAAGGTTTTGAGGGAACATTTAAGCGGCTGTTGAACTAAATCAAAAACGAGCTATGAGTATATAAATGTTCAAAAAGGCGAAAGAGCAATATTTGAAGAATGGCTTACATTACCGAGTTAGACCTGTAAGTGAAGTTGTCGCTGATTTCGAACAAACCAGATGAATCCTACCAGTACAATTACTGTAACTAATAACGGTAAAGTTAAACTTCAACTGAGCTTACAGGGGGAGTCTCAATTATTCAAAAAGACTATTTATATACAGTTATTCAAAAGGACATATAAGCAATATCACACGTAGCGCCACTCTATAACAGCTAGCAGTATAATCAAAACTTTTTAGGAGCTAATTCGACTAGAAATTAAAAGCTTTATTGTCCGTTATAAGATTTAAAAGTGATTAGGGGGTGAGCACTCATTTTCTCAAGCCCATTCATTCCCAAAATATCGCATCAGAATTTTAAGACATCCATTTTGATCTGCATAATAGACTGGTCCAGTAACTATGTCTAATGGAATATTGGGCATATCAATTCTCCAAAGTTTATGCGATTTGCCTATTAGGCTTTAAAACTAATTCTTTATTAGTTTCTTTCATTCTTCATTAGTAAAAATAAATCAAAAGGCACACTGTGTATTGTTGCCGAAAAGATATTAAGTTGAAAATTTTAGGGCTAATACTTCTAGTGTTTTTGCTCTTACAATTTAAATAAATCTAAAGGGTGTTAATATATCCAGGATGTAAAAGAGCACAGATATAATTTTTTGGGAATGGTATCAAGTTTAATTTTTTAATTCAAGTTGAGGAGGTATAGCAGGAGTAGCAGTAAGTAGTAAGTATGGCAGGAAGAGACCCTCAAGGTTCAAACCGACGGTGTTGCTCTCCGTTTCGTGGGCCTTCATCCAGGAAGTACATGGGAGAGGGGGTTGGGGGCCTGCCATACTGTACTTTCGCACAATCTTCCTGTTTCCTGCTTAGAGTCACTGAGTGGCGTAGCTATACAAACTCAGAGTTGACCTAGCTCTAAATGGGTACCTGGAGAAATTTGGGAAAGGTCAACACATGTCTGGTCTCCTTCAACACATTCTGAAATTTTGTATTCAATACCATCAAGTGTTTCTGAAGCATTGCTGATACAACTTCTTGACAACCTGTGCTGGTGCATTATGTACCGACTTAATTCAATACAGTCTCAATATTCCCCGAATTTTTCACCTTATATCCTTAGTCGTAGCAGTAGTACCAGAAGTAATTGCGGCAGTAGTTGTAGTAGTTTCAGTAAAATTAACAGTGGTAGCCTTAAATTGAGTGGCAGTAGTAGTAGTAGTAGTAGTAGTAGTATGACTAGAAACAGTTACAATAGGATAAAAATATTATCTTTTGGTTCGTTCAACATCCCCCGTAGCAAGCCCTGTATACCCTGTTTAGTTTTCTTTGAATCACTTGTTTTGTAAAAAAATGAAATGATTTGTTGAAGTAGGATATTTTTTTGCGAAATTTCCTTTTATTGGACATAATTCTATGCCAAATGAAGTTAAATTTTAGTCAGTTTTGGAAGCATTATCTAGACGATTAATGTGCAGTATATCCAACTCCAGTTGAATTATAGCTTTCAGAAACATGTTATTTATTGTCCGCAGCAGATACCTGGCAGCAAGAACGTGGTTCAAATATTTTTTTAAAAGCTTTGTTGGTGTCATTGTGGAAATGGTGTCCACCGGGAAAATTAGAGCTGCTGTCACCTAAGGTTTTTGCTATAATCGGGAGAAATTAGAACTTAGAATATAATATATATTTAGCATTAGTAATGCCAAGATTAGAATAGCAGCTTAAAAAATTTTCTAGCTGCAGAAACTCACAAAAAAGTATCCTTAGAAAATCGCCTGAAAAGTTTCATGAAGACATAATATTTATACATAAATACCTGAATCTTCACTTTTTTAGACACGTAAATTTAACTTAATTTTAAGTAGAAACATTTTCCATATATTTTAATGATATCTTTCAAAAAGACATCTTGCTTTTGTTTTTGTTTTATTATAATTCCGACATTTACTTAACATCTATTGAAGACATTATTTTAAATGGTACCTTAGTCTAATTCTGTATGACATTCAAGAAAAATCAATCCACTTTTTAAACTCAAGCCAGGATAACTAATAAATTCTATTTATGTTGTTAATTTCATTTTTCCACTGAAAACCATATAAATATTAATAATCTCAATAATTTACTTGCATTCAAACACAAATCCAAAAATTGCATATTTTGTTGACCGCACACACGAACCTAAATTGAAGATAAGATCAAACTGAGGCACAAATAACAAGAAAGGCTATGATCTATAATCTATGAGGATGAATTCTCCCACCCCCCCCCTACAATCCTCAGGGCAAGGATTGTAAGTTATGCTCTGGGGGCATATAAGGTTTTAACAGAAATGGAGGTCGTATAAACCTCGAAGGAGGCTCACCGGATTGGTAATCAGAATTTTGAATCCCCTTTTTAAGACTCAAAGTGATTGGAGGACAGATACCCCCCCCCCACCTAACATACACACCTGTTATTTTTCGAAATATATCAGATAAAAAATTTGAGATGGTCATTTGCTGTTGTAGAAACTTCGAAAAGGGCTGATTTGATTGGAAATTGAAGAGCTAGTGCCGGTTTTAATAGTCAAAAGTGATTGGAGAGCAGAAAGCCTCCTCCTCCCTGCCATAACTTCCCAAAACAAATCTAATGAGAATTTTGAGATAAGCATTTTGTTCAGTATAGTTGAAAGGTCGGGAAATTTGTGTTTTTGAGGACGACAGACCCCCACCCCAAAGCCCTCAGGGCAAGGGTTTTAAGATATGCCCCTAGGATTTACAAGGTTTTTATGGAAATGGTGGCTGTATTAACTCCGAAAGGGGCTCGTTGGACTGGAAATCAGATATTTTAGTGCTCTTTTTGAGAGTAAAAGCGATTGAGGGCAGCCCCCTCCCCACGTCGTATTTTCCCAAAATGCATCCAAAAGAAGTTTTAAGATAGAAATCTGTTCATTGATACTTCAAATTTCATATAATAAGGCCTTGGGGGTAGACAGAATCCCCCAGAGTCTGGGGGTAAGGTTTGTAAGTTACAACCCACGGGCGCATTTAGTTTTTATAAAACGGGTCGTGATATGATATTTAGAAGAGGAACATTTGATTCGAAATGTGTAATTATAGTTATATTTTGGAATTCAAAAATGATGGAGGGCAATTAGCCCCCCCCTCCCCCTGACACTATTCTTTCCCAATACGCATTCTATCGAAATTGTGAGATAGCCATTTTGTTACCAATACTGCAAAAAATCACGTAACAATATCTTTAGGATGGACACAACCCCCAAGCTTAGAAATAACTTAAAACAGGAGATACAATACTGTCAATCCATCCTTCTCCTTGCAAACATAATTTCATAATTACTTTTTAATAGTAACTAAATTTCTTACAATGTCTTTCATTTCCTTCAGTGAAAATTTCAACTTTGAAAAAAAATTCACTTAGCCATTCAATAGGTTACGCAGACACGCACTTTTACTAACCTGGATAGACATCCTACCTTCTTATTTCATTCAACATCCTCTTCGGTATTCTAAGGAATTTTTAACTTAATGCAGTTACCCGTTCAAGATATTGCGTAGATACATTCTTTTGACCACCTGGATGCACATTGGGTTTTTCAATTTAGTTTCTTATCCCCCTCGATGCTTCCTGATAGTTTCAAGCCCCCCTACCAATATAAAATACATATTTAAACCTACTGAAAACGTAATTTTCCCTAATCAATTTTTTTTGGGAATATATCTAGCAAACCTTCATTCGCTTTTTGCAGCACCCATGCTTCAGAACCAAATTTGACCACTGTCATCACTGTAGCTTCCAATATTCTAATCTTGGTTTTCACACTTTTCTTCCTATTCTTCCTAATTCTTTTTTAACTTTTTCGCTGAGGCTCTTCTATCTACAAAACTTCATACCCAAAATGACTGACTGTATGTCAAACATTGGGTTGTATGAAAAGTGTGGTTCAATACTGCTTTATAGGGCTATAATGAGAAAAAAGGTTGAGATGGCTTGAGAAAGTTCTGCGGATGGAGGATAACAGACTGCTGAAGATCGCCCTTTTCGGCCAGCTATATAGGGCTAAATGGAAAGCAGGTCGTCCACGGTTGTGATTGTAGGAAGTCATAAAGAAAGATTGAAGGGAAATGGGAGCTTCCTGTGAGGGTGTAAAGAGTTTCAACACTGGAAGTTCAACAACGAAACCTGCAACCTGTTTCACAGTATTTTCGTTTCCGCTATTGTCGTAGGACAACATGGATACTGATAGCGAATGTACTCACAGAGTGTCTTGATTAAGTGAGACATATCGTCGTCTTCCCCTGGAAGCTTTTCTTTACTACCCTTTCTATTAGAAGGAATAGGATTAGCATTAATAGTATTCATATACAAGTAGTGCCTTTTAGTTGGTGGAACTTTCCTCTGGCATGCACTGAAAGTTAAAACTTAATGTCCTAAGGCGTTCTTGAGATATTGATGATACGCCTTTTTTTACAGCCTCCATTCCTACATTGTGCTCTGATTTAGTTCAACAGCTATCTCAACACTCCCTTAAAGACTCATTCTCATAATCTTAAGGATCAGTAGTACAAGGAGTAGTGCTTTTAGCATGAACATAGAGCCTTTTGTTTGCTCAATACCCCACTCAATATATTTTGAACGCTTAAACCTAATCCTCTGAGCCGGATAGCCTGTATATGCATAGGCTGTTCTAATTTATGTCGACATCACACTCAAAACTTACGGGAGTTTCAACATAATACCTTTAACCAAGGAAGAAATACTAACTGGTGTTGCATTAGAAGCACTGGTAGGAGCAGCCGTACTAGAAATATTACACAAGCAGTGCTCTTCGGATTGTGCAATATCTTGTTAGGAACGCCCAATAAGTTTCAATTGAATTCCCTCCGGTATTCCTGTCATTTTGTTGATACGCCTTTTAGAAAAACCGCATTCAAAATTGTGTGCTTTAATTTAGTTCAAAATTCCCTAAAGATTTTGCGCTTATAACCATAACTTTAGTAGTAATAGGATTATTCACAGTGTCTTTGGGTCTACTCATCCCACCCCTTTATGCCAAGTTTGTTAAAACTTGATACCCTCTGCTGTAGATGTAGATGTCTGCTGTAGAGTAGTAGCAGAAATATTACGTCTACTAGTAAGAGTAACAATAGCAGCCGTATAAAGACAGTGCCTTTTTATTAGTTCGAAACCCCCTCAACTTGCCCTGGAAGTTTCAACTTAATACCCTAAATTTCTAATATTGCTGATAAACCCTGCTGTGATTGCTGCTAGATTTGCTACAAGATTAACCCTAATCTCCCACAAGTTTTTCTAGTTTTCGCTTGTTTTTGTGCATGCACTAAATTATTTTTTCATTTCTATTATATTATATGCTAACTAGCCGCTTTGAAAGCAATTTCTAAAGTGTTTTTTGGTCAATTTCGCAAGTGATAAGAAAAAATAACCTTTAGTTTCTGTTATTTCTGGATCGATATATTTTAGACGACATTTCGACATATTTGGGCTACAAATTACATATTTATCGATCAAAATGCGCCAACATTGTAAAAGAAAAATTTAACAGATGAAATAGAAGATAAATTCGTTATTTTTGGCTCATGCTGGGTGCGTTTGTTTACTTGTCCGATTACTAATCTGATTAATCCAAGCGTTTTTTGAGACACATATGCCGTCAGAGGTTAGTCGGATTATCTCCACAAACGCTCAGGATTACTTGTCCGTGGGCTGGCACTTTATAACCCCCAAATAAAAAGATTATTTGAGGATTGTGACGTCAATGCTATATATTTTTTTAAATGGATAAACATGTGAAATCGTTAAGTCTAGAGAAAAGACAAGGAAACTGTAAATAATAGAAATAATCTTAGCTTTTCAGTGACCTGTAAGTAAAGGCCTTTTTTCGCGTAAACCAGCTGGTTTAACCAATGACAGCTTTGGTTTAACCAGCTTGTATGTTTAACGCAAAAACGGAAAAAAATTACATATGGTTAAGCTCAAACAAAACTGGTTCGCGAAAACACTCTTTTTACTTGTCGGTTTGGGCAAAAAATTTCAAACATAAAACATCCGTATAGTGTTAAGAGTGTCATTCTATTATAATTAAATGATTTAGCACTGGCTTAATTTCCTCCGGATTTGACATATTTCACATTAGTTTGAGGTAAGAGAGAATTGAAAAATGATCTAGCATACTCTCTGGTATATTTGAAGAGATAGGAAGGGTCTGAATTAGTGGAATCTTTGGTTAAATTGTTCAGGTAATATATTGGAAAATGTTGTATTCATACTGTAAAAGCAAAATTATCTATAAAAAAGTCCTAAATGGTAAGACTTTAGCTTTGTTGAGCTACCCTAAACAGAGGATAAAATTCTAGTTTGACTTCTTTTTGTTTTGATTTGGAATTCTACCAGCCTACCAGGCTATAGATTAAATTTCCAGTCAAATTCCAGTTTAGCTACTTTTGCTATCTTTGATTGGGTTATGTTAGGTGAATGAAACTTTCAGTGATTAATCCATAGCTAAAAACATACTCTGAGAAGCTATTGCTAAGCTTATGTGATAACCCTCTTCTGTTTTTAAATCTGGGAATTTTGCATACTGGACTGGTCTGTAACTATTAAAATTTTGGTAAAACAACATCTTACCTTAATTTTCAGCAAGCAGTTTCTGTTTCTCTGGTTTTAGCTCTGAAAATGCAATTCTTGTTATTTGAGTAGAATTTTAAGCCATATCAGTGTTTTGTATTTAAATATAGGGAAATGTATATCCTGAAAGTTTCCAAATCTTGGAAACTTCATAAATTGAAATTGAGCAAAGTTATGACACTAAAAACGCTTTTTTCTTGTCATTTAAGTAGAAGATTTATTTTGCAAGGGTTTCACTTTTATAACACAAGCATTTTTAAGGGTGTGGACCAAATATTGAGATTTCCAACTGTCATCATCACTAACCAGCAATTCTACAGGATTTAATCCTTATTTCATTAGACAATGTGATTTAAGGTAATTTAAGGCAAACATTTTTAAGAGAGAGAAAGAGTAGAGTTAGATGCTCCAAAATACTTTCCCATGATATAGTTTAGTCTCTAGACCCATCCCTAAAAGTTTCATTTTCCTAACCTAAACCTTTTTCAAGATAATACAAATTTATCTAAACTAGAATTTTACCAAACAGAAGTTTAACCTAATAATTTGTAATAACATATTGTTCAGGCTAGCCTTTGCAATCCCTACAAATTTTGACTCTTCACAATAAAGCACTATTAAAGGCTTAGCCTAACAAAAGAAAATAGCAAACTGCTTAATCTTAATAAAAAAAAATCCAAAGGACTTTATATTTCTTCAATACAAAATATATATAAATTTTTGTTTTCAGTAGAATACTAGTTAAGTATAAACCAGCAAATGTTTAAGAATTTTTTGAGGGGGGACAGCTTCCTAAAATTAACAAAATATTTCTGATAAGCACAAAAATATAACAAATTAAGCTAAACTAGGAAAATAGTTTTTTTCTCACTGAACAGTTACCATAACACATAATGTGTTGTAAGATTTTTGCAGTACTTGTGCATTATAGCCACCACATTCAAGTTCTATTGAGAAGTTTAGTTTGGCTAATGTTAATGACATAAAATAAAATATGATGAATATATAAAACTTTATCAACAAAATTATGAAAACTACAACAAAGAATCCTGGAATTTGTAAATCAGCATCATATCTAAATATATTGTATCTTACATTGTGATAGATTGTTTTAACGCCCTACTGTACAGGGGTAAATATTTAAATTATGTATCATAGGCAATTATCTGAAGATTAATCTATTAAAAGTCTCCTGAGCTAACTAGGGAAGTTTTTTCTTTCTTTTTTACTTGCTTTAGCCTGTATCCAGTTCCTGATTGCCATATAAATTCCATATTCATAGTTAAATGACATAAGCCTTTGTATATAGACTATACCTTGTTGCTAATTTTTCTGGGCATAGAATGTTTGATTTGGTAAAGCCCTAGAGAAGGACCTGAAGAGAAAGAAACATAATAAAAAAAAAAAATTCATGCTTCATAATTTTTAGAATAATAGCTGGTAACACATTTTATATTCAACTTTGCTCTACTTTACCCCTCAATCCTCCCAATATAAAAATGTATTGCTGAAATTTCCTATTTTCCATTTGTTTTGTCAATCTGTCTCTCTAACTTCATCCCATGTAGCTGGAAATTAAACAAATGTGACAAACAATAACTAAAAAAACAGGTGACAGGAGGTTAAATGCATGTAAAATATGAAATTTGAGCCATATTTCTGCACATTGGGAGGGGATTGAGATAAAGCATAGCCTAAATTAATGATTTTCTCTTGCTATGTAGGGTAATTGGAAGGTCACTTGTATATCATGCTGTCCTTTTCAGTTTTAGTTGGATAGAAAAAATCCAAAGAAAGTCCCCTTTGAAAAGATAGGAGCCACAAAGTGAGATTGTATTTGTCAAAGCTTGGAGGTTTGTCCCTTCTGTCTGTTTAAACAAAACAGAATCTTAATTGAAGCTTTGTTCATTTCTATCTTAAGGGTGCACAACAATTATGATATAAGGTACTTTTCTTTATTCAATTGTCTTCTTTGTTGTCTAAAAGACTTTTTTTTAATCTAGATGTTTCATAAATTGCTCATTTTTACCAGAATTTCATTTGACCTACTTTGAAATCCCTGGTCTTAAAATTACCTTTGACTTTGTTAAAGCTAGGAGACATAGACCTTGTGTTTGTTTAAAGAAAGTGAATAAACATTAGTAATTTGTATTGCACTAAAGCCCTAGGGCCATCACAATTCCAAACAAAAAAGAAACTTCACTTTAGAATATTCAACATTGTCTAACATAACAGAAACAAAGAAAAAAAAATTACAAAATTTTACTTCTGCACTCTACTGTCAACATGAGAAATTGTCCAAAATTTTAAAATCTTGCAAAACATTCATCCCTCATCACATTCACCAGCCATCTCTCATCAAACCTACACTTCATTTCTCATCTCACTCAAATTACTAATTACTCTCACCCAAATTACTCAAATTAAAAATGCATCAAATGACCTACTCTCTCATTAGTGCTTCCATACATATGGTCAAAGTAAGAGCCATCTTGCTTACATTTTATTATATCTAGTAGTTTTCTGTAGCTAAGTCAGTACTTAAATATTTCATACACCTTTGTAAACAACCTTAAGATGGTAAAATAGGTTGGATTATCCAAATTTTTAGTTACCACAATATATTTCAATCATTATTGTAATATAAAGGGCAGCCAATAGTAAAGGACCTGAATAAATATTTTAAGGTAATTAGAAAGGTTTATTACTCAAAATTTTGATAAAACTAAAAGGGACTTCTTAATGATTGATTACTTTAAAATATCTACATCATACACAACAATAAACCTTTGCTATAAAGGAAAAGTCAGTAAGGCCCAAAAACTATTCAATACTAATTGTGCTTTGAGACAGTTTGCTGAATGTCTAAATGATTTTAGATAGTAATGAAGATAAAATGTTGGCAAACTCAACACCAATATGCAAGTAAGTAAGCATGGCAGCACTGACACATCAAGGTCTAAACTGGCAGTGCTAATTTCCACTTTGTGACCCTTTGGCCAAGAATTGCAATTAAGGGCTGGGGGCAAGAAATCTTGTGCTTTTGTACACCCTCCCTGCTTACCTTTTGCATATTTCTCCATTTGCCTATTTAGAGCTGGTTTAGATCTGTCTAACATCACTGACCCCCATTTAAAACAAATAAACAGGCAATACTAGGAATCAAACCTGTACCCCATGGACAAAGGATTTCTTACTAAGAGTGCTTTCCACTTAGCCAAGAACATTATTACGACCAGAGTAGAACAACTATTAAAAAAAAAAAATATTGAAAAAAAAAACCAAGATGGATTTACAGCCATTTTCACTAATCTTCAATACACATTGTATTTTACTTAGACAAGTTATTGTAAGGCAGGTGTCAACAAAGCTCCAGCAGGGATTGCTTTACTTAAGATGCAAACTAGCATGGTGAATACTTAGCTGGTAAAAACCAAATACACTAGCAATGCCAGGAATTAAACCTGTACCCCTTGGACAAAGGATTCCCAAACCAGAGTGCCAACAACTTAGCAAGGAACACAAATGTGACCAGAGAACTATTATTTGAAAAAAGAAATATTGAAAAAAACTCAATTCATGGTTGTTGCCATTTTCTCTACTGTCCCATAAACAATATATTTTATTTAGACAAATTAATTTTAAGACAGGTATCAACAAAACTCCATCAGGGATTGTATTTACTTAAGATACAACAAGCAATGTGATTGCATAGCTTTGTGATATTCTAGTCTTAAATAATGATAAAAAAGCAAATTTACATTTGCTATTTGTTTTCCAAACCATTTTAAGCAAAACCATTTGCAACAGCAATACGTCCATGGTTAGATTAGTGTCTATCCAAAATGCTTTACAACAGAAGGGACACATTTCTTGCAAAGCAAATACTCAGCTTTAATGCTATTCTGTGTCATCTCTAAAAAATTAAACTGTATCAGGTGTATTTTGATATAAGATACTTCTAAGACTTTTAGCAAGGGGGCAGGCATTTCTTCACAATTTATACAATGTGTAAAAGAGCACCAGGGGGTGAGATTGAAAAAAAACTTTCAGGGATGGGTCTAAAGGCTAAAGTATGTTCTGGGAAGGTCTGCTTACATGGAGTACAAAGAAACTGTTTCACAGCTTTTCTCAATCCACTTTATAAGGTTTTAAAGATATGCAAAGACATTTCCTAAATTTTGAAAAAAAAATATTGATATGGCTTAAAATAATACTCAAATAAAAGGAATTGCATTTTAAGAGCTAAAGCCAGAGTAAAAGAAACTGATAATTAAAAATTAAGGTAAATCTTGTTTTGTCAAAATTTCAATAGTATAGGTATAGACCTTTTGAGTAAGCAATTATCTAAAACTTAGAAATCAGAAAAGGGTTGACATAGAAGCCTGGGAGTACCTTCCCAGAGTGTTTTTGACCCTGGATTAATTACAGAGTTTCATTCTTGTAACCTATTCCCTTTCCAGGATAATGAAAATTAGCTAAACTAGAATTTTACGTATTTTTTGCTTTGGATTCATTACTGGAAGTTCTATTTTCCTGACTTAACCCATTTCTAAGATAGCAAACAGTAGCCAAACTAGAGTTTGACCTGAAAATTTATCCATGGCCCTATAGGGTAAGGCTGAAATGTAAAGAGTTCTGACAAAGATGCAACACATCTTGAAGCATCTAGTAAGAATAGTAATTGGATTAACAATGCTTTATAACCACTAGGGTCTTGCTTCATCAGGGTTTTATCTCTGAAGCCAAATTACCAAGCTAAGGTCAAGCCTAGGGCATCAAAAGGATGAAACAAATATTTCCAAGTATCTACATAAGTTTTCAAAAGCATATTCAAACTCTTGACTTCCTTTCTTAAGGCCTATGTGAATCAAATTGCAGGATATAACCCAACATTTATCCAAATAGCCCTAATACGAAAAAAAAAAATAAATTAAACCTTACTTTTGCGTGGCTAGAATTCTATTTGTCAGCTTATAATTCTTATTTTATATAGACTTATTTATAGCCAACGAATTCTTCTTTTCGAAATCTACGCCTGAAAAGGTCAACCAACAATTATGAATGGTAGAACCCTACGGTTAAAAACAATGACAGTTCTGGTTAAATTAGAGTTCAACCAGTCAATTGTGTCACGCAAAATCACTTTTCATGACAACCTGGTTTGTCACTGTTTCACGCAAAAACAGCGGTTGAGCTCAACCACACCGAGTGGTTGAGCTCAAACAGTCTCTTTGGTTGACGCGAAAAAAGGCCTTAATATTATGCATATTCCTTAGTATCTAAAGGGTTTTTGGTGTTCTAGGCCTGTCTTGCATAGGCTAAGCTTCATAAGGAGTCAGAAGAAAAGTTTTTTTGTTATTAAAAAGGTTGATTCTTAGGGAGGCAGCTATCACATTGTTGAGTTAGTCAAATGTTATTATATCAAACAGGCCTAGTTTCTAAACCATCCTATAATTATTAGTTGGAAAAAATTTAGAATGATTAGGCCAATACCTATAGCCTTTTATATAGTCTATATTTGTTGAGACTGCTATTTAAACTGGATTTTTAAGATATAGTAGGGGTAAAATTTTACTTTAGCTACTTTTGGCTATCTTTGAAAGAGGTTAGGCTAGGAAAATGAAACTTTCAGGGATGTGTCTACAGGCTAAAGTATTTCCCAGGAAGGTATTTTGAAGTACCTACTTCTACTTCTTTTCCCTCTAAAGGGTCCTGAAATTTTTGGGTGCCTTATTTTTTTGGTTATCAGTTTCTTTTTCTCTGGCCTTAGTTCTTAATTATTCTGGCCTTAGACAACTCCTGTTGATTGAGCAGAACTTTAAGCCATAACACTGTTTTTTTCTAATTCTAAAAATAATCTTTTATGCCACCTCATTATAGGTTAAATATATGGCTTATATTATTTATTCTCCATGAATTTTTGTTTTATTTGATTTCATTGATGTCAGTTGCTTTCTGTTAAAAATATATTTATTTTTTTACATCAAGCTTCTTCTTTTGTGAAAAAATTTGAACTGTTTTTCTTTTTATATATTGTATAAAATGTAAAGGAATACCTGGCCCTTCATTTCACAGATTCAACTGAAAGTATTAGAGGCATCTTACATCAAAATTCATTTGACACATTTTAATGTTTTTTTTTTTTAGATGACATAGGACACCATTAAAGTTTTGCATTTGCTTTGCTAAAAATTGTCTTAAAAAGTGCCAAGTTTAGAGAGTTATGTTAATATTTTTCTTGCTGATGAGTATAATTTTTTTTTAAATTCCTTCTGTTTAAAGAATTTTAGAGAGATTCTGAGCCAACCATGGGTATATTGTTGTTACAAATGATTTTTCTCAAATGGGGTTGTGGAAAACAAGTAGAACATATAATTTCTCTTTTTTTATTATTTCAAAACCAGAATATCACAAAACTAAGCATTAATATTGCTGATTGTACCTTAAGTAAATACAATCCCTGATGGAGTTTTGTTGATACCTGTTTAAAAATTTATTTGTCTTAATGAAATACATATTGTTTGTGGGACAGCAATGAGCAACTATGACTTGAGTTATTTTTTTTTTCAATATTTTCTTTTTTCCAAATAATTTTTGTTCTCTGGTGACATTTGTATTCCTTCCTAAGTGGCTGGCACTCTAGGTTGAGAATCCTTTATCCAAAGGGCACAGGTTTAATTTCTGGCATTAGCAGTTTATTTGGTTTGGGACGAAGGTCAGTGATGTAACTCTGTAAGTTCAGCCAGAATTGGCCCAAACTTAACAGGTTACCTAGAGAAATCTGGGGTCAGTAAGCAGGAAGGACATGCAAAAGCATAGGATGACTGGCCCCTAGCTTCCTATTGCACTTCCTGTCTAAAGGATTACCTGGTCCTTTACTAGGCTTCTGACTTAGCCATAGGAGCTTTCTTTTAAACCCATTAAATATAAGTACAAAGGAAGAAATGTCAGTAAGGTGGTCCTTCCTTTTCCATGAATTTTTGATGTACAGACAACATTGTAGGTCATAAGAATTGGCTGGTGAATGTTTTGCAAGGTTTAAAAATTTAGGGCAATTGCTCAGGTTGGCAACTGAGCACAAAAGTAAAATTTTGTGAATGGTTTTTCTTTGTGAATGTCATATTTATGTCATGTCCAGAATTTTAAAGTTAATCTTCATTGTTTTTTTTTAATTTCCATGGCCCTAGGACTTAAGTGTATTAAAACCTACCTATGTCCATCCATTTTCTTTTAAACAGAGAGGAGTTCTATGTTTCCTAGCTTCAATAAATTTATATGCAATTTTGAGACCAGGGTTACAAAGTAGGTCAAAACTTGCAAGTGGAACTATGATATGACTAATTAATTTGTAAGAAATGTATATCAATTTAAAGATTAAAAAATTATGTAGAAAACAAACAAGACAAATAAATAAAAGTATCCCTTTACAACCATTTAATTAAGTGTAACAAATGTAGATTATCCCTAAGATTGAAATGAACAAAGCTTCAATTATGAATCTGTTTTCTTTAAACAGACTGAAGGGACAAACCTCCAAGCTATGACAAATTCAATCTCACTTTTGATCCCTTTCCTTTTCAATAGGAACTTTCTTTGGATTTTTTTTCAACCAAGTAAAAACATTAGGGACATGATCAGGTATAAGTGACCTTCCACTACGCCTACATACCCAGGGGAAAATTGTGCAGCTATACTAATAATTGGTAAATTTTTTGTTGTTCATATGTTTGATTTACAAATAAAGTGAACATACTCCTTGATGCCCTTTTTTATTTTTTACAAACATAATAAGTGCTTCAAGTACAAGTTTTTGAGCTCTTGAAAATGACCAAAGTATACTCAAATAGTTTTTGGGTATAAGAAAGCTTAAAACATTGGTCTCAAACTTACTGTTTCATTATTAATCCATTTTTTACATGTTGTATAATCTATGAGCACTGATTTTCCACAATTAAGTTGGATTAATAAATTTTACAATATTATGCTGTATTTCTTCTTCTTTGATGCCAAATTTTCAATTAAGGTATGTGTTTTTGGTCATTTTTGACAAAATAATGTATGTTTTTCACTGCCAAAATTTGTTAGGTTAAGTAAGGTCAAAAAGTGCTTAAACTTGAACTAGCAAAATAAGCAATTATTATATTTGTAAAGAACATACAAAAAGGCATCAAGTGGTATATTCATTTTATTTTTAAATCAAAATATGAACAACAAGAAATTCACCTCTATCATGCCTAATTTGCAAACATATAGCCCAAATTATATATTTCCAATGTTTTCTGCCACCTGTTACTTGTTTTGCCACAGTTGCCTCAATTAACAGGTACAAGGGTTGAGGGATAGATTGGCAGAATCAATAGAAAATATGTAATTTCAGCTATAGATTTCCATATTAGCAGGGTTGGGGCTAAAGTAGAGCAGGGCTGCATGTAGAGAGCTATAATTATTATGTAAATTACAAAGAATCATCTTTTTTTAACAGGTTTTCTTCTATAGGTCTACAGGTCCTTTTCTTGGCTTATACCATATCAAGCATTATATAACCAAAGAAGAATAAGTAGCAAAAAGCTATATATACATAAGCACATGTTATTTAACAATGACTTCTCTAGTGCTTAACTATGGCCCCTTAGTAATATTAACAAGAAACAAGGGTAAAACTGGTGCAAACAGTATTACTGGCTTTCATATAAAGTGAATATACCACTTGATGCCTTCTTATATGCTCTTTACAAATATAATAATTTCTTCTACTGCAAATTCAGATTTAAGCACTTTTTCACCTCTTGACCTCTTAAAAATGACCTATTAATGGAGTCATTACAAATCTGTAATAGTTTAGAAACAAATTTGGGCTATATATTTGCACATCAGGGGGGTGGGGGTAAAGCATAGCATATATTATATACGTAGACTAACCATTGCTGTTTTTTTTTTAATGTGTTTGTGCACATCAAATTTTAATGAAAAGAGAAATCACCAGTGCAACAGCACACACAAAAAAATTCAAGCAATGGTTAGTTTACATATTTAATATATGCTACACTTTACCCCCACCCCCTGATGTGCAAATATATAGCCCAAATTTGTTTCTAAACTATTACAGATTTGTAATGACCCCATATATAGGTCATTTTTAAGAGGTCAAAAAGTGCTTAAATATGAACTTGCGGTAGAAGCAATTATTATATTTGTAAACAGCATTACAAAAGGCATCAAGTGGTATATTCAAATTATATGAAAGCCAGTAATACTGTTTGTACCAGTTTTACCCAATGGTAAAACTGGTGCAAACATAAATAGGTAACAGAAAAAGTGAAATTTAGTGTAAATGACAATTAGGAACTGGATCAAGGGGGCCAAAAACAGGGCTATATAATTGGAGTTCAAAGAACGTGGTGATTTTTTAGTGAAAAAAAAAACACTTCCCTGGCTAATTTAGGACTTTGAATTAATTAGCCTACCAAAATTTTCCTATCCTATGCAATTGAAATAATTTTCCCTTTTCAGAGCATTAAGACAATTTATCACAATAAAAATATCCAAAGCATCTTGAATGGAATGACTTAAAAAGGCAAATGACAACCACAATTTGAAATCTTACAATTAAACTTCTGGCCACACAAATTGTATTAGGCTACCCAGCTCTGAAATAATTGCTGAAGCTGTATTTGCCTGTAAAATTTGAAACAGGCCCAAAGTCCTAGCCTCTTCCTTGTCAAAACTTCACATAGCATTAAAATAATAATTACACGTGACCAATGTTGTTATTATTCGCAATTAATCTTGCCGTTTTCAGTAACACGTGGCCAGACAAGTATTTGTTGCTATCTTTTAGGGGTTAAACCTCGATTAGTAAAAATCCCATTGGACAAGTAAACAAACGCACCCGCTATGAGGCACAGCGCTATGGAAAGAAATTGATTTTCTAGTTTTAACTGAATTAATAATTCAAAAAACATTAATAAGGTGGAAAGTAAATATTTTAAATTCTTTATTTTCCCTTTAAGTAAAATTCTAGTTAATTGACTTCTCACTGTCTTGAAAAGGGTTTAGGTTAGGAAAATGAAACTTTCAGGGATGGGTCTACAGGCTAAAGTACGTCCTGGGAAGATATTTTGAAGCACCCACCTCTACTTCTTCTCCCTCTAGACGGCCCTGAAATTTGCCTACATGACAGGTCTATACCTATTGAAGTTTTGAAAAAAACATTTACCTTAATTTTCAGTTACTAGTTGCTTTTTCTCTGTCTTTAGTTCTGAAAATGTAATTCCTGTTATTTGAGTATAATTTTGATCCATAGCAATTTTTTAAAAAATTTTGGAAATGTATTTGCATATCTTTAAAACCTTATAAATTGGGATTGAGCAAAGTTATGAAGCTGAAAACAATTTTGTTGTACTTGTTGTTGTCAATAATATCCTTTGCACATCACAACATGGTTTCAGATCTGGTAGATCTGTGGACACTAACCTTATCCAAACATATGAATTAGTGACTACACTGCTTGATGAGGGTTTTCCTGTTGACATGACTCTTCTTGATCTGTCCAAAGCATTCGACAAAGTTTGTCATGAATTCCTCATAATCAAATTGAGGGCTGTAGGTGTCAACAAAGGTGTTGTACAGTGGATTATGGGCTTCCTTTCTGAAAGATCACAGAGTGTCAGAGTTTTTGATTTGCAAGGAACTCCTCATTTCTCTTCTCCCACAACTGTATTAAGTGGCGTGCCCCAGGGCACTATTCTTGGACCAACACTTTTCAACTTCTATATTAATAAATTACCCACCCTTCTTTCAAATCTTATTACCCTTTACGCTGATGACTCAAAACTAGTTGGAAAAGTGGCTACTCCCTCTGACCAGCAATCAATTCAAACAGATCTTGATAGTCTAGTAAGATGGGCTAACATGTGGCTTCTGACTTTCAATGTTGACAAATGCCATGTAATTCATTTTGGCAAAAATAACAAGCATCATAAGTATTTCCTTCAAGACAACTTCCTTTCTGCTGTTTCTGATGAAAGAGATCTTGGGGTTATTGTAGATCACCAATTAAAGTTTAGCAGCCATGCTAAGTCTGTTTCATCTTCTTCAAATAAAACCCTCGGTATCATAAAAAGAACCATCTCCAGCCGACACCCTAGAATTCTTATGAAGTTATATAAGGCGCTTGTACGTCCATGCCTGGAGGTTGGAATGTCATTGGCAGCCCCTTTCTTCAAAAAAGATAGGACGTTGCTTGAGGATGTCCAGCATCATGCCACTAAGATGGTTACCAACATGAATAAATTTCCATACAAAGAAAGACTACATCGTTTGAAAAACGCTGACATACCAACAGAAAAGGGGTGACATTATTTTAACCAAAAAATCCTCTCTAAAATACCCTTCCCAGTCTCCTTGCACAGCCCTTGCATTCTGGTACTAGAGGATATTCTTTGAAGCTCTCCATGCAGTGTTCCATGAGTAGAAATAGAAGCCACTTCTTCAGCCAAAGAATCATCAATATGTGGAACCAGCTCTCTGAAGAAACAGTTTCTGCTACTTCAATTGACATGTTCAAGTCCCACCTTGATAGGGAATGGCTCTGCCAGGAGTTCCTTTACAATTGGGAAGCTGCAGAGTCCTCCACAAGAGTCTAATCTAACAGCCACAATCTACACCAAACAAATTCTTTTTTTTCTCATGGAGCATCACAAGGATGGATAATCCTTATATCGCTCCAAGCTGCGATTTAAGGTAATTTTTAAGGTAATTCAATTAAGCAGAAGATCTAGTTTTCAAGGTTTCACTTTTGCAACACACATATTTTTAAAGATCATCAAAGGTCAGGACCCTCTAGAGGGAGAAGGAGTAGAGGTAGGTAGGCTACTGCAAAATTCCTTCCTGGGACTTACTTTAGACTGTAGACCCATCTCTGAAAGTTTCATTTTCCTAACCTAAACCCTTTCCAAGATAGCAAGAAGTCACTAAACTAGAATTTTACCCTAGCCTATTGTATTTTGATGTAAACATCCTTTCAGTGTTTCAATTGTTTACCTAGGCCTATTAACAGAAAGCTGATTATAAAAATGTAAGTTTTATTGTTAGATAGTCTAGGCCCATTTATTCTATAAACTACATATGTTAAATATATCTTCTCTTTTTCAATTGCTTACCAAAACAGAAACCACATGTTTAATTTATGCTGATAAGTTATTGGTTAAAATTTCACCAAGAAGACAGATCAAAGGTGGACTCTTGTTACTACCCTTACATTGCATCACACTATAGATAAGCAAAATAGAGGTGGTCCAGTAGAAACTGCATTTGCAGTAGAAATGATTATTATATTTGTAAGGAACATGAAAAAAGGGCTGGTGGCAAGTTCACTTTATTTTTAAGTCAATTATATGAACTACAAAAAATTTACCCAGAATTGTATCCTGAAACTAAATTTAACATTCATTTGCATCAGAAATTAACTTTACTTTCACCCAAATAGGTTATATACCAAGGTTAGGTTAGGGGTTAAGTTTAAGGTTAGGGTTAAGTTTATTTCTTATGGAAGCAAATGTTAGATTTGGATTCAGGATAAAATTCTGACTATGGAGGTAAGTTTGTTTCTTACCTTACTGAATAGTCTGTTAATATAAACATTACTCCAGGTATTTTGATTTCAGAGCATTTGTTTTCTGAGGAAGAATTAGCAACAGTACTAAAATGATTGGTGATTGGTGTTATTTATAAGAATAACACTGCTGTAGCTAAGGTAGGAAATGAGGTTAGCAGCAGGTTTTGCATGAAATCAGGAGTCAAGCAGGGTTGTGGTCAATCCCCCTTTATATGGATTGTTCTGATGGATTTTGTCATAAGGAGCACAGGAAAGGCAATGGGAGACCACACAATCACATAGGAAGGAAAAACTATCCTGGACTTAGATTATGCTGTTGATTGAAGCATCCTAGATGAAAATATGAGCAAAATGAATAAACTTTTAGAGGTTTTGCAAGTTCAGGGTGCTAGAATAGGTTTGAAAATCAATGTTAAGAAGACTAAGTCACTAAGACATAAGTGAAGATGAAAAGGTGATGTTGGGTAACAAAAAGATTGATCAGGTGGACAGCTTCACTTACCTTAGTTGTATTATTTGCAAAGACAGTGAGAGCAGTGATGATGTTAAAAGTAGAATAGCTAAGGATCAGGGTGTTTTTTTTTTCCTTTTAAAAAATAGTTTTGAAAATAGGAATATAATTCTGTTAACCAAGATTAGAATGTTAGAAAGTACGGTGATGACAGTGGTCAAATATGGCTCTGAAGCATGGGCACTCTTAAAAGTGGATAAAGATTTACTAGACATTTACCAGAGAAATTGCCTACCAATTTGTCTTTCGACTGACCATATTTCAAACAGTAGGTTGTATGAAAAATGTGGTTCAGTCCCATTTTCTAGGGCTATAATGAAAGAAAGGTTGAGATAGCAAGGGTATGTTCTGCAGATGAAGGATGACAGATTGCCAAAGATTGTCCTTTTCAGCCAACTGTCTAGGACTAAACAGAAAGCAGGTTGTCCTTGTCTGGGATGGGAAGATTCCATAAAGAAAGATTTAATGGAAATGGTAACTTCCTGAGAGGTTGTAAAGAGGGAGGCTTTGAATGGATTGGGATGGAGGAGGATTGTGCATAGCTGTGTTGGCTTCAGGCAGCTTGGTGTTGTGGTGAGTTTTTAGTAGAAGTAGTAGCATTCTGTGCTCTTTTTAATAAAGGTTTTATTTGAGCAGTTTGACCCCCCCCCCCCCAGGAGGAAGCACTAAACTAGGTATAGAATCCTGAAAACTACTATAATGAACTCTAAAATAGCCTACATGTTTTTATCATTTTTAAGGTCATTGCATTTTACCTCTCAGGTCCCCCCCTAATGGTCAAATAACCTATATAGACCTAACATAAATTACATATTTTCCATGGGTTACTCATATAGGCTATGACTCTTTTCATTAAGCAAATTTAATTGCAAACAAGTAACAAGGGCCTACAAATAATTGTTTTTTGTGCAAGTTCAATTTTAACCTAAGCTTACCCAAATACATTGCCCATATTATATATTTCCCATGTTTTAATTGATTCTCAAATTCCTCAGGGCTAAACAGGCCAAAAGTTTACCTTTTTTAACTACCAAGATGAGAAAGCTAATTTATATTAAACATCAAGCACAGGATTCTTATAGAAAAAAGAAAACTTCAGAAATTTGTCAAGTCTTCAAAACTGTTTGTATCCAGACAACCAGCCAAATGAAGCAGTTGAAGAGAAGGTTTGAGGAAAAATGGCTGAGGACATTAAGGATAATCTTAAATCTTTCTGGCATTATGTCTTTCAAAAATGTTGCAACAGATGTACAGTCCCTGATATCCTGCACAATGGTCAACCAATTGCTGATAATGAGCTGAAAGCTGAAATTTTCAGCCAACAATTCTTATCTGTTTCTTCCTCCAATTCCATTACTCTTTTTCTCCCACCTATATATGATGTATCACATAATATGCAACCTATTCTGAATACTGATACAATAGTTCTAAAGGAACTTATGTCCATTAAAACAAATAAATCTGCTGGTTCAGACTCTAGGCATCCTCATATTCTCCATAAATGTTGAACAGTCTTGTGTCAATCTCTCTCCCTGCCGTTCAAGCTATCATTAAATTTTTCTAGTCAACCTCTGGATAGGAAAACAGCCCACATAATTCCAATGTTTAAAAAGAGTAGAAAGGACCTTGCTAAAAATTACTGACCTATTAGCATGACATCAGTGGTTGTTATTACACATCTTGAAATAATCTCTTGCACAACTCACAGCCGTGCTTTCTGGCTTTCAGCTCATTCAAGGGGAACTAATACCCTTGAATTGTATGACAATATCACTAAGTTACTTGACAATGGGTTGCCTGCTGACATGATTCTGCTTGAGTTTTCTAAAGCTTTTGACAAAGTTTGTCACAAACCACTTGCAATTAAATTACGTGCAGTCAAGCTCAAAGATAAGTCCCTGCTCTGGATTGTTGATTTTCTTTATCTGCAATCTCAATGTGTTCAGTTATTTGATGACTCTGGTAACCATATTCTTTCTTCCTCTAAGCATTTTTTGGTTGATTCCTCATGGAAGTGTTTTGGGTCCTACACTATTTAATATCTTCATCAATTATGCTTCTTCCACTATCAGTCCTGCAAAGGTCATGCCTTTCTGCAAAACGAGATTTGACTGCTTGATCAATGGACTGAGGCTTGGTATCTTAAGTTTAATGCTGTCAATTGCCATGTCAATCACTTTGACAAAATGAACCCTGTCACTTGTATTTTTTGTCATGCCCCTCACTCTCCTTTGTAAACATGGAGTAAGATGTTGGAGTTGCTATTGATAATGAATTAAAATTCAGCACTCATGCTAAGAAGTCTGCTGCTTGTGCTAGTTCAACTATGGGGCTGATTAGTGTACTATTTCCACTTGTTCCCCTAAAGTCATCAGCCTTAGAGACTTGTGTCTCCAAAGCTCAAAGTTAGAATGGCTCTAGCCTCCCTTTACTTAAAAAAACACATAAAAGTGTTAGAAGATGTGAATAGACAAGCCACCAATGTTATATCTGGCATGTAAGAGCTCTCCTACTCCGCAAGATTAGCAAAGCTGAAACGCCTTAAACTTGTATACAAGAAGTGATGCCATTTTAGCATATAAGTTAATGGGGGCTAATATGATCCCAGCATGATTTTCCTTCTATTGATCCTAACTCAAGAACTAGAGGTCATCACCTGAAGTTGTTAAGTGGTCTATCCTATCTAGACTCTGCACTCAATTTTTTTTCTCAAGAATTATCAATAGTTGGAATAAATGCTCCAAAGAAACTGTTACTGCGGAATTAGTGGACATCTTCAAATGAAGGCTGGATGCTGAGTGATCCTCCAGGGAGTGTAATCTCAGTTGGGAAGCTATTGATCAGCATACTGTACCTAGTTACTAAAGAATTTTGAATACTGCCAGAATCATCAACTCTGGAGCTCTACAAGGAGAAATTATTAGACTTCAAGCTGAAATTAATGATAATTTAAGCTAACAGAGGTATATAAGCTGTATCTAAAACAAGAGAAAAGGTATCATTTTTGAGGGTCTATAAAGGCTTAAAATTTTATCTATGTCAAAAACAGGTATTATATTTGGAAAGAGCATAAAAAGGCATAAATTGTTATATATATTTATTTGTAGGCCCTTTATGTGAAGTACTTAATGTTTATTGTGACAAGATAAATAATAAAGAATATACAGCTTTGACTGTGTATTTGACCATTAAGGGAGAGGTATGGGGGTGATGTAAAGTGAATCATTTAATGCTCCCCCTCCTTTCTGATGGGGTTATTTATAGCCCTAAATCAGAGGCGCCATTTGGGACAAATCTTGGGGTGGGCATGAACTCCATCTGCCCCCCCCCCCCCCGATTCA
Organism: Artemia franciscana; assembly: GCF_032884065.1. Classification (NCBI taxonomy): domain Eukaryota; kingdom Metazoa; phylum Arthropoda; class Branchiopoda; order Anostraca; family Artemiidae; genus Artemia; species Artemia franciscana. Next base: position 1,988,608 of record NW_027062618.1, on the reverse strand, counting down.
CTTTGTGTCGGGTTTTGGAAGTAGATCAATCGAATTTTCTAAGTAAAAACACATCTTCAGCACCCTTGTGTTGCTTGGAAATGTACTGTAACCAAATGTGGAACTCAGCCACACTGACTTCTAAGATTAATTATAACAACAAAGAATACAATCAACAAGGCTAAGTGATTAAACTGAAAGTGGAAAATACAACCAGACTACAGGCTGACATTCCTCAGCAAGAAACTTTCTTATTTAAGTAAACAATACGTCCGTGAAAGTAATCATCATTTCTATGCTGAGGGTTGTAACCAAAATCTCAGTTTTCCTTCAGCAGAAATCTTCCAGATGAAATATATTTACAAAAAGGAAAAACATAACAAGCTAAAAAAATATTACAACACTCAAGGTAACAAGGGGAACCGCCAGGGTTTCATCTGTGCAAAATTGTCAACAAGCTGGTTGTAGTCCAAATTTGTTACTAAATCCTTCTCTGCAAATATCAAAAGGAGGTGACTGAGACGATGATCTCCTGTTGTAGACTGCAGGTAGTTTTTCACTATTTCTAGGCTAGCAAGCAAACGCTCATTGTTTGCTGTTGTCACAGGAAGTGTGGCAGCAATACAAAGTACTTTAATTACTTCTGAGTAAGCCACTGGTAATACCTGAAGATGGTCGACAATGTCTAGAAAGTTTTCCGGCTTTTTCTCCTCATCAAGCAAGAAATGCTTGGCAATACCAGTTTGAGATTTAAGAAGAATGTCATTGATATCCACCTCGCCTAAAGAGCAGAGAAATGCTTGAGCAGCTCTGTGTCCATAAGCTTGGTTTAGCTTGGATCCAAGGGTTCAAGTGTACTCAGCACTGGCAAGTTATCTGTGAACCTTCTGTCAAATTTGGCTAGTATACAGTCAAAAATTTTGAAGTATTCTCACTTCATTTCATCCACCAAAGTAGTAGTCCAATTTCCAGATTCAATGAAATTCTTTCCTAGCGTCAAAGTTGTCACAAATTATTTCAGATGCTTGGTGATCTTTGGAGTTCTTCGAGGTTGTCCTTCCTGACCAACAGAGGAGGGTCAAGTTGCAGGCTCATTCACAGCAGGTACTTCAATTTCGAGTTCTATTGCAAACTCTTTAGCCTTCTTGAAAAGCGATATGAATGAAGCATCTGAAAGTAGGTCGGTGAGTTTGCTTCTTGTGACCTGAATCAGGGTGCGCGATTGGGAAATAACCAAGTTGACGGCTTGGAGCTGCTGAGACAGCTAGTTCATCACTCACATAATTGCTTCCATGTAGTGCAATTGGAAGATAACAAGGAATGATTACATCTTCTTCTGGAGGCCAGATGCCTCTGCCCATGCTTTGCCGTCAGCTCCCTCGCTTACAGTAGACAGTACAGCTAAAATGCATTCATATCAGAGTCTAACCTTTGATATAGATCAATACCAGTAAGACCATTGTGTGGCAGCACTTCTTTCCAGCTCCAGAACTTGCAGTTTTTCAGCTTTCTGGACCTCAACAAACAACTGATGCCGAGTGTTGCTGTTGGAAATGAATGTGTATAGAGTCTGGACCAGTGAGAAAAAAGTACCAACAGTGCTGACAGATTCAACACAGCTTGCAATGACCAAATTTAGCTTGTGTGCATGGCAATGAATGTAGAATGCCTGTGGCAATTTCACTCTCAAACGAGCTTGAACAATGGAGAATGGGCCACTCATTACACTTGCTCCATCGTAGCACTGTGCAATGCTGTAGTTCCAATCAAGTCCAATTCTTGTCAGTGTGTCATGAATGAAATTTGCTAGACTTTCAGCATCTAGGCTCTTCATGTGATAGCATACAATTGGTCTTTCTTTTACTTTTCCTTTGTTGAATTACCTAAGAAATGGCAAGCTGCTCTTTCTTTGAGCTATCCTTTCTTTCATCAACCAGAACACCAAAGTATTTGGCGCTTTTTAATTCTTGCACTATCATGTGCTAAAGCCTGGGACCAATCACCAAAATAAGATCATTCTGGTATTCATGGGATGTGTAGTGACCGTACCCTCTCTGTAGCTTGTTGAAGAGCGTAGGAGAGTACTCTGTGAGAAGATTGCACGTCTCGACGAAATTTCCCTTGTTTATCAAGGATTCTGTTTTGTCGTGCCCCCTAAAGGCAGTGCAGAGTCACCCCAATAGAGCTGTTACTTTTAATAAGGTTTTTACGTGCTCTCTGTTCTCCTTGATTTCATTGTCTCTGTCTGTCATTAAAACACACACAATTGGTTGCATCATCTTAGTTTGTATGGCTTTGAACTTCTTCCATGAAACTGAACTGTCTTTGTGGCAGTCACTTCTAGTATGCTGTTCAAAGATGTTAGAGATGTCTTTCCATTTTATCACGCCAACGTCTATGAAAGGTCTAGACCCGTACCTCTGCCCGGGAAGAGTAGATATGCTGCTAAAGTGTCTGCAGAAGAAGCATTAAACAGAATCATCCTGCACAGAGTACTCCAGCCATGGGTGCTTCCCATAATATGAAGCATTGAATGATGGTTTTGGCTTGCTGTCACTTGTGCAGGGTATTGTACTAGTTTTGGTTGGGATGGTAGATTGAGAGAGGACAAAGAAATGTCCGTAGGGTTCCTGGACCGGCAATACTCTTTATCTTGAGGCGTATGTTGCTGAAACTGAGGCTCCAACAGACCTTCAACAGTCGCAGTGGTTCCTCTGGGTGTCTCGTTTCCTGTTTACTCGATCTGAGGGACTGTTACTCGCTGAACCGGTTTGCATGGTGATGGTTTCTGTTTATTTATCCATCAACTCAGAGACAACTGATTTTCTGCCTCTTTCTTTTTCTTCAATGCTGCCAATTTCCGCTTTTGAGCTCCTGACTAACTCATGATAACAAACAAATATGATATTGAATCAACAAGATCACTAACAATTCTGTCACTCCAATCCCAATCCTTAGGATGACTTTATACTAACTAATGCTAATGTCTGTTAATACCTTAGGTTAATAGGCTTAATGGTGTAAAGTCTTCTACTTCTCTCTGTAAAGTGTGACTTTCTCTGTGATGTTCTTTAGAGTCTTATGGTAGCGTTGGCCTACAATCTGGGGTTTGACTGGTAGAGGATGTCAAGTGTCTCTAACTTTCATAAGGTTTATGTGTCGAGTATAAAAATGTTTATTTACACATATGATACAGTAAATGTACATAAGACGAGGACAGAACCAGAATAAGAACTGACTTGAGTAATCTAAAACAGTGGCTTATATTCAATAAAACAAGGAAATAAACATTGAAACATTTGCCAGGAACTGACTTATTTTAATCTGTCAACTTAGAGGAATTACTGCAAATATTCAGAATTTATAATATTAATATAATCATCTAGGGAATGGGCATTTGATAGAACTGAGAATTTAATTATATATCTAACTTACTTTCAAAGTTTACAATGGTTAATAGCAAATAGTGTCATTATTACGGCTGAGAAAGGGTCCATTGTGGTGGAAGCTTGGGCCCCCTGGAAAATCTGGGGTGGGCATTTGCGCATCCCTGACCCCCCCCCCCCCCCCCAATGGCGCATCTTCCCTCAATAATGTAAGCTATTTCTTCATTACAATCAATGTAATCATATGTTAAAGTTTTGGTTAATGGTTAGGGTTTATGCTATTGAAAAGGCAACATGCTAAGAAAACAATTTAACTTCATAGCTTACAGAATAATTGTTGCTAACACATTCTGACTACAGTTTCATTATACTTTACCCCTCCCCCTCCTAAATTCTAATATATAGACTAGCTCAAATGATAGATTTCCTATTTAGATTCTTTCAACATGTCTCTTGTTTCAACCTGTAAATTAAATCAGCTGTAATGGAACAAGAACCAGAAAAACAAGAGTGATTGGAAGCAGAATACATGAGAAATATGTAACTTAGGTTATATATTTTCACATTAATGGGGGGGGGGGTAAAGCATAGTGGAGCTGCAGTCAAAGTGTGTTTAGCTAGAATTATTTTGCATATTGTGAAGTAAAAATGGTTTTCTTGACATGTTTCCTTCTCAATGGGCTCTACTCTGGATCTCTATTGCTATAATGTGTTTATTAAACTGGCTTTCTTCTCAGTCTACAAGCTATCTCTGTGCATGATTGAGTGCATGATTTACCAAGTAGTCTATTATTTAAAATTAGGCTATTTCTAAAAGTGCACAATAATGGAAGGAAACATGATAATCTGATTATTAAAACCATTCTACATATTATAAATCAAAAATTCATCATTATCTTCTAGTCTTTAGGTATTGTTGAGCTTTATATAAGACAATTGTGTGTGTGTGTGTGTGTGGATGGGTGCATTTGTGAGCAAATTGATTACCATATTTGGAAAGAGTATTAAAAAGAACCAAGTAGTGTATTCCTCATGTTCCTTTGTCAGTTATAGAGTTTGTATATAATGACCAATGTATTATACATTATGGAGCTCTTCAAACAGTGGAAATAAAACCAAACACATAAATTGTTTGTTTTTTATATTATCTTGTATTTCACTTATTATTTATTTTGAAATATGAGCAGTAAATTTTAGCCTGTTTTCTTTTACAAATTTGCCAATAGATGTTGCTTGAGCTTTTGACTCTTTCATTTTTTTTTTAAGTTTTAGTTGAAGTGTATAAAAGAGGGGTAAATTATTGTATAGTAAAATGCCTTCTGTATATATATATACCATCACCTTAAGGCGAAGTTAAAGGGGGAATCGTCCCTTTTTGAAATTTTGAAAGGAGTCTGTCAAGGTGACCTTACCCCACTGTCTTTATTTAATAACTCTGATTTACATGCCCAGAATTCTGTTAATTTTAGTTGTATTTACCATGGATTTGATTTGTCATTAACAACATTTGCAGATGACGTTTTAAATTTAAGCTGTGTTTTTAGTGGATGTGAAAACGCGTTGCATCAGCTTTACAGTGAATATAAAGACATTGAGCTTTCTATCAATGTAGAAAAAAACTGCTGTTGTAGCTTTCAATTTTAAAGAGACAAATGACCTTACTTTTTTATCTTTAGATAATGTTCAAGTCCCCTTTTCTCAAAATTTATTTTACCCTAGAATGCCAATTGAAAAAATATGAAAGAAACTGTGAAAATATCACTTGAAAATTTGAAGAAAAAACTGAGAACTGCTTATGCTTCAATTTTATCTAATATTAAACCCATAGATAAATTAAATTTTGTAAAAATTTGTAATAGCCTGGTTGTACCTCATCTCCCTTTCTCTTTGTCCAGTTTGGCAATTTTTTAGTGAACCTCAGAAACTATCTGTTTGTGGAGTATATTTTTGTTGTGCTAAATTCCTTCTCAATTACCCTCCTTCGACTAGAAATAGTTACCTAATGAATAGATTCTGCCTAATTTCACCTATTTGTGTTATTGATAAAGGCTACATGATTTTCATTCTTCTATGTTGATAGTATCTAATCCTTGGTCTGCATTATTTATTTGATTGTCTCTTGGTGTTGATTTGATTTGTATTTATTTATAGCTTTTTTTTATTACTCCTTCTTAGGGTGTTTGCCCTCTTTTTGTAAAAGATGGGTTATAAATAAATTGGATTGAATTGCATAATAAACTGAATAATTTGGTAAATTTGTCAACTATATTGTCTGCTCTCTTCCATTCCCATGTGGCTAGGAATGTATTGCAATTACATTTATCCTTCAATTTTTGTGAGGATTTAGGGCATAGGTCTAAGTCTGTAGAGTAAATACTAGCTGGAATTAAAGAAAGAGTGCTGATAATGAGTATGGAAGAATAAATATTTTTGTATTGCATAAGCATTGTGTAGGATGTTCTGTAAAACTATGTTTATGGTCTGAGCTTCAATGGATAGTATGTAACTGCAATCAGAACTTCAAAAAGTGGTTCTTTTTGAAGAAAGAGTGCTGATAATGAGTATGGAAGAATAAATATTTTTGTATTGCAGAAGCATAGTGTAGGATGTTCTGCAAAACTATGTTTATGGTCTGAGCTTCAATGGATAGTATGTAATTGCAATCAGAACTTCAAAAAGTGGTTCTTTTTGAAGAAAGAGTGCTGATAATGAGTATGGAAGAATAAATATTTTTGTATTGCAGAAGCATTGTGTAGGATGTTCTGCAAAACTATGTTTATGGTCTGAGCTTCAATGGATAGTATGTAATTGCAATCAGAACTTCAAAAAGTGGTTCTTTTTGAAGAAAGAGTGCTGATAATGAGTATGGAAGAATAAATATTTTTGTATTGCATAAGCATTGTGTAGGATGTTCTGCAAAACTATGTTTATGGTCTGAGCTTCAATGGATAGTATGTAACTGCAATCAGAAATTCAAAAAGTGGTTCTCAAAACTGGTTTATCTTCTTGTTATATATCCCCTGTGTAAACTTTCGGTCTTTTGCTGCTTGTATTAGAGAGTCTTTAATTCCTAGATGGTTAAGTAATGCAAAGAAGAAGAAAAAAATGCATTAGAAATCACTGAAAAAACCTACCTTCATCTCATAATGCACTACAAGTAAAAGGTTTTTCTTGCAATCCAGAAGGAGTAAAATGGTTGAGACTGAGAATAATGAACAAGATAGTCATGACATAGAAAGTCATCATTGAATAGTTGTGAAATCTGTTAACTTACCAAAACATTATTTGAAATTATATTTAAAAGTGTGGGACAATGGGAGGAATCATGAGAGTCATCACCATACATCAACATCATGATTTTCAATTTTTGAAAATTTATTTTTTTGAGCTAGAAATGAAATATTTTTCTTACTTTTAAACATTCAGAGATAGCATCTTCAAAGTTACTTTGTTTTATTCCTTTTCGTTGTTTTGGCTGTTCTTTTTGAAGATTGTTCATGTGCTTTTAAAGATTTTGAAGATCGGTATTTTTAAAATTGGCAATAACTCTGTATAAGATGCATCTACCATTTTAATGCCCTGTATTATGTTTCTTTTTTTAGGGGGTGACTGCAGCTATTATTTTTTCAATCAGACAGAAGATTATATCAAAGCCTTATCCATGAAGCTTTTGTTTATAATAATATCAGTTTTTGCTTCTACAGGTAAGTAATAGTTTTTCATATTTAAACAGTAGTTAGATTGCTTTAGACTTGATATTTTAGATGTTTGACTTGTGCTTTAACAATTATAATACTGACTGACAAGTCGTACTGTTTGAAGTGGTAATAGCAAAAGTTGTACTGAGTAAAAAATACACAAAAACAAACATAATAATGAACTGTGAGATAATGATAGCATGTAAACAGATTGTTGGACCTGAGTTACCAGCAGATCTACACCCACTCCTCCTTCACTCCAATCTATTCAAATCCCTCTTTACACCCTCCCAAGAAGCTCCCATTTTCTCTAAACATTTCCTTACTACATTCTCCCACCCTATTCAAAGACAATGTGTTTTATGTTTGACCCTAGATGGTTGGCTGACAGTGATTTATTTGATACTGCTGATGAAACTCACTACTTCTATCAGCTCCAGGAGGACGTCACTTTCTCTCTTTTTCTGGGATTCTCTTCTGTGATAAATTCTCAAACCTTGTATAACCTAAGAACATAACCATTGCTGCAAGATTATTCATCAAAAATTCGTTTTTTTTTCTAGCTTTGGAAGTTTTGCTGTTTTTAGTGGTGTAACACAGATTTTTTTTTATTTCTTTTTTTTTGATTTTATGCGTTACTGAAAAGTCTACATTGCAGACCTTTTGTTACCTCCCTCATCTTGCTACAGTTGGTAGCCTTATGGAATGCCTTTACCTTTTTTCACAGTTTTCCAGCAATTGTACAAGCCCATTATAGTATGCATATAGAAGTTTATATCTATTAGTAATTTTACTGAATATTTATGTGATTATGTATAACTTATCCCTCATATATATATATATATATATATATATATATATATATATATATATATATATATATATATATATATATATATATATATATATATTATATATCATTATAGGACAGGGGCTGGTTGGTCTCCAATCACTCTTGACTTTAAAAAGAGGACCAGAACTCTCAATTTCTGATCAAATTAGCATCCTCCAAAGCTTCTGTGACCACAAAGGGAGGTTGGGGATGAGGAGAGGGCAGCTTACACATATACAGAATAAGTTCTGCTTCTTTTGGGGTTTAACGTTACTCTGTACTTTCATAATAACAGCATAGACCAGAAATGTTCCAGAAATCATGAAGTATTTCTACCTCCTCCACCTTAGAACTATTTCAGATTTGTCTGAAGGCTCAATGAGAGTTAGAATTTTTTTAATTAAAATGCACCATTTGATGTATCCCTTTCTCTAATGTAAAATAGTCCCTCTCTCTAACTGTAAAATAATCAGAGAACCCTACTTTAGAGGTTTGTATCTTTCATCTGCAGAAACTTGGAATTTTCTGTTTTTTTGCCAATAAGACTACAGATGGGTTTGTATATTTTTTTTCCAGGGATGATTATATTGAACCAAAGATGTTAGAAGATCAGAAGAGGGCTTTTCGAACAAAAATCAAAGTGCTGTTTTAAGTAACTAAACAGATTGGAGGGTAACTTATAAATAAATGAAAAATAAAATCAAATAGACAAGAAAAAACGAGGGCAGTGTCAGCCAGTGGAAAAATCTAAACTGAAAATAAGCAGGTATTTTGACAAGGACCTCCGCCAAGTCGTTTTCAGTGCTCAGAAAAAATTAAAAACGAAGACAAAAACAAAATCTAACTTTTTGAAGTAAACTTCATGAAAAGTGAGCTTTTTGTGAATTTCACTTATCGTTTGCTTTCAGTGTAGTGTTAGATGGATTTTGGTTTAATATATGAGGAAATGAGGGGTCTACAGCTTACCCATATCTAGAGAAATCTCTGTTCACTTTAAGGTCTTTCCTTTGTTATTCAATTTATGCAGCTAATAGTTTAATCTATGTTTGTTTTGTTTGTTTATTGTATGTAAATTATACATTTTACAATAATTTTAGTACAAAATGCACTCCGTTGCTTAGAAGTGTATGGTCTTGGAAGCTGAGGAGAGAAATTCTTCTTATCTTCTGAAATTACTATTGTTTAGGAGCTCTGAGATGGTAAAAAGCAAGTTTTATGGGCAATTTTTTCAACGTCTCTTTGTAACAAAAAGAAAAAAAAATACTTGCTGAGATGTAACCTCTTTTGAATTAGAATGAACTTGGTGGACTGTGAATAAAATGTTTAGAGCTATGGCTAATTGGAGTAAAGCCAAGACAGATGGTAGGCAAAATTGGCATAAGCTTTATTCAGGATTGTATAAAAATAGTGTTATTTCAATTGTTTGTAGATAGTCTATCATCCATCCTAGGGTAAAACTCAGGTTGATAGGCATGGAGCAAGGACCATGATAGGCATGGGCTATTTTATGACCAACCGTATTGGTTATAACTAAATTGTTATGCCTACAAAATTGCAAAAGTCTGTAGCCATTACTGTTTTCTTTTCCTGCACCAAATTTACCTAGGCTGCCATCTATCTCTACCTCTACCGACCTGGGCGTTAAAATATCCTAGTAAAAACACCCTATTTCTACCTGGGACCCTGTCTATTTTCTCCTGTAACTGTAAGTAAGATTCATCCGAGTCTCTAGTATCTCTGTCAGTCCGTTCAACAGGGGGATATGCTGCTATGACTGGTATCCTGAATTTTTGTGTCTTAAAATAAGCAATTAGTATTCTATTACTAATAGCTTCTCAGCCTAAACAAGACTTAGCAGCTTCCTTGTTTATTATGAGCCCTACTCCCTGTCTATGTACCCCATCCTTCCTGCCTGAGTAAACAAATTCTATATCACCTAATTTCGTGCTTCTTACCCTTGGGATATGAGTTTCTGAAACTCCAAATAAGTCCAGTTCGAATCGTCTGAATTTGTCAGTCAAAATTTTGATACGATAGTCATTTTTTAACGTCATAACATTTCAATTTCCAATTTTGATATTTTTTAATTCATTGAAATTATTTTGACCTCAGGAAAAGTAATGATTCCGGACTCCACTGCTGGACGGGGAGCAGCATATCTTCTTAAGTTTTCACCGAAGTGCTTAAGCCAGCCTAGAACCGGATAGCAAGAAGTCCCTAGGACCTCCAGTATGAATGAAGGCTTTGTGCAATCTTGGGCCCATCTTGGTCACAATATGGTTTTCGCCCCTTGGCGATGCTCTTCTATCAACAAGAGTCGAAATCCTGCACAGACAGTTTCAAGCCTATTACCTCCGACTCATTATATATGTATGACTAAAAATATTAAGCTACTACGAGGAGGCAACCCATTTAGATAAATTATCTAGGAAGAGGTCTTTCAGCCCGAAAAAGCCTGTCAAAACAGAACAAGCTCAGAAGAATTATCCATTAATCCAAATCCTGTGAGAATGCTGTGTCGCTTTCTAGACTTAATTTCCTCGAGTGGCGCCACTCCTCAAGAGGGAATAGAGTTGACCGCAAGGTCCTCAGTCTTGCAGGTACCCCGAAAGGGTCGTGGCAGCCCTTTTCAGAGGCCGTTTTCCATAGATCTGGATCTTACGCCCTGTCGCAGTTGTCCTCCTTTAGAGGATCCTCCCACGAAGGTGCTCTGCATCGTCATGTAATTTAGCTCATTACTGGGAGAAGGTTTGTAACTAATGGGACGTGTGGGCACGCCTCATGGCCCTGTTGAGTGTACACTTGAAGGGTCTTCTTCTTCCTCCATCTGTATTAATGGACCCAGGTGAAGGTTGCCACAGTCTCTATTATGGCCCCCCATGGACAAGGTCCGCCATTGGTCCGTACTTTATGTCTGTAGGGCAATCCCCTATCGCTACCTGAGAGCAAGCTGAGTGGTCTGGGACAGGCCGCTAAAGAGCAGTAGACTCATAAAGCTTTTTTCTGGCATTTTGACCCAACTCGGACCTAAATTGATGTTTTGTAGCATTCATTGGCAGAGAACTCAATTTTACTTAAAAATGAGGTTAAAATTTTGTTTCGTTTTTTCAAACAAGTCAACTCCCCATATTCCATGTCCACTGGTTCGGTAATAAAAAAAAAAATCTAGGAAAATAAGACGACACGTCAGCACTACCTTTGCAAAACTGTGCTTTTCCTTGTTGTTCGAAGACCGAAACTGTAAACCGCAAGTTGAGAATTTTCAACGATGGCGGTTTTAATAGAGCTCTTTTTATTGAAATTGGACAGCATCTTCATATATTTCAGGTTATTTTTGCAATTACTATTCCGTATATATATATATATATATATATATATATATATATATATATATATATATATATATATATATATATATATATATACAAGCCCCCCCGCGCGCGTAAGTCGTTACGCGCCATATTAGTTACGCGCCATTGTAGTTGTGTCCCTATGTCCCACCTGTGAATATAGATACATATATATATATGTTTTTAACTACGTAAAACTTGCGAATATACAACATTCTTTGCTGTCCCATTGCCTGTGCATATAAATAGATTGTTTACCGACCCTTGAAAATGCAACATATAATGGTCCATGGGAAAACAATCCGTATTCAGATCTATACCTCATGATTCTAATGATTGCCCTTGAGCTTTGTTGATGGTGATTGCTAATCTACCATTCCCTGTGTCGCCATCGTCATTTATATATCCCCTTGTGCCCCCCGGCATCCCCTTTGTAGTTTTGTCCCTGTGTCCCGGTCGTCATTTGTGTCCCGGTGTCCCAGTCTGTGATTTCTCTTTGAGTGTCCCTGGCGTCATTTATATTCCATGTGTCCCGGTGTCTCGGTCGTCATTTATATCCCCCTGTGCCCCCCGGCGTCCCCGTTGTAGTAGTGTCCCTGTGTCCCGGTCGTCATTTATATTCCCTGTGTCCCGGTCGTCATTTGTATCCCGGTGTCCCGGTCTGTATATACATTCGTTTTTTAGTTTTGTTTTTCTCCTTTATTTTTTTCCTTTTTTCTTTTTTTTCTTTTTTAGTTTATTTAGATTTTTAGATTTTTTAGTTTTTTTATTAGTTTTTCTTTTTTTTTTCTTTTTAGTTTTTTGTAGTTTTTACCTTTTTTTTAGTTTTTTTAGTTTTTTTTTACTTATATCCTGGTCGTCATTTATACTCCCTGTGTCCCGGTCGTCATTTGTGTCCCGGTGCTTTGTTGATTGCTAATCGAACATTCCTTTTGTCCCGGTCGCTTTCTCTTTGAGTGTCGTCATTCATATTCCCTATGTGCCGGTGTCCCGGTCGTCATTTGTGTCCCGATGTCCCGGTCTGTAATTTCGTCAGTTGAAAACTTATGATGAAATAAATTTTTGATTTTTTCCCTTTTTTTGTTTTTAGTTTTTTTTTATTGGTTTTTACCTTTTTTTAGGTTTTTTAGTTTTTTTCTTTTTTCTTTTTAGTTTTTTTTTGAAGTTTTTATCTTTTTAGTTTTTTTATTTTTATTTATATTTTTTTAGTTTTCTTTTTCTCCTTTATTTTTCAGTTTTTTCCTTTTTTTAGTTTTTTTTCTTTTTTAGTTCTTTTAGTTTTTACCTTTTTTAGTTTTTTTTTTAGTTTTTTTAGTTTTTTAGCTTTTTTTATTTTTTTTTATTAGTTTTTAGTTTATTTTATGGTTTTTTCCTTTTTTTAGTTTTTTTTTTAGTTTTTTATCTTTTTTTAGTTTTTTTTTAGTTTTTAAGCTTTTTTAGATTTTTTTATTTTGTTTTCTTTTTTTTTGTAGTTTTTACCTTCTTTAGATTTTTGCTTCTTTTATATTAATGCTAAAGCCAAAGTTCGAACCTGGAACCTCTTGAACCTAGAACCTGGAACATAACGCCTTATCAACTCAGCTACATCGGCTTGAATACATTCGTTTTTGAATTGGTATATGATGAAATAATTCAGACGTCATATTATATGATGAAAAAAATTTTTAGTTTTTTTTCCTTTTTTTCTTTTTTGTTTTTTTATTGGTTTTTACCTTTTTTTTTTAGCTTTTTTAGTTTTTTTTCGTTTTTTCTTTTTAGTTTTTTTGTAGTTTTTATCTTTTTTATTTTTTTGTATTTTTATTCATATTTTTTTAGTTTTCTTTTTCTCTTTTATTTTTCAGTCTTTTCCTTTTTTTAGTTTTTTTCTTTTTTAGTTTTTAGTTTATTTTTAGTTTTTTACCTTTTTTTAGTTTTTTTAGTTTTTTAGATTTTTTAGTTTTTTTATTAGTTTTTAGTTTTTTTTGTAGTTTTTGCCTTTTTTTAGTTTTTTCAGTTTTTTTTAGTTTTTAGTTTTTTACCTTTTTTAGTTTTTTTTAGTTTTTTAGCTTTTTTAGTTTTTTTTTCTTTTTAGTTTTTTTTGTAGTTTTTACCTTTTTTAGTTTTTTTTCTTATTTTGTATTAGTGTGAAATAATTCAGACGTCATATGCGGACAAACCCGACGTCACCTGATCCACAGATCCACACACAGACAACTTATTTTTATATATATAGATAGATATATATATGTTACCTTGTTGTCTATGTTATCCACAATTCCTTTTTCTCTGCTTGGATTCAATTAGCTTTGCGAGTCAGCTTTTTCAGTCATGTGCAAGCCCTAGTGGTAAAAGTTATGGTTAGGCTAAATTATGTTAGTTTAAAATTGGTAATATATCACAACTGCGTTAAAAACCTAAGCTAGCCTAACCTGTCATCATCAAACCTTGCATTAAATTGAAAAAGTTGACTAGCTACACCGACTAAATCCAAGGAGAAAAACAAAAAGGTATTTCGAACATTCACCAGTGAATGTCGACATTCACCGATGAATGTCGGCATTCGCCAATTTCGGACATTCACGGTAACATCAATATATTCTGATTTATCTATTCGTAGGTAGCGCCATTAAATGTTACCAATGCTCAAGCAGTATGGAAGAAAAAGGCGAAGACAATTGTGGAGCGTATGCTGGTTTTAGAAAGGACAAGCACATTCCTGTTGAATGCAACAGTGACGAATCTGTCACTGTTGGGACTTTTTGTGTCAAAATAACCGAACAAAGTCCCAGAGGATTCATCTGTAAGTTTCTCTTCTAAATTCTAATTTTGAAATTGAAATGTCTGTGTTAAGTCACAGTGTAAGACTGTGCCCAAAGTAGGCTGTACTAAGGTGTATTTGGATGTAAATAGGTGTAATAGGCTGTACAAAGGTGTACTTGGCGCATTTGCATGAAAGTAGGCGTAATAGGCTATACTAAGGAGTACATGGGCGCCGGCAAGGGAGGCAGCAGGCCATACCCCCTGGAAAATTGGGACTATAAAGTAATTATAAGGAAACCAAAGGAAAAGGAGCAGAATAGGAGAAAGCCACCGAAAAATGGGTTTTGCCCCATTTTCGGCTGCCTGCCAATAGATTTTGACCCTTAATAAAGAAAATTTAAGTTCTGCTTTGTTACTGATTGACCCCTTTCCAGTTTACCACAAACATGTTTTCTTTATGATTTTGTTGGAATAACACAAAAAAAAAACAATTTCTTTATAGTAATGAATGGTAAGTAAATAACTATCCTTGTCAATAACAAAAGTGTAAGAGCCTAACTATTGATAACATTCAATCAAAGAATCAGCTTTTTATGGCGATCCTTAATTTGTATTTGTTTATTAGTAATTAGTAAAGTTATTAGTGCACAAGAAAGTTCGTATAATTATAGAAAACACAATAAAACAACTTAATAAGGGGCAATCTTGGTAAAAAAAAAATATACCGTCAATTTTTGCTTGCATTGCAAGAGTACCCATGGGTTGATATAAGCTATGAAGCCACAATAATCAAAAATATTTCTCTTGAACGGAATGCAAGGAATCATTTTTCTATTTCCCTCCAGAAGGGATGCGTTTTTTTATTATTATTATCATTTTTTCCAGGAGGGATTGTTTTTGTCTAGTTTAAAAAAAATTTATTTTTTTACAGTCGAATATATTGGTTTTTGATGTTCAAAACTAGGTTAAAAATATTGAATTGAAAATTTTTATTTGATTTTCTTAATTTTTAGTTTTAATGTTTTACTTTGAACAAATTACTTTGATAATGCTTTACCTTTTTTTTAAACAATCGAGTCTAAAGGCATTAATATTTTGGTGTTTGATAACCAAGTTCAAAACTGTCGATACTGTAAAAAAAAAATCCGTCCAACGCTACGGCATTGCTCAACAGAACTGAACGCTGGGATTTTGTGTATTTTTTGTTATTAATTATTTTTTTTTCATTTTTATATACTTTTACTTTCATTGACATACTTTTTCTATTGCCTTTAGAAAAATGTTTGTCTCTAAGCTTCATTCAGTAAAAAAACACAGAAGTTTTTTGAACTGAAAGTAAGGAGCAACATTAAAACTTAAAACGAACAGAAATTGTTAGGTATGTGAGGGGGGTTGCCCCCCTCCTTAACACCTCGCTCTTTCGCTACAGTTTTTCGGCACTTTTAAAAAAGTTTCTACTAGTTCTAATTAAACAACCCTTGAGTTTCAAGAGTTGTTTTTAAAGAATTGGAACAAAATTTTAACTTTAGAGTAAGGAGTGAGGTATTGAGGAGGGGGCAACCCCCTCGTATACGTAATAATTTCTGTTCGTTTTTAGTTTTAATATTGCTTCTTACTTTCAGTTGAAAAAACTTGTTTTATTTAAATTTAATTTCTAATCGTTTTTCAAATAACGCCAGGATACCTGGCTCCACCTTCACGGAAAAATCCCCCTCCCCACAGAAATATCCTCTGGGTAATTCAATCCTGGCGAAAATTTACCATGGAGAATTGCCCTTAGGATCTCCACGCCTAAAATTAAATGGGTAAAGAGAAAGTAAGACATAGTAAGACAAAAAGCAAAACAATAGCAAACATAACAATGGCGAAATTTCATAACTTATAAACATTTCCCTAGGGATGTAGGGGGATCAGACGACTTTGGGAAAAAGTGGTGTGGGAGGGAGCCTAGTTGCCCTCCAATTTTTGATCACTTAAAAAGGGCACTAGTGCTTTTCATTTCCGTTATAATGAGCCCCCTCTCTCGGAGTTTTAGGTCCGCTGGATTGATACTCCAGTAAATAAACGCGTATCTGTGATCTTTCTTCTGGCAAAAATTACAAAATTTCACGTTTTTGCAGATATGAGCTTGAAACCTCTAAAGTAGGGTTCTTTGATATGTTGAATCCGATGGTGTGATTTTCATTAGATTCTATGCTTGGAGGGGGTCTTTCCCCCTCTTTTTCGAGAATCAGACAATTTCCTCTGGCTCGTAGCTTTTGATGGGTAAGACTATATTTGGAATCAGCATAATAAGCCAATTCTTTTGATATATCTATTGGCATCAAAATTCCTTTTTAAAAGTTTCATTACTATTGAGCCGGGTTGCTCCTTACAGTTCTTTACCACGGATTATTTGATTACTCATCAAAATCCAAACAGAGATCATTGAAATATTGATATATTTTTTTTCTGCGTTACCAAAAGTATTGTGGTCATAAAAATTTATAGTTTCATGAAATATAATTAAACAAATAGAAAATGTTTTTCAACTAAAGTAAGGAGCAAGTTTACAACTTAAAACAAGTATAAAATACTCAGTAGGGGGAATGCTCCCTTCTCAACACCTTGCTGATTAAACAAACTTTTTTAGTGTTTTTGAAAAATCTTATCTTTCCAATTGTAAATTTTCTTTTAAAATTTAAAAAGAGCTAAACTTCACAGTAAAGAGTAAGGAGCTAAGGAGGAGACAGCCTCCTTCATATAAAGAATAGTCTGTTCAAATAGCTTTCAAATCTGTTCCTTGCTTTCCTTTGAAAAGCTCTTTTTATTTAATATCTGATTGTTTTCCAGATCATACCCAGGCCTAACCAAGATATAATTTGAGTTACTAGTCCCTTAAATTCTTGCTTAATTGCTTTTAAAATGTGTAAATAATAATTGTACGTCAATCAGAACCGTACTACGTTTAAATTTGCAATATCAATTTTGGATAAAATTTTAATATACATAAAAAATTAGCGTTGAATATTAACTTTGGTAAAAAAAAATTCTTGTTAATATTACTTATAAAGAATTTCGGTTGGATGAAAAGGAGTATTATTATTTGTATGGATGGAAATTCTGTGAGACTTTTGATCATCTATATAACTGAAGCCATCACAACTTCTACAATAGGATTTTCTTATCGATAAATGCATTACATGCATTTCTTTAAATACATTAAAATACTTCATTTAAAAAGAAAAAGAAAATAGCAGAATTTAAACTAAGTTCCTTCAGTATTTGCCATCCCTAAAAAGTTTCCTGGCGGGGTAATGATGACCTGCCTTGCCTTTTCCCCCTCTGTGCTGGTAGATATGGAAAGGTAACATTTTAGCTGTATAAAGAATTAATTTAATTAATTCCTACTCCCACCCTACCTCTTTCAACATTTATCTGATACCTCATGAATATTAAGCAGTTTGTCCATTAAAATGTACTTTTTTTAGGAATCTACCCTAACCCACCTAAACAGTCACTCACCCCTGTCATTATAGCTGATACGCAATTACAGATTACCAAACGTAATTTCATTACAAATAAAGCGAATCAACTTGGTTGAATCCAGTACTGCCACCGTGTGGCATTACTGCTTTTTAAACTGGGAAGCCTAAAATATTGTTATTGATGCTTGTAAATCAATTACCTCATCAGAATTTTAAATTGATTGTAAATTCGTCCTCCTCAGGATAAAGTTTGGTGCCCTAAAATAACAAGAAAACAAGACTTTTCCTTAGCGCAATCTGTATGGTCACATAAAAAGAGCTTTAAATTTACGTTTGAATAAGCTTCCTCCCAATTATCTTGGACCTTTGTTTTGATACAATCACCACTGGGAAAAAACAAAATAAGTAACGGTGTAAATAATAAATAATAAGTAAAAATAATAAGTAAACGGTGTAAATAAAAACAAAAGCGTCGACGGTGTTTCTTCGGAAAAAAAATGCAACATTCCACACTTTGGAGATTGGAGCTTGGAACCTCTACGGTAGGGTTCTCTGATATGATGAATCTAATAAAGGAATTTTCAATAAGATTGCTTGCTTTTGGGGGTGTTTCCCCCTTTATTTCGAAAATCAGGTAATTTTTTCCAGATTTTTGGTTTTGGGGTGGTTAACAATAAATTGAAAGAATTTTATTTATTTAGAATCAACATAAAAAGCCAATACTGCCGGTATAGCAACTATCATGGGAATTCCATTTTTAGTTTTGGTGATTATTGGTCCTAGTCACTTTTTACTTTCAGTTTTTTGATCGCAAACTTTTTAATAAAATTCTCTTGTGACAAAATTTTTTTTGAACCCGTTCATTTTATATAGTTGAATAGAACAATAAAAAGAAAGAGGGTTTATTTGACAGCTGGATAGTAAGTTTAAATTTTGTTTTGCTTTCGCTATTCTATTTTTTTAATGTCTGAATATATAAGAGATTTAAGTACGAGGGGGAGAATTGTCCTGTTGTGAAAAAGGTACAATTTACATGGCCTTTATAAAATCAAAACGTGGTATCTACGCAGGCAGGATGATTTTTGAGCATCTCTACTCCTTTGGTAAACTATTCTAGGGCGTAGAAAATTGCATAAAGACAAGTCTACATCTGTCATAATCTATGGAAGCAAAAAAATCTTTTTGTAATTTTAGTTTGAATTTGATTTTCTTTCAAAATTAAATGCATAATGATTGATTATATTATTGATTAAATAAGTTGATCCCTTTACCAGGAATCCTTGTCGTTGAAAATTTACTGCTTTTTGTTTCATTTTGCGTTTAATTGTTACAGTTTAATTGCTCTTTTTCTTTGAGAGTTTCCTAAAAGTGTTAAAATAAACTTATTTCTACGAAAAAAAAATCTCCTTAAATATATTCCCTGTCCCTCAACCACCACTGATATTTTGGCATTTTGTCCCCCCCCCCTGAAATTTTTTTTACCGGAACCTTTGAAGGAGTGCTAGTGTACTAGGGTGTACTGAGGTGACCATCCGATATACCTCTGTATTTAGCTTAACAGTCAAGAAAAAACATGCGACTTGGACATTTGCAGCAAAATATCACTGAAATGATTCAAAGCCACAATGGAAAAACATAAATATTGCTAAAAAATAAAAAATCTAAAGACCTGTGGATAATACTATTTGGCTTGTTTGCATTATGTAGAATATTTGGTTGCTTTATCTGCATTCTTTCTGTTTATCATCCTTAAGCGAAAACACATGAACAAGATACAGTTTTGGAAGGTAAAAGCTCTTCCTCGCGAGTACACCCTTGGAAGTGTCTGCTTTTTTAAGAGAAAGCTCAACAATTTAAAACTTTCAGACGCTGAATATTAGTTGCAACATTTAGATATTCGTAACGGCTATGAAATGATACGCATAAATAAATGGATACGAGTTATAGTGCTTTCTTGTAGTAAAATCTCTTATATATTTCTTTTTTTTGGTGGGGGGGGGGGGTGAACAATGAGCCAAATTTTAAATTGTAAGGGTATTTCTTTGCATTCTAGGAAATATTTTTAAAATTGTTCTACCCAAGAAAGCGCATAGTGGAGATTCTATCTTCTTCTTTTTTAGTTTTAGCTTAATTCTGGTGCACTAAAACAATTTATACTTTAGCTAATATGACACGGTCTGAAAATTTGCAAATTAAGGACATTTTAGTAAAAAAATTTTGAATGTTTCAAATTTAAAGCGTACGCCTACGTTTGATTATTGACAACTGTTATTATTGATAGTTGGTACAGGTCTTTGGTTCATTTTGTTGATATTTGGACTCTTCGTGCTCTATGGATTCTATTAGACTCTATACCAAATATGTAGACGTAACCCTGGCTATATAACCCTGGCCTGTAGCTTGAGATTAACTAGTTTCACAGATACTAAGAAAAATATAAGACCAAATTTGATTTACCTCTATTATATTCACGTCGCATTTGTTCCAAGTGAAGTCAGAAACATAACTTAAAAGTTTGCAGCCAAAACGGTTTTTTACTTTCGGTTAGAGATGTATTCTCAATAAGAATCTTTCTCAGTTTCAACTTTAACTAAAAACAAGAAGAGAAAAAAAGGCCACAATAATTAAATAATTGTAAAGGCCACAATAATTATCGTTGTGCTTAAACTCTTAAGTTAATCTGATTAGCTATTAACCATTACAAGAACAATAAAATTAGATAAAAAATTTAGAGTCAAAAACTGAGAGACTATTTTGAAAGCTGTTCAGAGTAATTGACTCTACGCAACTCTTGACCTTATCAGAAACAATAAAGTTAGATCGAGAGTTAATAATAATAAAAATAATCTTTATTCATTCCCTTTGTGACACTGCAATAACATGGGTATCGTCAAACAAAAGCACAAAAAGACACAACACCAAAATACAAATGATAAGCCATCACCTCTACTTCAGGACACTGTTATTGTAACACTTGACGTAGTAGGCATGAAGGAGTTTAACAATCTTGTTGTCGAGTGTGTAGGTGGGTATTTTAACAGTTTTTTCCCTTTTTTCAGAGTTACCAACCTTGTTTTGTGTGCATGGGTCTCTGAAGTTAATAGAGGCCGGATATCTCGGTGTGTTGAGGCCTACGGGATGTCAGCTCCAAACTTCATCAGCATTTCATGCCTCCTTTCATCCAGGGCTGGGAGCTCGAGTTCACTCAAGCTTTGTTCATAGTTTTTTTTTTTTTTTATTTGGCCCAAGAATTATTTGGCAGGCTTTGTTTTGTATTTTTTCCAATTGGTTTCTGTGTTTTTCTGTAAGCGACGGGATGTCAGACAGGACAGTCGAACATTATTATGGGCATGACATAAGTTATATAGCACGAAAGAAGGAGCTGCTCTGTCATTCCAAACCTTCTGAGATTTGCGAAGGATTTTAGAAAACCAACTGCTTTTGTTGTGATCTGGGTGATGTGATCTCCAAACGAGAGATCGTCTCTTAATATGATGGCAAGTATTTTTTTTAAATTTCTTTGTTTGGAGAGGTGCAGATTCGTCTATGCTCTTCTTCTTCAGGAAGTTGACACGCATTTTACAGCTTTTTTCGAGGCTTAGCTGGACCTTCACGTGATCAGCTTGATTTTGAAGGTCTGCAGCCAGGGGTATGAGTTGACTAGGTGTTTGTGACAGGAAGTACAGCAGGCGCACATAAGAGAAACTGCGAGACTTCCAGGGTGCTGACTTCGTTGATTACAATCTCGTGATCAAATAAATCGAAAGCTTTCACGAAATCAGAAATGATTATTTCAACAAAGGCCTCAGGATTTTCTAGGTGTTCTAGTAGATCATAAAGTAATCTGACCAGATAATTCATTGTGTTGTATCCTCGACGCAAACCAAACTGCTATGGATCGATTTTGTGTTTTTCTTCTGCTAGTAGCCACTGTAAAATAAAATCTTTAAAGACTTTTGAAATGATGGGTGTCTTTGAAATTGGCTCGAGATCGGACTGTGAGGCTGGTAATGTTTTCTTTGGAATGGTGTGATAAATGCCTTTTTGAACTTAGCTGAGAAAATGCCTTCCAGTAGGAATTGGTTATACATCATATCCAATGGTGTAGCCGGAAGGGGGGAGTATGCATGTATCAGCCATATAGGAATTTCACCAGGATACGGTGCTTTCGTAATGTTTAGGTTTTCGAGTTTTTCTTGAACCTGAGAAACTGTGATGATAGGGATGGTTTCGATTGGATCATTCTGTGGCAAAGTCTTGAGGGGAGGCTGTTGGTGGCAAATATTTGAAAAGTATGCATTAATTGTTTTTGCAGTCATATTCTCTCCTTGCTGGTCCCTCAGGGTGGATTTTGACTTCTGTTGTCCTATTAGTTTCTGTACAGTTGTGTGGAACTTCCTTGGGTCACTGGCTGACAACTTAGTGAAAATTTGGTGTCCATCCAGACGCCTAGCTTGCTTTAGTAGTTTGACTGCTATGTTTCTCTTCTGTTTATATTCGTCAGAGTGTGGCTTTGTCTCATAAAGCCTGTATCGCTCTTCCATTGCCTCTTTAATTGTTGGGGTAACCCATGGTTTATTCTGTGCCCTAATTTTATCGCTTTTCAGAGAAGAATCGTTCATACTCTCGAATCGTTTGTTCATAGATGAGTTGGTCATGCTGTTTGCGTCTGTTTTCGAAAAAGACGAAACCAGTATATTCGAGTCATTCTCTGTAGCCAATTATACCTTATTCTGTAAGTAGACGGTTGGCAAACCTGGTTGGTTTGCTAGGTTTCATTATGACTTTGGCTGTAATATAACTGTTGCATGGTCACTGGTTGAGAGTCGTGCTTCCGCCGAAGGATCTAAGTAAAAATTACCAAGTGTAGTGAAGATCAAGTCAAGAATGTTTTCTTCCCGTATTTTCACTTTAGCTATTTGGTGAAGGGCTGTAGAGATTTCGATCCAGTTCAGCTTCAGGTCGTTGATTTCCCCACAAAGAAAGATTTCAGTATACGGATATTTCATTCTGATGAAGTCGCAACTTGTTGGAGGTATTCCACTAATTGTCGCTTATATGGTCCTCTTGGTGGGAAATATACTGTGGCGTATATCAATGACGACAGTTGATGAGTTAGGCCTTTTGGTCGTGCCCACAGCCACAAAACTTTGGTGTCATGGTCCTTTGGTACTGGGACATCCAAAATCCTATGGGGTATGTTTTCTTTGCCGTAGAAACCGCCACCGTGCGTAATGGGCTCTCCCGATGCGCTGCAGCGTTGGGAAAAATCCCGTCAATTGTGGTAAGTTAAGATTTATAAAATCTGAGGAAAGGAAAGTTACAAAATCGAAGGAACTCTGATTCCACTGTTTTGGGGGGATGGTCGAAGTGGCTCTAAGCAACTCTTAACCACTCTAGGAACAATAAAAATAGACAAAGAGTTAGAAACTACAGAGTCTGCTATTTTCTGACTGCTATTTTATTTTGGGAAGGTGACCAGATTCAGTGAATTAGTAAATCTCAATCATTGTTGGAGCTATAAAGCAAACTCGATAGCTCAGAATTAAAAGCCCTAGAACTTGAAAGTTTCACAAGCAAGCGAACTGCAATCAACGCTTCTGTTTGTGGGAGCCGAACTGATTAAGTGGCTTACCATCAAAGTCTAATCCAGGCAACCCAAATTTACTGATGGGCCTAATCAATGATAGTGAAAGGGAAAACAAATTGGTAAAACAAGTCATTTGAGTATGTTATATAGAAGGAAGCTCGACAAATAATTAAAAAAAATTTCAGTTCCTGATATAACTTTAAAGTTGGAGATTCTTCACAGACAACTCTCCAGTACAGCTTCTGCGCGCCTATCCCCTCACCACCGTCTTATCCGTTTTTTTCGTTGACTTTGTGTGTGTATTTGTTTTTTTCTTTGTGTTTTTTGAATTTCATTTTTTGTGTGTATCTAATGTTCATTTTTTTCTTTTTTTCCATAGTTCGTTATTTTGTGTGTTTATTTAATTTTTTGTATTAACGTAAAAAATTTCTATTGTCATTACTTTTCATTTTTTGTATGTTTTGCTTTTTTTGTGTGTATTTAATTGTTTGTACTCCACATTTTAATACTTTTATAGTGTTGTTGTGGGTAAGAAATAAATTATTATTATTATATGGGAAGAATTTTCCGTGGGGGATACGCTGGACCCCGGAGACAACAGAGTTGAATTCAGAGATTCAACCCTTCTTTTTCAGTGAAACCAACCCAAGGCTGATCGGCACTTCACTTTGCCAAAACAACACAATTTTCATGTCATACCCTCATAATTTTAATTTTTGTGTCCTTGAATTTCCTTTCTTTTCAGATTGCAGCACTGCGCGACGGGTAAGTTAGCATAAGACTTAAGATATTGTTCGCTTATTGAATTTGAAAAATGTTTTTTTTTTCTTAGTGGACAGTAAACAGTGTCAAACCGTGAAAAGAAAAGAAATTAGTCACGTCAGTCAAATCTAGAACGAACCGGAACAATTAATGAAAAAGTCAAACTCTAAACAAAAAAAGTCCTTGAATAAAAGTGGGGTTGCTGCTCTCCTATACCTCCATCCTGAACCCTTGATTTGTAGGTTCCGGCTCCCATCTGGGAGCAAAAAGAGCTATAGGATGTCTTCTGATCCGTTTTCTCACTTAAAGAGGCTCTAGGTCTCGGAACTTATTATTGAATTTAACGCCTCTCGCGACTTTCTTTGGCTTAGGTGGCGTTCAATTAACGAATTGGTTGGAAACTGTCATAGACGGCCTTGACCTTATTGGTACATTTTGAAAGTTTGCCAGAAGATCAGAAAGCTGCTGGTTCAGTTTGCTGACGAACTGGCATATGAGAGTGACATCTGGGAATCAACCGTATGGACTCATCTGGATGCTTGATAAGGCGTTTTCGCCCTCTAGAAGTAGAAGTAAATAAGCCTGGATAAGAGTATTTGTGACGAAATAAAAGTCTGTTTTTATTTATAGGGGACGGACGGTGGAGAAGTGTTCACAGAAGATGTGCATCTGTTACAGAAACAGGTGTCGTCGGAGTGTGCAATTGGGGAGTTCGTGAGGACGGTGTTTATTGGGAAGAATGCTATTGTGCTCAAGATGGCTGCAATGGAGGAACGGATCTGAAAATAGCGTTTTCGCTTGTCTCATTTCTAATATCTGTCCATATATTATTTTAAGTGATATGCTATGCAGTCTATTTTGCCATCGTTTGAGCTATTGTGACTAATCCGTCCATTTTTTATTCCGAGTGTGTAATTATCAGATCGAGGTTTGTTTAAATAAGTGTTTTGAAGATTTAATTTACTTTGTTTTCTTATGTTCTGCTTCTGTTTTTATGTGTTTTTATCTTGCGTGTTGTAAGCTTACATTGTATTTAAGGTGGTAAGCACTGTTACCCTGACTTCATTCAGAAAACAGCTCTAGTAAAGACATATGCCGAAGTTTTCAAGATGCTTAGTATGTGAATTCACTGAAGTTCTGAATATTCATGGTTGAACTTATTCAACCTTGTGCGATTTGTCGTTTGCGAAGTTTTTTTTTTCAAGCGCGGGTGTAGCTCAATGTTGAGGACTATAGTTGCAACAATATGAAACCAATCTTGTTAGAACATTTTTGCTATAATAAAAAATAAACTTGAAACATCTAGAAAATAAATAGTGGGAGTGACACTTTTCATAAAATTTTGAGCGTCATATATACTCCCAATTTTTGTTTGTTACTTTTTTCAATATTTTTGGTGTTTAAAGACCATTTCTTAAGTTTCTTGGAAGTTCATGCCATATCTAAATAGATGGCGTGGCCAACGACTCTGGAATGTTGAGAAATTCTATTTTTGAGCTTTGCACACTGTGCCAAAGGCGTTTTCAATTCCGTTGGTTCCGTTCCAAAAATTTTCCAAGATATTTTTCTTCAGAATTTAAGTTTACAAAATGATTAGTTTCCTTTATTTTTATCCACTTCTTGGTATGTCTGAACGAAGGATCGTACTGTCGTTGTCTTTGGTATAGAATGTCTCCGAGTTATCCTTTGGTGAATTTTCTTATATATATATATATATATATATATATATATATATATATATATATATATATATATATATATATATATATATATATATATACGCTCTACATTTAACTATAATTTTTTTTTTGTATAACAAACTGTTGATTCCGTTGTTTTATTCAATTTTCGCATTGTTTCTACCTGTGAAAGCAAAATTGATAAGCCAACCAGCTTTGACTGTCCTCATGTTTTTCATATTTTGTCTATTTTATGTGTCTTACTAACTTTTTACATAAATTACATTATATTCAAGGAGTTTCGAGCGTTTTTCCGTTGTTTTTTTTTAAATATATTAGATGAAAACTGCTAAGGCTTTTGAAGGTTGAAACGCTTATTTGTGAAAGTCCACGTGTCGCACAAATAAAAGATCTAACAAAGACAAGCTTCTGTTACTTCTTATGATGAGCTTTATGCTCTGCTTTCTCTTCTGAAGCTTCAACTTCCATTGAAATATACTAAAAAAAATTCTGGAAATATTATTTTCTTTAAGAACGCAAAATATCCTCATTTTAGACCTATCTTTCACACTAGTTGGAATCGACACATAATCTATCTGTCAATTTTCGAATTGCTTTGTTAGAAGAACTTTCATATAAAAAAAAATGACCAGTGTTGTCATTTGGAATAATTCATATGATCAACTTTTATTTATTATTCAAAATTAAACATTTTCTTATTATTTGCCCTTAAGTTGCCAGATCGTAGCGAAAAAAATAGTTAGCCTTGTTTGTAAGTGGCATTAATGTCGTCTGACAGTTTTCACTTTTTTGATTGCTTTCTTATACCGAACCCTTCAGAAATTTCACAAAACAGAACTGAACATATTCTAGTTCAGAATTGCCACATGAACTAATTCCTATACTCCAGGTTTCAATAACTTTCGCCACTGGTCAGGGTCGCATCCAAGATTTTTCTTTTTTCAGGGGGGGGTTATAAAAAAAAATTCGCAGGGGGGGTGCAGAAAAACATTAAAAAACGCATTAGAAATTTGTTTTGATTCATTTTTGCCAGGTTTTTACGAGTTAAACAAAGTTTCGGGGGGGGGGGGGGTAACCCCCCCTCTAGATATGGCCTTGTCATTGGTTATAAAAGTCATTTTTAACTCATGATCATATATTGATTCCATACATTAAACTTAAAAAAACAAGAGCTCGTATGGCACTTGTGACGAGGTCGAAAGAGCCAAGAGCTCATATGGTATGAGCTCTAGCAAAATTCTAAGAATCAATAGATTGCTTTAAAAGGAAAATCAGAGGCTTAATGCCGTTCGGGATTTAAAATAAGAGCTCTGAGTCACGAAGTCCTTCTACATATCAAAATTCATTAATATACGATCACCCACTCGTAAGTTAAAATACCTCTACTTTTCTAATTTTTCCTCTCCCTTCAGCCCCCCAGATGGTCGAATCGGGGAAAACGACTTGTGTAGCTCTCTGACACGCCTACCAATTTTCATCGTCCACGCACGTCCACAAGCACCAAACTCGCCAAAGCACTGAACCCCACCAAAGAGAGCGAATCCAGTCCGGTTGCGTCAATATCGTATCTACGACATTTATGTGCGTTTTCCAAGATTTCCTGTTTCCCCTTTAACTCCCCCCAGTCTCAAAATATCTGGTCGGGATTTGAAATAAGAGCTCTGAGACATGAGTTCCTTCTAAATATCAAATTTCATTACGATCCGGTCACCCGTTCTTAAGTTAAAAATACTTCATTTTTTTCTGATTTTCCAAATTAACAACCCCCAGCTCCCTCAAAGAGAACGGATCCGTACCAATTATATCAATCTCGTATCTATAACTTGTGCTTACTCTTCCCATCAAGTTTTATCCCGATCTCTTCACTCTAAGGGTTTTCCAAGATTTCCGGTTTCCAAGATTTCTGTTTCCCCCCTCCAACCCTCTATGTCCCCGGATCCGATTCGAATTGAAAATGGAGCATTTGAGACATAAGATTCTTCTGTATATCAAGTTCCATTAAGATCCGATCACTCCTTCATAAGATACCTCAATTTTCATGTTTTCCAAGAATTTCGGTTTCCCCCTCCAACTCCCTTCAGTGTCACCGGATCAGGTCGAAATTTAAAATGAGAGTTCTAAAGCACAAGACCCTTCTATCTTTAAGATCTAATCACCCGTTCGTAAGTTACAAATACCTAATTTTTTCTAAATTTTCTTAATTAATCCCCCCCCCCAACTCCACCAAAGAGAGTGGATCCGGTCCGATTATGTCAGTCACTTACCTTGGACTTGTGCTTATTCTTTCCACCAATTTTCATCCTGATCTCTCCACTTTAAGCGTTTTCCAAGATTCCCCCCCCCCTAATGATATATTATCCGGTCGGGATTTAAAACAAGAGATCTGAGTTTCGAGGTCCTTCTAAATATAAAATTCATTAAGATACGATAACTCTTTCGTAAGTCAAAAATACCTCCTTTTTTCTAATTTTTTTAGAATTAACCCTCCCCCCCAACTCCCCCAAAGAGAGCAGATCCGTTCTGTTATGTCAATCACAAATCTAGGACTTCTGCTTGTTTTCCCCCACTAAGTTTCATCCTGATCCCTCCATTCTAAGTGTTTTCCAAGATTTTAGGTTCTCTCCCCAATTTCAGCGGATCTGGTCGGGATTTAAAATAAGAGCTCTGAGAGCTCTCATCAAAGATCCCATCACCCGCTCGTAAGTTAAAAATACTTCATTTTTTTCTATTCTTTCCGAATTAACCGTAACCACCCCCCCCCCCCCCCAGATGGTCAAATCGCGAAAACGACTATTTCTAATTTAATCTGGCCGGTTCCTGATACGCCTGCCAAATTTCATCGTCCTAGCTTACCTGGAAGTGCCTAAAGTAGCAAAACCGGGACAGACAGACCGACAAAATTTGCGATTGCTACATGTCACTTGGTTAATACCAAGTGTCATAAAAACAAGAATTATGTGTTCTTCATTTACTCTTAAGTTTATAAAAACACAGTAATGAAACAGATGGACTAGTTTGTAAGTACTTCTTATCTTCCCTAGGATCAATTACTAAGGCAGAGGCTTCACCACCGAAATAAATTATCACGTATTGCAAAAACTTTTGCTAAATACTAGTGAACTCGGTATTTGAACCATTTTACCTTTTGAAAATCGAAACGGTGAGAAAACTGCAAAGTCCCTGCTGCAAAATGTTTATTTGGGTCATTGCTGCTAATCTAATAACATATTTTGCTGGTTAGACAGATTTATGTAGATTAAACAACGCTTTATAAGAAAATTTATTGTTTGGATACAACTGCATAAACCAGGGTGCAGAAAGATACGGAGATTGGTGTTGCACCCACCTGCAGTTATTCTATCGTGGTACTTTGTCTGTGCAGCAAATAAAACACATATATAGATATTCCACAAATCAGTCGGTATTGACAGTAGACAAAATTAATTTTACCGGATCTTGGAAGTCATAATTAAAATGAAATTAAAAATCTAAAAACAAGTAAAAATTTAAATTAAGGCATGTTGCTTTGGAAAAAAACATGTTTTTAACAGTCGCCTGTGATAATTAAAAGGGCGTCATAGGCTATTCCATTTTTGTAACTTTCCAGAAGAGCCAAAAACGGAAAAAAGCCAAACGGAGTGTATGTCTCTTTTTACCTTCAAAGGTCAAACAATGTAAAAGGAAAATGAAAAAAAAAAATCAAATATGATAAACTAGAGTTGTTTGAAAACAAAAATTCGATGTGACAGTCGAACAAGGCAGGAAAAATATTGTATTATATTTATACAGCCATGGTTCTGCTCTGATATAAGGTTCTAACATAATGAAATTAAAAATCTTGTGTAATCTAGGTTAAATTAACAAGAATCGCAACAGGTCAAAAGTCTTTTATTAGTAGGCTTCTATGTTTTAGTGGAATATTCTGTAATTTCAAATCAGTACACCCAGATTTAATTATATTTTAACCTTCATAAGTTCAAACTACTTTGGGGTTGAGCGTCGAAAATTTCCTTCTCTTCTTTATTACTAGAAATGTTTTACGTAGTTAAAAACATATACTTATATCTATCTCTATTCACAGTTGGGACACAGGGACACAACTACAATGGCGCGTAACGACTTACGCGCGCGGGGGGGCTTGGGGGGGCGCGAAGCGCCCCACCAACTAGGTGTTGGGGTGGCGCGAAGCGCCACCCCAACAGCTAGTATATATATATATATATATATATATATATACTAGCTGTTGGGGTATAACAGCTAGTATAACAACTAGTATAACAGCTAGTATATATATATATCTATACTAGCTGTTGGGGTGGCGCTTCGCGCCACCCCAACACCTAGTTGGTGGGGGCGCTTCGCGCCCCCCCAAGCCCCCCCGCGCGCGTAAGTCGTTACGCGCCATATTAAAAATAAGTTGTCTGTGTGTGGATCTGTGGATCAGGTGACGTCATGTTTGTTCGCATATGACGTCTGAATTATTTCACACTAATACAAAAGAAGAAAAAAACTAAAAAAGGTAAAAACTACAAAAAAAAACTAAAAAGAAAAAAAAACTAAAAAAGCTAAAAAACTAAAAAAAGGTAAAAATCTAATAACTAAAAAAAAACTGAAAAAAATAAAAAAAGGCAAAAACTACAAAAAAAATAAAAACTAATAAAAAAACTAAAAAAGCTAAAAAACTAAAAAAACTAAAAAAAGGTAAAAAACTAAAAAAAACTAAAAACTAAAAAAGAAAAAAACTAAAAAAAAGGAAAAAACTGAAAAATAAAAGAGAAAAAGAAAACTAAAAAAATATGAATAAATATATATAAAATAAGTTGTTTGTGGGTTATGTCTGTCTGTCTGTCTGTCGAGTGACGTCGTGTTTGTCCGCATATGACGTCTGAATTATTTCACATGACCGGGACACAGGGAGTATAAATGACGACCAGGACATAAGTAAAAAAAAAACTAAAAAAATGGTAAAAACTACAAAAAAACTAAAAACTAATAAAAAAACTAAAAAATCTAAAAATCTAAATAAACTAAAAAAGAAAAAAGGAAAAAATAAAGAAGAAAAACAAAACTAAAAAACGAATGTATATACAGACCGGGACACCGGGATACAAATGACGACCGGGACACAGGGAATATAAATGACGACCGGGACACAGGGACACAACTACAATGGGGACGCCGGGGGGCACAGGGGGATATAAATGACGACCGGGACACAAGGAATATAAATGACGCCCGGGACACTCAAAGAGAAATCACAGACTGGAACACCGGGACACAAATGACGACCGGGACACAGGGAATATAAATGACGACCGGGACACAGGGACATAACTACAAAGGGGACGCCGGGGTGCACAGGGGGATATATAAATGACGATGGCGACTCAGGGAATGGTCGATTAGCAATCACCATCAACAAAGCTCAAGGGCAATCATTAGAATCATGAGGTATAGATCTGAATACGGATTGTTTTCCCATGGACCATTATATGTTGCATGTTCAAGAGTCGGTAAACCTGACAATCTATTTATATGCACAGACAATGGGACAGCAAAGAATGTTGTATATTCGCAAGTTTTACGTAGTTAAAAACATATATATATATATATATATATATATATATATATATATATATATATATATATATATATATATATATATATATATATATATATACATATATATATATATATATATCTATCTATATTCACAGGTGGGACATAGGGACACAACTACAATGGCGCGTAACTAATATGGCGCGTAACGACTTACGCGCGCGGGGGGGCTTGGGGGGGGCGCGAAGCGCCCCCACCAACTAGGTGTTGGGGTGGCGCGAAGCGCCACCCCAACAGCTAGTATATATATATATATATATAAGTTGTCTGTGTGGGTCTGTTGGGTGACGTAATGTTTGTGTGTTGACTGACGTCATGTTTTCAACTGACGAAATTACAGACCGGGACATCGGGACACAAATGACGACCGGGACACCGGCACATAGGGAATATAAATGACGACCGGGACACTCGAAGAGAAAGCGACCGGGACACAAGGAATGTTCGATTAGTAATCACCATCAACAAAGCACCGGGACACAAATGACGACCGGGACACAGGGAGTATAAATGACGACCAGGACATAAGTAAAAAAAAAACTAAAAAAACTAAAAAAAGGTAAAAACTACAAAAAAAACTAAAAAGAAAAAAATGTATACAGACCGGGACACCGGGATACAAATGACGACCGGGACACAGGGAATATAAACTAACTACAACGGGGACGCCGGGGGGCACAGGGGGATATATAAATGACGACGGCGACACCGGGAATGGTCGATTAGCAATCACCATCAACAAAGCTCAAGGGCAATCATTAGAATCATGAGGTATAGATCTGAATACGGATTGTTTTCCCATGGACCATTATATGTTGCATCTTCAAGAGTCGGTAAACCTGACAATCTATTTATATGCACATGGGACAGCAAAGAATGTTGTATATTCGCAAGTTTTACGTAGTTAAAAACATATAAGTATATATATCTATCTATATTCACAGGTGGGACGTAGGGACACAACTACAACGGCGCGTAACTAATATGGCGCGTAACGACTTACGCGCGCGGGGGGGCTTGGGGGGCGAAGCGCCCCCCAACAGCTAGTTGGTGGGGGCGCTGTGCGCCCCCCCAAGCCCCCCCGCGCGCGTAAGTCGTTACGCGCCATATTAGTTACGCACCATTGTAGGTGTGTCCCTGTGTCCCACCTGTGAATATATATATATATATATATATATATATATATATATATATATATATATATATATATATATATATATATATATATATATATATATATATATATATATATATATATATATATGTTTTTAACTACATAAAACTTGCGAATATACAACGTTCTTCGCTGTCCCATTGTCTCTGCATATAAATATATTGTCAGGTTTACCGACTCTTGAACATGCAACATATAATTGTCTATGGGAAAAACAATCCGTATTCAGATCTATACCTCATGATTCTAATGATTGCCCTTGAGCTTTGTTGATGGTGATTGCTAATCGAACATTCCCTGTGTCGCCGTCGTCATTTATATATCCCCCTGTGCCCCCCGGCGTCCCCGTTATAGTTGTGTCCCTTTGTCCCGGTCGTCATTTATATTCCCTGTGTCCCGGTCGTCATTTGTGTCCCGGTGTCCAAGTCTGTAATTTCTCTTTGAGTGTCCCGGTCGTCATTCATAATCCCAGTGTCCCGGTCTGTATATACATTCGTTTTTGAATTGGTCTTTTTTTAGTTTTTTACCTTTTTTTAGTTTTTTAGTTATACCTCATGATTCTAATGATTGCCCTTGAGCTTTGTTGATGGTGATTGCTAATCGAACATTCCCTGTGTCCCCGTCGTCATTTACATATCCCCCTGTGCCCCCCGGCGTCCCCGTTATTGTTGTTTCCCTGTGTCCCAGTCGTCATTTTTGTCCCGGTGTCCCAGTCTGTAATCTCTCTTAGAGTGTCGCGGTCGTCATTTATATTCCCTGTGTCGCGGTGTCCCGGTCGTCATTTGTGTTCCGTTGTCCCGGTCTGTAATTTCTCTTTGAGTGTCCTGGTCGTCATTTATATTCCCTGTGTCCCGGTCGTCATTTGTGTCCCGGTGCTTTGTTGATGTTGATTGCTAATCGAATATTCCTTGTGTCCCGGTCGCTTTCTCTTTGAGTGTCCCGGTCGTCATTTATATTCCCTATGTCCCGGTGTCCCGGTCGTCATTTGTGCCCCGATGTCCCGGTGTGTAATTTCGTCAATCAACAAACATGACGTCAGTCGACACACAAACATGACGTTACTCGACACACACACAATCACAGACAACTTATTTTTATATATATAGAAGATATATAGATGTCCCGGTGTCCCGGTCGTCATTTGTGTCCCGATGTCCCGGTGTGTAATTTCGTCAATCAACAAACATGACGTCAGTCGACACACAAACATGACGTCACTCGACACACACACACAGACAACTTATTTATATATATATATAGATATATATATATATATATATATATATATATATATATATATATATATATATATATATATATATATATATATATATATATATATATATATATATATATATATAATATATATGTATAAATATTTATATATGTATATATATATATATATATATATATATATATATATATATATATATATATATATATATATATATATATATATATATATATATATATATATATATATATATATATATATATATATATATATATATATATATATATATATATATAGTATATATATATTTATATACATATATATTGTGATTCTTCGGCACGCTTTCTGTTCTTACTTTCTCTATCAGCCGCAAGCCTGTTTTCTTGCTGTTCTTGTGATTCCTCGGCACGCTTTCTTTTCTTTCTTTCTCTATCAGCCGCAAGTTTTTTGGCATAGACTCTTTGAGCAGCTTCTTCGGCTGTTACCATTGTAGGTTCTTCAGTCATTTTACAATTAAACATTTTTCCGTCCATGATCTTCTTACAATTAAAAATTTGTCTTTGAACGATTTTCTTAAATACCTTTAATGACATCATCATCCTACAGTGGCAGAAGAAACAGCAGAGGAATCTGCTCAAAAGGTTAATGCCAAAAGGCTTGCGGCTAAAGATGCAAAACCACGCAGTTAGATGAAAATCAACCTGGACAGCGAGAGTCAAAACGCATCAAAACTGAAAATGATAGCGATGATGATTGGGCTTGGGATTTTGACTTGGATAAGGTCATCAATGCCTACCAGATTTTCGTTAAAAACAGGGGGATATGTAAATGACGACGGGGACACAGGGAATGTTCGATTAGCAATCACCATCAACAAAGCTCAAGGGCAATCATTAGAATCATGAGGTATAACTAAAAAACTAAAAAAAGGTAAAAAACTAAAAAAAGACCAATTCAATATAATTCCTATCCAATTCGATAGTATAGATCTGAATACAGATTGTTTTTCCCATGGATAATTATATGTTGCATGTTCAAGAGTCGGTAAACCTGACAATCTATTTATATGCACAGACAATGGGACAGCCAAGAATGTTGTACATTCGCAAGTTTTACGTAGTTAAACTAGATGTTGGGGTGCACCCCAACAGCTAGTATATTATATATATATAAATAAGTTGTCTGTCTGTCTGTCGAGTGACCTCATTATATGACGTCTGAATTATTTCATCATATACCAATTCAAAAACGAATGTATTCAAGCCGAAGTAGCTGAGTTGGTAAAGCGTTATGTTCCAGGTTCCAGGTCCGAGAGGTTCCAGGTTTGAACCTTGGCTTTAGCATTAATACAAAAGAAGAAAAAAAACTAAAAAAGGTAAAAACTACAAAACAAACTAAAAAGAAAATACTAAAAAAACTAAAAAAGCTAAAAACTAAAAAAAAACTAAAGAAAAGGTAAAAACTAAAAACTAAAAAAGAAAAAAAACTAAAAAAAACTAAAAAAAGGTAAAAACTACAAAATAAAACTAAAAAGAAAAAAAACTAATAAAAAAAACTAAAAAACTGAAAAAGAAAAAAATATTAAAAAAGGAAAAAACTTAAAAATAAAGGAGAAAAAGAAAACTAAAAACCGGGACACAGGGAATACAAATGACGACTGGGGCACTCAAAGAGAAATTACAGACTGGGACACAAATAACGACCGTGAGATATAAATGACGACCGGGACACTCAAAGATAAATTACAGACCGGGACACAAATGACGACCGGGACACAGAGAATATAAATGACGACTGGGACGCTCAAAAAGAAATTACAGACTGGGACACTGGGACACAAATGACGACTGGGATACTGGGAATATAAACGACGGCGACACACGGAATGTTCCATTAGCAATCACCATCAACAAAGCTCAAGGGCAATCATTAGAATAATCAGGTATAGATCTGAATACGGATTTATTTTCCCATGGACAATTTTATGTTGCATGTTCAAGAGTCAGTAAACCTGACAATCTATTTATATACACAGACAATGGGACATCGAAGGATGTTGTATATTCGCAAGTTTTACGTAGTTAAAAACATTTACAACACATTTTAATGTGTTTCTGCTGTTGCATTGGTGATTTCTCTTTTCGTTACATATATATATATAACGAAAAGAGAAATCACCAATAGAACAGCACAAACACATTAAAAAAAAAGAAAAAAAAGAGAGACAGAAGGAGAAAAGGAAGACTGTTTTCCTAAATCAGTTATTAATATAGACCAGCACTGGAATGAGGCCTTAACCCTACTCATCCATACAATCACATAGGTCAAACAGCATAGCCATACACAATCAACCATAAAGAATAATCCATGGACAGGCAGTCATGTCGTCAATAAGTATAAGTCGTCATTTACCAAACAATAAAGACAAATAATTCAGAGGCAACAACCCAACACAAGGGCTCATCAGGAGAATACACTTGCCTATAGGGATTGTCTCAGTGTTCATTGAGACAACAGCCTCTAAACATGCAACTCATTTTTACTTTGCCAGATGGTGTAGATTATAAACGGTTCAACCCTCCTGTGTGTAATGAAGTATGCACTGTGCTTACTCTTAATGCTGACCATCAAATGAAATGGCTTCCCATCAAATGAGTTTCCCATCAAATGAAATGGCTGTAAAAGAACGTGGCGAAAATCTTGTCAGTAAAAAAATACTAACCATCGTCTGGAGCCCTTCACCTACCCAATGCTTTATCCACCTGGAGCTTCGGGATGGTCAAAGGCTATTCTACTACCTTATATAAGTCGTCCACATATGACACGGCTTGCATTACCGAGGTATCCTATCGCTTTATGGCGTCATAAAGCGATACGAGGCTACGAAAAGCCTTTCTGTGCAAGCTGTAACACCTCGCGTCAGATTGGTTTTAATACTTTGTATTTTGGTGGAAGACTTTTCCAACAGTACCTCGTTGATACCGATATTCGTGTTGATCCTGATTGTATTGACTGAATGAAATATAACCAGAAAACTATTATGGATGAAAACTACTTAGGTGTTACACGACTTCTTAGACTTAGCCTCGAAAAAGGATGCATTTGTTGGTGAAAAAGTAATACTACCGTCATCATTCGTAGGATCAACGTACTACTTTGCTGAACATTTTGAAGACACCTTGGCTATTGTTCGTCGCCTTGGACCCCCAGATTTCTATATTACTGTGACTTGAAATCCTGATTGACCTGAATTTAAAGAAGCAGCAAGTAATGAATTCCGCCTTATTGTTACTGAATTATGCAACAACATAATCAAGGCGAATATCATTACTGGTAGAAAAACAGGAGAAGAAGTTCACATTTCTCGACTTACAGTGGACAACTTGTATGTACTGTTCAATGACATAAATTTCCACTTCGATCCGAGTTTGCCATGACTATACATAAGTCGCAAGTTCAAACTTTTGATTTTGTTGTTGTCCTTAGTACTCCAGTTTTTAATCATGGAATGTTATACGTGGCACTTTCTCGAGTGAAAAGACAAGGTAGCTTAAAAATTCTGCTACCACCTGAAATTTATATAACGACCATATAACGAAGTGTTGAAAGGAAGGCCTGACAACTACCAACAAAACTTCTTATTGTTGGAGTGATATTTCTTTTAAAAAAATTAATTAAACAATTAATAATTGTAATATATATTACATCATTGACATTTCAGGTCACAAGAACATTCTAAATAGGTCAGGACTTTAGGAAAAAATTTATATTTTTCCCAGGTTGCTTGTAACGAACCTATGCCACGTATATATATATATATATATATATATATATATATATATATATATATATATATATATATATATATATATATATATATATATATATATATATATATATATATATATATATATATATATACATATATATATATATATATATATATATATATATATATATATATATATATATATATATATATATATATATATATATATATATATATACATGTGATATATTTTCATATATATTATTTTAGTTTTAGATACTAGTTGTAGTGTTTTTTTTTCTATGCTGAAGACGCCTTATTCTATACGGGTGAAATATTCGTCTGATTTTTGTTCTTTTCGTGTAACTTTTACAGATCATAAAAGTTTTTTTTGCAACCAGTGAGAAAATGTTTGATATCCTGTACAACCATTAACTCTATTATAGTACAACTATTAATCCCTACTTGTGAAATCCGAGATGAAACAGTTTCAGAAACAAGTTTATTTTGCTTCAAATATTTACATTTTTGCTAAAAATGCTACAAAAATAACAGCATCAACCATGGTGAGGGATTTGTAAAAACTGCAAAGGGTTACTTTTTTTAGACCGGATAAATTCACAAAGAAATAAAGTGTATCTAAGTATGAAACATTCAAGGTCATAAATTGAATAAGAAAAATGTAGGTCAAACTAAATAAGTATGGACAGTACATATTATAAACAACCGAATTTTAAACACCATAATATAAACACCAAATAAGAAAACTGATCAGGATGCAAGAATATACTTGCCGATAATAAAAGTCATAATTGCAACGAAAATAGTAGATTAAAATACAGATTCAATCAGTACAAATACAAAATGTTAACATATAAACAAGGTCGTATCCAAGGGGAGGGTTACCTAATAATTTTCATGTAATTTTTCAAACACTTTTAAATTTAAAAACACAATCGCTATTTTACATAGGGGGAGAATTTTCCAGAGCTGACTTTCCGTGGGGGATACGCTGCACCCCGGAAACAGCAGGGTTGAATTCAGCGATTCAACCCTTCTTTTTCAGTGAAACCAACTGAAGGCTATGCAACAGTTCACTTTGCAAAAACAACACAATTATTATGTCATATTTCAATTTTTGCGTCATTGAATTTCCTTTCTTTTCAGATTGCAGTAATGCGCAACGGGTAAGTTTTTTCAATCGACACCACTGAAAAAAAAACACCTTGTTAACATATAAACAAGGCCATATCCAGGGAGTAGGTTACCAGGCTTGGCACCCCCCTAAAAAAATTCTTGTCCAACTCATAAAAAGGAAACAAAAAACCTTTAAACAAACTTTTAGTGTTATGTAATTTGTTTGTACCCATCCCCCCAATCCTGCAAAAGACCCCTCTCCGAACCAAAAAACCCTGGATACGCTCTTGCATATAATCCAACACATATACGACCATGATGAAAGACCAGGACACAGTGGCTGATTTAAAAGACAGCACCCCTTAAAACAAAACAAAATGTTGTACAAATATATTTCTTAAATTCAAAAATGCTTCCCTTTGTTGAACGTCCCCCCCCCCTCTCCCAGTCTATGGAATTCTGGAAACATAATCCTTTCGTAGTACCACGAATTGGACAAAAAACTTCAATTATTCTCCCATGAAAGATATTACATTTTGGGAGGTATTTTACGAGGCTGCAAAAATAAATATTTGAAGAGAATCTTCTAGCATTTAAAAACTTTCTAATATTTTTTTCAGAAGTGCACTAATTTGCCCATGCCTTGTGAGTTAAAATATTATCGTGAACTCGAATGTCGACAGAAATCTATTAGGGAGTCAAGGATAAATTTCAGAAAAAAGACGGAAAAACGCAAATCATATGAAAATACAGAGAATTATGAGAGAAATCATAAAATGTCGAAATTTTGGGGTTTGACCACGTATTACATCTAATCATACCATATCCAGTGGCGTCAATAAGGGCAGTGGCCTGCCCCCTTCCCCTGAATACTACCTTTCTGAGGGATAATTTTATTGAAAAATGCCTTTTTAGTATTTTCTGTAAAGAACGGAAAAACGAAAAATTTACCCCTTAAGTTAAAAAAATAAATTTGCCCCTTCATCAATTTTTATGGTTTGATCACATGCAATAGAAAAACGTTTAATGCTTGGAATAAAGCTTCTAGGTATAAAACCTAGTCCCACTTAATGATGTCTAATAATTAATTCTCCTTGAAAGTCAGAATAAAATACTTGCAATAGAACTAAAAAACAAAAAAAAATATTTATCTGTCAATAACGAAACCAGCTTTTTACTAACTAAATAATACTTATAGATATACTCTTTTGAGTTTATACATCTTGAAAATAAAATCCCACTAAATGAAAGCCGAGTGAAAGTAATATTTTTGTATTCAATAAACTAACTAGTCAGTTTAAGACACCTCTACACAATAGACTCCCCCCTAAAAAGGTCCGCACAAGGAGGGGTCTTTAGAATAGACCTATATAAATGAAATTGTATATATAAAAAGGATTGTTTTGTCATTTTCGGCCTGATTAAATAAACCGCTCTTGAAACTGCTCATCTTGTATATTTGCAGTAAACACGATTGGCTGCTTAACTTCTATTTTTAACCATAAAACTGGTAGTTTCATCTTTTTTCTAAAAATAGGCAGTTGTCCTAATTCTAGGAATAAATAACGTAGAATCATCAAAGCAATAAATCTGTAAGTTTACTGAATATCAGTAAACTATACGTTTGTTTAGAACTAGACCAAACAAGGTACTAACTGTGAACTAGTTTTCAAAAGGTCTAGAGAAGCCATAAAAATTAAATTATCTTCAAAATACTAAATTCAACAACATATCAAAAAATTATAGGCTAAATAAATTCTGTTTTTACCCTATACACAATTAATCCTAGATTCACTCTAAAATTACATTAAGGCTAGGAAAAATGTTAGCAAAATGAATGAATTTCGGATGTTTTGAGAGTTTAAGGTGGAAGAAAAGACTTTAATTTTTATTAGTAAACATGGCAGTGAAGAATAAAAGTAGTATAGCCAAGGCGCAGGGTATTTTTGGCAGTTGAAAAAGTTTGGAAGAAATGTCTTAAAACCAAGATTAGAATATTAGGTGTCATGGTAATAACAACGGCCATGCATCTCTAAAACCTGGGCACTTTAATAGGTTGACGGAAATTTTTTAGGTACTGGTTTGACTGACCGATTAGACTGGTTTGACATCAAACAATGAGGACTAATTTTAATTTTTAAAATTAATTTTTCTTAGATATGGCTGATATGCCATTTTGACTACCTACACACACACATATATATATATATATATATATATATATATATATATATATATATATATATATATATATATATATATATATATATATATATATATATATATATATATATATATATATAGTCTATTTTGATTTTGTTCAACACTGCCTTCACCTTTCCCTCAAACTAATAATAACTCAACTCAGCACCAGGCTGCCTGAGATCAACACAGCTATACATGTTCCCCCTGCATCTCAATCAAAACCTTCATTTTTGTACCCTTCTAAGAAGTTTCCATTTCCCTCAAATCCTTTTTCTTACAACACCCTCTCATCCCATTTGGGGGCAACCATCAAACAATGAGGAATCACTAATGTGGTTGGTTCCCACTTTCAAGTGGTGTCATAAAAGAAACACAATCTACCTAGGACCTTCTTCATGGATGGTAGATTGCCCAAGATTGTGCTTCTTGACAATCCATCAGGGACCAAATATAAAGCAGGTTGCCCTTGAAGGGGCTAGGAATAGGTCATAAGAAGGATCTAAAGAAAACTAAAATTTCATTGTAGGAACTGAAGAGACGAGCTTTGGACAGGATGAGGTGGAGGAGGAGCCTGTGCTGGTCTCAGGTTAGGCGTTACAATAATCTGTTAGTGGTAGTAATACAAGTAGTAATCATGAATATTCAGAGGCAATAGCTTGTAAAGGCATTAGTCTTTTTAAGAAATCCTTTAATAGCAACAAAAAACTATTGTATATTAACACTATTGTCTACACCTTCAAACTATTTGTCAAAAAATGGAAATCAGTTTTTATTATTATACCTTTTATACAAACAGTATGTCTTATTTCTACTTATGATTTTTACTTATGAAGTATCCCTCGATTTTTACGTTTACTTTACATGAATACCTTTTTAGATACAGTGTACTTTTTTTCTATTTTTATTTATTTTTTTTCTTCCTATAAAATATCTACTATACAAGCGAATGCGGAATTTCTATTGTATCGTGATTTTCGTTTGTTGTTAAATACAAGTTCAGACTAACTATTTGGCTGTTTATAACTCATGTGTCATTTGAAGTCGTTTCTTCTATAACAATAAAAGTGCTCAGATAAGAGGGAAACCCCCTGATCAGTAAACCCTACTTGGATGATTAGAAAAAGTTTGGCACAAAATCACTCTTTTGAACTGACGATTCATCCTCCCAAGAAAATTTCTGGTCCTTCATAGAAAGTTCGAAGCATTGTGCATTTGTCTACCAAAAGCTGTTATACGGGTAAAAATAAAGACAGTATAACAAGTAGTTTTAAGTGTTAAAGTTGCCGCAAAATATTTAAAATTTATAATACCTTTAAAATATTTCTGTGTTCGAAATTAATTATTTAATTTGTTTAATAATACAATTTAATGTTTAAGTTTTCTCTCTTTTGCATATTTTATTTTATGTTGAAACTTCATTTTCTGTTTTTGTTCAATTTATTCAATCAATTAATTACGATAAGATATTTAACTAATTAAATTTATTTATAGATTTCACAGGAGAAACTGACAACCATTATAATGTACTTAAGTGTTGCATTAAAACAAAATGTTTTGAGAAAAACCAGTCTTATATGACTTTATCTATGGTATTTAGAATGGGGAAAAGGACTGAAAGTACAAAAAAGGATAGGTTTCAAAATTAAAAGCAAAAAGAACTGTTACTACTTAAAAAACAAAAAAAACAACTCATTTTTACATATTCTTGATCTCCAAGGGGGAAGTGGGATCATGTCTCAGATTTCATACCATGGCTCTATCCATAAAAATATAATACACTACTGAAAGCCTACGCTATAAGAAATCAAACTCTTTCAAACACTTTAAACAACAAAGGATAAGAATAAAATAAATCGTTCAAAAAGTAGGTTTTTACAAATCACTTATTTCAGTCTGATATTTTTACTTTTTCCTTCAAAGTTTATTGTGAAGCACAATATATTTGCCTCAAAATGTGCACTCTGATTGTACAATTTTTTTTTTATTTCAGTTTGTTAAAAAGGCCTGTCTTTGCAAGTTTTCACTTTTAGCTTAACCCAAACACGAGATCACCAAGACCCACTCTGAATGAAAA
Source organism: Artemia franciscana (assembly GCF_032884065.1). NCBI lineage: Eukaryota > Metazoa > Arthropoda > Branchiopoda > Anostraca > Artemiidae > Artemia > Artemia franciscana. The sequence goes on along the minus strand of NW_027062618.1, from coordinate 1,945,893 downwards.
TAAATTATTTTGATAATTTATTTCTTCTAATAATCTCTAGGGCAATCAAAAAGACAACAGGAAAGATAACTGCCAGTGCCACTTTCCTAGCCAGATGCTTTCCCTTTTTTCTTCTTTTAGTAGGTCGGGGACTATTATCATCATCTTGATTCCTTTTAGCAGGATCCCCAGCATTTATATTACTTTTTGGAATAGGTAGAGTTGTTGTTTCCATGTTATTTATGAACTGATCAATGAAAATATGAGGTATGGAATTAGCTGAGTTGAAAATCGGAGATGATGTTCTGTTGGAGACAGCTACAATGGTAAGGTCAGACAATATCCTAGAAAATAAATATTCTAAGTTTAGTAAATTAAATCTAGGTAATTCCCCTGTAAAAAAAAAGAATTGTTTTGTTGTCGATTCCACCCTTCTGAAAGAGAAAAATTTGTCCTTTAAGAGGCATTTTAGATTTTATACTCTTTTTTATGGTTAGAGTTGCATTTACAACAATTCACCTCCACGATTCACTGGATTCTCCTTTATCAAAAGTTTATCAATTCACGATTCTCCTTTATCAAAAGTAAGAAACTAACAGCAACAACAAAAAACGCACGCTTTAAAAAAAAAAGAAAAAGAGGAAAAAAGAGCAAACTTTCACTATGAAATGGCCTAAAATAGCCTCCATGGTTCAAAATCCGAAAAACTGTGCTTAAGAATATTTTTAGTATGGTATTTATACCATTTTTAGTATTTATAGGATGGACATAAACATGTTGAACGGTTCCTTTCGCATCAGCAAATTTTCAGCCCTGATTACATATTGTAATATATTTTTGACGAAGAAAACAAAAGTAAAAATAAAGAAAGTAGTGTTGATTTTCAAGAATCGATAGTGATTGGAGGGAACTAAAACCCCTTCCACGCCCACCATTTCCCAAACACATCTAACCAAAATTTTGAAGTAGCCATTTTGTTTAACGTAGTTGAAAGGTCCGGAAATTATTATATTTTCCCATTGAAGAGATACAAAGTGTTTTATAAATTCCTGTCAACAGAAAAAAAAAACAAAAAACAAGAAGGCCGAGTGGGGGAAAAATTAGAAAAAATGAGGTATTTGTAACTTTCGAGTGGGTGATCGGATCTTAATAAATTTTGGTGTTTAGAAGGGCTTCGTGTCTAAGAGCTCTTATTTTAAATCTCAATCGGCATTAGGCCTCTCCTTTTAAATCAATCTATTGATTCTCAGAATTTTGCTAGAGCTCATACCATATGAGCTCTTAGCTCTTTTTTTTTATTTAGATCCAAGTGCTCCAACCAATTTCCAAAGATAGCCATTGCATACATTGAACTGATATTTGTCTTCATTTTGAACTGGATTTGTCTTCATTGGTAATTCATTGGTAAGTCATCAAAAAGTTTGGGAAGGGAAAGGAGGTACTCCAGGATTTATCTTCATTGGCAAGTCATTGGAATTCATTGGTAAGTCATCAACAGTTTGGGAAGGGAAAGGAGGTACTCCAAAATTTGTCTTCATTGGTAAGTCATCAACAGTTTGGGTAGGGAATGGAGGTACAAGATTTGTCTTCATTAGTAAAAGGTCTCAACTAAGCTCACAAAAGTATCGAGAAAATCTCATTTCTGAAAAAAATTAAGAGATTCAACCCCCTAATCTGACCCATTCACCCCTTATCAAGTGTATTTTGCCAAATTAAATTACATCTGCCAGTGAGATATGGTAGAGGTCCTCCTAAAGTTGGTAAGTCAACTTCAGTTGATAGGAGAATTTCTGTCCAGCTTCCAGTCAACATGATCCAATCTATGCTGACTCCTGCTTTGAATGAATAGAGGGTAACTGACTGCACTTATTTGACATCTCACTCAATAGTTCAACAGTTCTAATAGAGAAAATGTTTTTCTACTGTCACCTTTGGGACCAAGAGAACTGGAGGTTTTTTTAACCTCTAGTATGGTGTAAAAGTGAAGGGATAAATAAATCCTTCATAGCCTCAGAGTAACAGCTTTTGGATCAAAATTACGTCGCCCCTCCTTCGGCAATATGCAATGGTGGCCATCTGCGGAGCTGGTGTGTGCTGTTCATATGGAGTTTGTTGCGGCTTGGAGACAAATTTCCTTGTCTGGACTTCTTGGAGCACACTTTATGGCCTTAGCATCCATGTTCTACTGCAGTGGTGCTACCACCATACGAAACTCAAGGTGGCAATGGGCAATGGCTTTAATTAACTTCTTAATCAAACGTTGTTTTCTTGTAATAAAAGTATGGTTAATAAGCCAAAAGACTGGGTTAACTTTGGCTACTAGGGTTTGTGTATGACTACAAAGTTTTATCCCATTCTGAATTATAACTCCAAGGCTGTTCTCTTCTATCTTTCTTTTGAAAATGATGCTTTCCCAAGTGCTTAAAACCTTATTCTTGGTTTTTATTATATTAATCTTGTTGAGTAATCTTGGTTAATCTGATTTATCTTAACCTGCCTGAAATAGGGTTTGGTCTTCCGCAAGGATCTGCGGTTGGGCTGATACTCCTTTTAATTTATGTTAGTAACCCCACAAAACGAGGTTAAAAATCTAAAACCTACCAGTTGCTGCCGTCTCTGTCAACCTGTATCTGTCACTAATTGTGACAAGAGTTTGTCCTTCTCAGATTCGCTCATTGCTTTTGCGGATGACAGCACTCTCGGTACAGATGGCATAAATGCGTCTGATCTCCATTCAAAGTTTTATGTCAATTACCTTGCCTTAAATGTTGGAAAGGCATGTTCTCTTATTTTTTTCAATAGTTTCAAGGGCTTGACATAGTAGATCCAGGGATCGATGTGTTCGATTCCTAAACATCTTGTTTGATGAAAATGTTTGTTTTTTCTAAATGAAAGTCTCCAGAAGCAATCGTCTTATTATTTCTGAACTTGCAATAGCTTACGGATACCTTATACTCCATGAACTTGGTCTGACTTCAACCCTCTGATAGCTTATAACATGATCTGGAACACTCTCCTAAAGTCTACAGAGAACTGCCACTCGTTTAACATCTCCAAAACGCATGTTAGAGAATTTCTTGTTACTAATTGAGTTCCCCAGCTTTCCTTGGAGTTGATGTCCCTAGATTGGGCTTTCTTTTTAATCCAGTTGGTGAATCGTACAACTCCCCTGCCTGGTGATTTTTGGGATTGTTTAGATTGGCAACGTGAATGCATTACAACAAAACGTTTATTGTATGTATTTATTTCATTTTTGTTTCTCACCTTTTTTTTCCTGGCCACTGAGCCTTATGGGGGAGACTAAGTTGAAGTGTTTGTTGTAAATTAATTGATGAATAAATAAAGTCTGAAACTCTGTACTTAGTTATTGTTTCAAGTTGATCACATTTAATATAGAAGTGCAGCAAGTGTTGTTCTACCCAAGATGCAAAACTTTATATCTTAAGATATTGGTCATGTGACCAGTCTTTCTAAATCTTATTGAAAGTGGGAAGTCTGTTCTTCCGTCTCAGTGGCCTAGAGAGTTTAAAATTGTCACCATACAGAGTAAACAGGCTGTGCAATCATTTATGTATATGCTAATTGGAGTTGCTCCTCGAAAGGTTCCTTGTGTTACACCACTGATAATACGAGATGGGGTTGAGTAGGTAATGTTGTCATCATCATACTCAATACCTTTCTTTGACCTTTCGGATGATGCCTCAATTTCAGGTTCAGTAATATACCACGGTCTCATTGCTTCCTGTAATGGCGAGTTCGAAATGATATTTACATATTTTGGAGTGTAGTGAAAAGAATCCTTATTTCGAGTTGAACGTTTCTATTTCTCATAATATAAAAAAAAAAACCATTGCCATAGCTATGATTACTGAAAAAAAAATGAATGTGGATTGACAGTTTAATAATGCATCTACTGATATATATATATTTTAAAGTCTTCATAATTTGGGATTAGTTAAAGTCGAAAAAGTGAAAATATTTAAAATGTATTTTGTTTTCTGTATAGTGCCAATTATGCTCTGGTCCTCAGAAGGCATGGGGGTTGTCACTGCTACTCATTTTAGTTTTTGCTCGTTTTGAGTTTGACTTGGTTATTTACTGTAATTTCAGTTTGTTTCGGGTTTCGTTTACTTATTAACAGTCATTAATGGTAGGTTTACCCTTGGAAAATTATTTGACTTTATTTCTGCTCATTCTTGGGTTAATGCAGCTCTTTAATTTTCTTTGGAAAATCTATTAGGTGGAAAGATTTTTCAACTATTGTCTGTTCAATTGAAGAAAAAAGAATATTTTAATCTTTTCAGTTTTTTCTTTAAGAATCCATGTTGGAGAAAATTATTCAATAGTTTTCAATACCAGAAACTCTTTTGAAGAACTGGACATAAACATTACTCTTTACTTTAGTTTTACACCTCTTCAAGTTTTCTTGAAAAATAAAACTTATTACCATTCCCAAAACATTGTATCAATGCTATCTTAACAACCTGGATGCACTTACACTCTTTTTATTTAGTTGAATTGTAATAGCAGAAGTAGTAACAGAAGCAATCATGAAAGTTTCAACTTAATACCCGCAGTCGTTCTTGAGATATTTCTGAGACGTCTTATTGGCAAGCAGCCAATAAACGAAGTGTCAATTGATTTAGTTTTACAGCAACATAAACTTTTTTTGGAAGTTTTCACTTTATATCCTATCCTATTCTAGGATATACCCTTTACATTACCCTATAACCCAGCAGAAGTAATAGTATGAGCAATAGGAGTAATATTAGTGATAGCAGTATTAGCATTAGTAGTAAGCAGTGATGGTATCCACATTGTGTCCCTCTTCATGTCCCGGTAGTTAAACTTACTACTTTAAGCCGTTTCTGAGATATTTCTGATTAGCTCTTTTGATAACCTGCATACACATAATATGTTTCTATTTAGCCCAACATCTCCTCATCAGTTAATACCAATGGCCTTAGTAATATTAGCACTAACAGTAGTGGTAGCATTACTACGAGTAGTGGCAGTACACACACAATGCATTTTCATTAGCTCAACATACTCCCAAGTACGTTCTGAAAGTTTCAACCTAATACCATAAGCTGTTCTTGATAAACTTTTGATACTGCCATTTGACGGCCTTGTTCGCAAGTATCCGTTGATGGCAGTTCTAATTTTTTGGATTCTGAGCTAATCGCAGAGATTGGCGAATGGCTTGCATTGTGGTTGTTAGATATTTGGTTTTAATTCTTACAATTTTTGGCTTTTATTGAACTTTATTTATCTTTTAATTTTTTACTTTTTTCATTACTTTTGTTTTTTCACATTGACTTTCCACGTTCGTCTGTTTGGTTTTTTCTTTGACATTTTCCTTGAATTCTTAGAATATTATTTTGTTCGGGCTGATGAAGAGAGGTGGTCATCCTCTCAAAATATTCGCTTTGTGCGTTTTTTCAGTGTTTTTGTTTGGCCTAAAAAAGCCCCATTTTTGATAGTTTTCTTTTTTTATAATACCCCCAACATTTTCTAAAAAAGTCTCTTTATTATTCTTAGCCTTAATAGTAGTAGTAGCAGTAGAAGTAGAAGGGGTAGTATACATATAGCATATTTTGGTTGGTTCAACATCCCCCATAACATTCCCTGAAAGTTTCACTCTAATACCATTAACTTCGGTAGTACTAGTAGCAGTTGTTGTAGAAATAGTTGTAGCAGTAGCATTTGTAATAGTAGTTGCAGTAGCAGTAGCTGTAGTAGTGTCAGTAGTTGTAGTAGTAAGCATGTTTTACTTAGTTCAACATACCCCATAACATGTCCAGAAAGTTTCAACTTAATATCCTAGACCATTCATAGTATGCTGCTGATACGTCCTTTTGACAACCTGCTTGCACAGTGAGTGTTTTTATTTGGTTCAACATTCCCCTAAACATTCTTTGAAAATTTCAACTTCCTACCCTTAGTCTTGGCAGCAGTAGTTGTAGCAATAATACTAAAAGTAACAAAAGTAAGAGCAGCAGTACTAACAGTATGCACAGAGTTTCTTTTGGTTAGATCACCTCCTTGTCAACACACCCTGAGAGGTACAAATTATTACTCTAAGCTATTCCTGAGAAATTGCTTGTACATTCTTTTGGCAAACTGAATCCACACAGTACGTTTTGAATTACTTCAACACACCCTAATGTTCCCTGAAAGTTCCACCTTAATATGCTTAACCTTAGTACACGTAGTAGTCGTAACAGTAGAAACAGTGGTAACATGTACATAGCACCTGTTGGTTATTTCAACATCCCCCTCAACATGTCCTTGGTCAATTGGTAATCCTCCTCATCGTTCCCTTAAGTTCCAACTTAATACCATCAGTTATTCCTGAATTTCTCACTTTTACCAACCTGTATGCACATAAACTGTTTTTATTTCGTTAAACACTCGCCTTTACATTTTCTGAGAGCTTTGCCTGAGTGCCTTTTGTCTTTTTTAACACCAAGGTCAACCATTCCCTTTTTCAAATTGTACATAAACAGTGGCCAAATTACATAGCTTACAGCCCTTTTTCTGAGGGCTGTAGAGGGTTGACACAGCCAACATCACAAAGACATAGTTACTGGACCTTGCACATAAATTGAACAAAACGGCTATCACAAAAGTTTGATTGAATGAATTTAAGAATTATTAAGCTTGAGAGAGGGGTTACTTGCCCTCCAACCACTTTTAAATCTTAAAAAGGGCACTAGAGCTTTTAAGTGCCAGTCAATATTTCTATGATAGCGCTGTGCTGTCTATGATATTGCTTATATGCCCTTTTGAAAACTTGCATGCATATAGTATTTTTGTGTAGTTGAAACTTCCCCTAGAGGTTCCCTGAAAGTTTCTCCTTAATAACCTTAGCTTCATCAGTTACAGCAATTGTAGCAGTAGTATTAGTAGTATACAGACAGTACCTTTTGTGTAGTTCAAAATCCACCACATCATACCCTGAAAGTTTTAAACTTAATAATGTAAGCTATTCCTGGTATATTGCTACTACACCATTTCAACAATCTACATGCTCTTAGTTTGTTTTGATTTAGTTCAACATCCATTTAAGTATTACTTGAAAGCTTCACCTTAACACCCTTAGCTACAGCAATAGCAATAGTTGTAGTAGTAGCAGTATGCATAAAGCACCTTTGAGTTTTTTCAACATCCCCCTCAACACTTGCTGAAAGTTTCAACTTAATACCAAAAACCTTTCCAGAGACATTGCAGATACATCCTCTTAACAACCTGTATGCAGGTAGTGCGTTTTGATTTAATTTAACACTGTTTCAATATTACACAAAATTTCCACCTTAGTACCCTTAGCGTTATTAGCAGTAGTAGTAGTAAAAGCAGAAATATCTGTAGCAGTAGTAACAGAGCTGGTAGCAGCAGTAGGATGCAAATATTGCCTTTGGTTAGTTCAACATCCCCCAGAACAAGCCTTGTAGGTTGCAACTTCATGCACCAAGTTGTTCTTAAGATATTGATGATATGCCCATTTGACAACCTGAATGCAGATGGCATCTTTTGATATTTTGGCATGTTTGATGGCATTCCTGAGATATGACCTTTTGACAACCTGTATGCATGTTTTGATTTACTTCAAATTTCCCCTCAATATTCTCTCTAATTTTCACCATCATACTCTTAACCATAATAGTACTAGCATCATAGTAGCAGTGCTAGTAGTAGGAGCAGTAGTGTTTATTAGTAGCAGTAGTAACAGCAGAAGCAGCAGAATTAATAGCAGTGGTAGAATGCTCATTTTGCCTTTTGGTCAGTTGAACATCCACCTCATGATGCCCTGGAAGTTTCAACTTAATACAGTAAGCTGTTCCAAAGATATTACTAATTCACCCTTTTGTGATCTGCATATACATAGTATCTTTTGATTTAGTTCAACTTTCCCATCAGGATTTCCTTAAATTTTCACTTAAATATCCTCAGCCTTGGTAGTACTTACTACACATACAGTAGTTGTAATAGTAACAGTAGTGGTAGTAATTGTTACAGTAGTTTTAGCATGCAAATATTGCCTTTTAGGTCAATTGATGATCCCCTAATCGTTTTCTGTAAGTTCCAAATTAATAAACTCAGTCTTTCCCGAGTTATGCCCTTTTGACAACCTGTAGTCACATAACATGTTTATATTCAGTTCAACACTTTCCTTGGCATTCTCTGAAAGGGTTACCTAAATGTCCTTTGTCTTTTTTGACACTACAGGCCAAACATGCCTACTTTTCTCAACAACAAATACAATATGTAAACAACAGGTGAGTTGCATAACTTATAGCCCTTGCCCTGAGGACTGTGGAGGGGGGGTAACACTCCCAGAGACATAGTTACTGGACCTTTCAACAATGCTAAACAAAAAGGTTATCAAAAATTTTGATTGGATGTGTCTGGGTAATTGATGGGCATGACAGGGGGGCTGGTTGCCCTCCAATCACTTTTGTCTCTTAAACAGAGCACTAGAACTTTCAATCTCCAATCGAATGAACTCCTTCCTTCTATGCGCAGTGCATTGGTGAAAAAAACAATTAAGTAAAAAAACACAGTTTATTTCGGTATTTGACCAGTTAACAACTAATTGGATTTAAGCCAGATTAACTCTGTACCTGTTTAGTACAGAACTTGAAGGATTATTTAGAGATTGTGGCTTTAAGTTAATATTCGGTACTATTATCGTCTGAGTCATGCATTGAAATTATTGGATTACTTGCAAAGCCTTTTGCCAGTGACTTTGGTTTTCAGGGGTTTTTGACTTGCATTGCATTACCCATTATATTGATTATTGAATATTGTATGGGGTTGAAGTACAAAACATGGACCGAAATTGAAAATGGAGATATGATTGGTTATCAGCCCTATATGGAACTTTATCCAAAGATCCATTAAGAAAAATATAGAAAGAGACAAAATTTTGAAACATGAAAAATTCTTTAGCAAAAAAGCCTTAAAGGACGCTATCAATACTTGCAAAAATAAATTTAACATTGACTTTCTTGATGGTCGTGGAGGCAGGCACCCACCAGCTTTATTTCTGGGTGATATGTATGATTTACTATGTTCTCATTTGAGTGATGGTCGTTCTATTGCAGGATTTGTAATAACTGAGCCTAATTAAGTTCCTGATTTGTCTAATGACATCAATTGGGCTATTGCGTCAAGATTAAATGACTGCAAAAGTTTATTTTATTTTTTAGTTGAAAAAAGTTAATTCAGCACTTAGTCCACTGGTTTGGCCTTCAAAGCCAGAAAGAGAAACAAACAATTCCCGTTATTATATCTAATACCCCTCCCAAACTAAAGAATGCCAATCCTGTTAAACAGAGTGAATTTATTAAAAATCTAAAAGTTGATGGTATAGAGAGAATTATCAAAAAGAAAGATAAGACAATCCTCCATGTGAAGGATAAGTGCTCTGCAGTGGCAGCTGTTAGAGCCATGCCTGTGCAAATAAAAAGCAGTGATCAAAAAATAGTTTTTAGGGATTGTTCATACCGATAATGATTTTGATGTTGGAACTATTCCAGGTATGTGTAGTGATATCATGAATGCTAAGCATTTTGGTGTCTCTAAAACGGGTCTATTTTCTTTTCAACATGGTGGGAACCTTGATTATGCATTGAAATATGGAATTAAAATCGAATATACATATTCCAAACTTTATAAGCTGACAGAGACCCCTTCAGTGTTAACAAACCAGTATTGGTCCAATAAGAGAGGCACACTTATTCCCATCATTTAACCATGTCATTTAACCAAACACTTGGAAAACTATAGGTTCTATGACTATCCTAGCTCTATGACTATCTACCTTAGTCCTACTACTCTAAGAATGACGTATGGACGGATAATAGATAGATATATCTATTAACAAATGAGCCAACATAATTTTTTACAATCCTAATAAGAGGGGGGGGGATTAACGCCAGAATTGCCTCTCAATCAATTGGACTATCTGTCTTGGCTTTTTCTACAATTAGACATGAATTGATGCCCAGAACTATTCAATTTTAATTCAAAACTTTCAATCGTTTCAATTCAAACTGTCAATTGTTTGGTCACACAGCCTCTAAGTGTACTAAAATAGCTAAAGACTCATGATGTGCGGGAGACAATTAATCTTCAAAAAAGGAGCCCTGCCACAGCGTTCAGGTGAAGTGCAGCAACTGGTGGCAATCACACTCGTTTCAGTTTTTATTGTACCATACTAAAGAAATCAGCAAGCAAAAGCACATATTTTTCTCGTTATTGTTTCTCTCTATGATTCTAACTAGTTATGTTTTTTTTTCAGAATGTGAATGTTACTAAAGAGAAATTGGACTTAATAAATATAACAATCAGTGAATTTGATATTGTTTGTATTTCTGAGCATTTATTACTACCAGCTAATTGCCAGGCCTTAAAATTTTTTAATGATTTTAGTTATTACATACAGCCTGCCAAGAGTACTAAGGGTCACCCATCTGGTGGTCTCTTGATTGTAGTTAGAAACAGGTTTTGGAATACTTTACTTGAGCTTTTGGAATTTTTCTACCTGTTGATTTGGGAAAATTTGCTATTATTTGTGTTTATTTACCAACAAATTACCTAAATATTCAGATCAGAGATTTGCAGCAGAGTGTGTTTCATTTTCTAAGTTATTAGCAAAAATCAGGGCCAGTAATAAATTGATTTTAGCTTTGGGGACCTAAACACTGACTTGACTGACGTTCCCCTAACTCATTTACAAATTTTGTTATCTTGTTTGCCCAGTGACTTATTTATTATGGACAAAACACGTTCTTTCACTTACAAATACTTTTTTGGAAGTGTTTCTCATATAGATTTTGCATTGACCAATATATCTGAGTTATGGTCTCAGTTGGTGTTCATCTCCAATGAACTTGTTTTAAGAAACCATTCTCATCTAGAGCTACTAGTCCCTAATAACCCTTCATCCTTGCCTACTAACCATGTGCCCAAATGGTCCAAAAAACTGAATTGGAATTATATAAATCTACATTATTATCAGCTTACTCTAGATTCTCTACTAGATAAAATTGAAGTTCCCTTCCATCATTTAGCTACTTCTCCTTCATCTAATCTTCTAGACCTTGATCTTTATCTGGCCCAGATAGTTCACGCTTTGGAAATCTGAGCCACTACTTCTGTTCCTCTTGAAAGAATAAGGAGGGGTACCAAGAAAATAGGCTGGGGTTCAGAGAGAACATTTTGTATCTCACAGATTGGGATCTATTTGAAAGAAAACAAATATAAAGTTAACTAAGAGAGGGTGTACCTCAAATTTATTCAGTGATAAATTAATTAGGGTGTTGTAATCAACCAAGTCAGGTGCTTAAAAATATGGACTTGTTGTTGAGAAAGTACCCATAAATACAACAACTATGTTTTTGTTAGAGGACCCTTTAATTTTGACACCAATTGTTTCTTGTTTGTTTTACATGTTAAGTGAAGTTTTGACAGAGTCAACTATATTTCAACAGGGCCTGTTGCTGTCTCAAAAATTTCAACAAGATATTCTCAAAAGAAATGAATCTCATAATAGAAGCTAATATCTATATTTGAATTTGGCTGAAGGAATATTTTTAATCAGTCTGGTATTCTACTACATCAGACAAGAATTTTACACACTTGGAACAAAGTTTTGTCAATATAATATTAGCTGCCATTTTAGCTTAATTTTATCTAGAAAATGCCAATATGGCTATATTTTAGAGAAGACCAGATGCATCTTGATGCATTGGTGCTGACCCAAACTTTTTCTAGCAAAAATTAACCAAGTAATGACAGTTTGAAAATTACATAGCTAAAAAATTGCCAGGGGCTCATTTTATGATGAAAACAGGAAACTGATTGAATATTCTTTTCTTATCTGGGTGCATTGGATACAGTGTCTACATTTTCTGCATTTCTCAAATCTCATATTTCTCACTTCTGTTATATTAAAGCAGCAGTTCCTCAGATGATGGAAAAATCTAGCATCAAATCAGTAAAACTACAATTTAAAAAAAAATTCATGTGAAATATTATTACAAATAATAATCATCAAAATCTCTTGTTGTTGAGAAAGTATCTGTAAATTTGACAAATATGTTTTGGTCAGAGGACCCTTTAGTTTCAACAGCAATTGTTTCTCATCTGTTTTACATGTTCAGTGAAGTTTTGACAGGGCCTGTTGCTGTCTGTAAAATATTTCAACAAGGTTACTACAAGATAGTCTCAAAAGAAATTAATCTCATAATAGAAGCCAATATCACATTTGAATTTGGCTAAAGGAATATTTCTAGTTGGTCTGACATTCCACTACATCAGACAAGAATTTTTGACACTTGGAACATAGTTTTGTCAATATAATATAAGCTGCCATTTTAACCAAATGCAGCCATTATGGCCACATTTTAGAGAAGATCAGACCTATCTTGATGCATTGGTGCTGCTCCTAACTTTTGTTTGCCAAATAACAACCAAGTAATGACAGTTTGAACATTATATAGGGTAAAATTCTAGTTAATTGACTTCTTGCTATCTCAGAAAGGGTTTAGGTTAGGATAATGAAACTTTCAGGGATGACTCTACTGGCTAAAGTATGTTCCGGGAAGGTATTTTAAAGTACCCAACTCTACTCCTTCTCCCTCTAGAGGGCCCTGAAATTTGCCTACATGACAGGTCTATATCTATTGAAATTTTGACAAAACAACATTTTACCTTAAATTTCAGTTAGGCCTACTAGTTGCTTTTTCTCTGACTTTAGTTATGCAAATCAATTCCTGTTATTTGAGTAGAATTTTGAGCCATATCAATGTTTTTTTTTTAATTTAGGAAATGTATTTGCATATTTATAGAAACCTTATAAAATGGAATTGAGCAAAGTTATGAAGCTGAAACAATTTCATTGTATTTCAATTAAGCAGAAGATCTATTTTCCAAGGTTTCACTTTTATAACACACACATTTTTAAAGGTCATCAAAGGTCAGGGCCCTCTAGAGGTAGAAGGAGTGGAGATAGTTGCTTCAAAATACCTTCCCAGAACATACTTTAGTCTAGATTCATCCCTAAAAGTTTAATTTTCCTAACCTAAACCCTTTCAGAGATAGCAAGAAGTCAATTAACTAGAATTTTACCTTATATAGCTAACAATTGTCAGGAGCTCATTTTATGTTGAAAACAGGAAACTGATTGAATTGAATATTCTTTTCTTATCTGGGTGTAGCAGATATAGTGTTCATATTTCTTATTGTCAAAATATAATGAAGGCTCCAAGAGATGGAGGTTGAAGTTACAACTAAGCAGAGCTATCCTCTTTTGAAGGAAAATTTTGACAGTGCGTGTTAGGCTACTAGAACAAGCTGTTAAGCTACTTCAAGGTTCCCTTCAATGCCTTTCAGGGATTTGTAATTATAAAATTAAGTACATTTAATAAAAACTATAAAGCTAAATCTATTTGATTTTTCACCTCCTACCTAACAAATTAGTCGAGAAAACTGAATATTTATCAGAAAATAGCCTATGCTAATTTTAAGCTAGCCAGTTCTGATCTATCAGCCCAAACTAATCATATATTATATAGAGCTCGGTATAACATATTCCAATTTATGTATCCCAACAAAAACCAAGTTGAAAAAACAATTTAAATGAAAGAAATACTCATGCAGATCAGCTTCTACAGTGGCAATCCGTCTACATGTGGAATTTTCAAATATTTCAGCACTGAGCCAGTGTTGCCAAAAAAATATTTTAAATACCTTTTCAAACTAATGCCATTACAAACCATAGAAATATTTTGAAAATTAAATGTCCATTTAAATAATACAAACTCTAAAACATGGTCATCCATAATGAAGGATAGAACGGGATTATTTTTTGTTGGTCCCTGAGGCTAGAAGTGGGGAGGTACTCTAGATGTAGACCTAAAATTTTATTCAGCACGTTCAACTGCCAGATACACATTGTCCTTAGTAGCTCAAGTTAACTAGCATAAGTTGCAAGATTTTACTTAAGTCTCTTCACATTGAAATTTTTCTGTTCACATTGAAGCATAAGGACTATTTTTATTATTCCAAAAAGAAGGGTTATGAAAATAAAGATTTAAAATTTTCATTTTTAGGGAATGAAAATGGATGAGACATAGTTTATAAATACTTTACACAAACTTAACATTTCGAAAATTCCTCGTAGAAGAGAGGGGTCCATTTCTCCCCAAGGATTAGTCTAAACATTTTGTTTCCTTTTTTTATGCTATTTCAAAAAAAAACAGAATCAACCTCAAGCTTACAAATATAACTAGATAACTGCCAGTTAAAATACATTATGAGTTTCTGCTATTATAATAACAGTTTAGAGGCTGTGACAATCATCATCCCTCTTGTGTTCCCTCAAAATGGTTAAAGGATGTTTTATGTTGGTATTGAGATGTCCTTTTATTAGCCAAAAAAACTTTTTATACCCATTAAATTTAAGTTGGAATTGAACAAAGCTTCAATTATTAATCTGTTTTCTTTAAACAGACAGGAGGAGTAAGTCTCCCAGCTTTGGCAAATTCAATTTTGTTTTTGGGACTAGCAAGGGAGCACAATGTAGGTCACAAATTTATAGCCCGAATAACCTTCTAGTACGAATAAAAATGAATTTCAATATACAAAGTAGACAAAAACATTCTTTTAGAAAAGAGAAGATGACAAACGAATAAAGAAAAATCCCTTTTACCCCATTAAATAAAACACATATGCATTTGTCTTGTTTAAATATAAGTTGAGTGCTCCACCAGTTTTCCCTTTACAGAAAGAAACTTGGTAAAGTTTTATACTATTTACTTTTTAATATCTTGAAAAGTGGTTTTGTTAGGAAAATAAAACTTTCAGTAGTCAGTCCAGTGTCAAAAGTACACTCCATGAAGGTACTCCCAAATTAAATTAAGCCTCTTTTTATTTCAGAGTCTTAGAGATTTTCCTTCTAAACAAGTCTATACCTATTGAAGTTTAGACACAATAGTATTTATCGTATTTTTTAGTTTCTTTTTCTCTTGCTTTTATTTTGAAAATAAAAAATTGAAGCTAAAACAACTTGTTTTTTCTTAATGAAATTTAATTGCGGCTTTTTAAAATCATATAAATTGGGACTGAGCAAATTTATGAAGTGGAAAATAATTTTCTTGCATTTCGTTTGAGCAGAAGATCTATTTTATAAGGTTTCAATTTTCTAAAACAAAAATTTTTAAAGCTCATCAAATGTCAGTACCCTCTAAAGGGAGAAAGAGTGGAGGCAGGTAAGTCAAAATATCTTCCCATGGCAAACTTTAATATGCAGATCCATCTCTGTAAGTTTTATTTTCCTAACCTAACCACTTTCTGAGATATTAAAAAGTACCTTGTCTAGAATTTTACCATATTAGCTGCGTTTTTGATTGCCTTTTAATCGCCGTTTTGCATAAAATCTGTTTTTGATGGTCGGTAAGTTCGCCGTAAGTTATTTTTGTTTGCTCGACTAAAACTCTAAACAGCGATGTCAAACGTCCAAGGCAAAAAACAATAGAAAAGCGAACCTTTCCATCCATTCATTGGATGGAATTTTTGGGGGGCGAGGGTGACTAATATTGCCTTCCAGTGTTGCAAAACCATTAGCAATAAATTGGAATTTCTAAAAATTTTTGGGGCGTTTGGACGATTCATTTTGGGCGAATTTAAGACATGAGTTTACACAATTTTCACAGCATTCATGTTCTCTTTTGGCGAGATATTCAATTTCAAATTCAAGAATGGAAACATAACGGTCTTAATTTGTTAAAGAGGTTACCTATAGCTAATTTTTGTTATTTTTATTCTGTTGCTCACTATTTTTTGTCTGTCTACTCTACAAATTGCTTGGCTTGGGCTATCTTCTAATATCTGGGGAACTTTAATAGGTTAGACTTGCTTGAATATTCCCAAAAATCAGTGACTTGGTTACAGTCTAGTGCACCTTACATTTTAAAATTTGAAACTCTGCAACAGGGTAATACCCAATATACTAAGATCTGCCCAGCCTAGCTGACTCTTGGAAAAAAATATTTTAATTCAAATATATCTCATTAACATGGAGCTGACTGTTGGAAAAATATTTCAATTCAAATATATCTCATTAACATGGACATTAGGTTCTTGATCTTGGAAACAGTTTATGCCCAGATAGTCTTAGTCAGCTAAGACTAGGCTATTTAAAATTGGTTGACTACAATTTAGGACGATTTTTATATTTTAACTAGAAAAATATTTAGGCAGTAGCCTATAGCCTACCAGTTAGGCAACATCCTAGTCTAGTCAATTTAAATGAACTTATTCTAGGTAAAATTCTAGTTAATGGCATTCTAGATCTCTCAGAAATTAGTTGAGTCATGTGAATGAAACTCAGGAATGTATTCAGAGCCTTAATGATTTCTTCTGAAGATTTCCCAAAATTTAAGAAAAAAGAACCTTGATATTGGCTAGCTTGAGATTTCTAC
Source organism: Artemia franciscana (assembly GCF_032884065.1). Taxonomy (NCBI): domain Eukaryota; kingdom Metazoa; phylum Arthropoda; class Branchiopoda; order Anostraca; family Artemiidae; genus Artemia; species Artemia franciscana. The sequence continues at coordinate 1,929,424 of NW_027062618.1, read as the reverse complement.
TGAAATGACAGCAATCACATCTTCAAAAACCAAAACCAATGTAAAAGAGAGTGAAAACTGAAAATTATGGTTAAATACTTTTTCAGAATTCAGATAGACATGGGTCTGCTATATAGCCTTTGCTACTGCTACTAACAACTCACCACAGCACCAAGCTGCCTGAGTCCAACACAGATATACACACTTCTCTACCCCATTCCATTCAAAGTCTCCCTCTTTACACCCTCCCAAGAAGTTTTCATTTCCTTTAAATCTTTCTTTTTGACCTCCTCCCACCACAGATGATTACAGCCTGCTTTCCATTTAGCCATGAACAGTTAGCTGAAAAGGGCAATCTGTCATCCTGCGTTTGCAGAATGTTCCCTAGCCATTACCTTAAATCACAGCTTAGAGTGAAATAAGGACTCTTGATCCTGTTGAATCACTCCTTGTGATAACAGTTACATATATGTTTGATTAGATTCTGGTGCATCCTAGTCAAATCTCCATGTGTTTGAATGCATCTGTTGATTCAGCAGAAACAGTCTTCTCCTTGAGGTTGTTCCAGAGGTTCACAATCCAGTTTGAGAAGAAGCTGCATCTTGCTCCAGTCCTTGCATGAAGTTTGCAGATTTGTTTTGGGTGTCCTTGTATTATGTGAGAGGGGTCAATCTCCAGGAGCTCATTTTCTTGATTAGTAGAGAGGAGTTTGTGTGCCTGGATCATATCCCCACATTTCCACCTGTAGACTAAAGAGGGGAGGTTGAATTTCCTCAGCCATTCACTGTAGGGCTTGTTTTCCATACCAGCAATCAGCTTAGTGGCTCTTTGTTAGATTTGCTCAAGCAATACCTTGTCCTTTTTGAATCAAGGGGTAGCCAATCTGTTTGAATAGGGGTGGCAATCTGTCATCCTTCATTTGCAGAATGATCCCTAGCCATTACCTTAAATCACAGCTTAGAGTGAAATAAAGACTTTTGATCCTGTTGAATCACTCCTTGTGATGACTGTTGCATATGTAGTTGATTAGATTCTGGTGCATCCTAGTCAAATCTCCATGTGTTTGAATTCATCTGTTGATTCAGCAGAAACAGTGTTCTCCTTGAGGTTGTTCCAGAGGTTCACAATCCAGTTTGAGAAGAAGCTGCATCTTGCTCCAGTCCTTGCATGAAGTTTGCAGATTTGTTTTGGGTGTCCTTGTATTATGTGGGAGGGGTCAATCTCCAGGAGCTCATTTTCTTGATTGGTAGAGAGGAGTTTGTGCACCTGGATCATATCCCCACATTTCCACCTGTAGACTAAAGAGGGGAGGTTGAGTTTCCTCAGTCATTCACTGTAGGGCTTGTTTTCCATACCAGCAATCAGCTTAGTGGCTCTTTGTTAGATTTGCTCAAGCAATACCTTGTCCTTTTTGAATCAAGGAGTAGCCAGGATGGTCCCCACCTCCAAACATGGCTTATCAGTCCTTTGTAGAGCTTGGTGATTACAAGTCTGCTTCTGCTGGTAATGCTGTGTTTAATGATGCCAAGGGCTTGGCTGAGATCTTCTGTGAGTGGGAGCTGAATTTAAACTGGGAGTCTACAACAACTCCAAGGTTTCTCTCCTCCTGAACATGCCCCAATATGTATCTCAACCTTTCTTTCATTAAAGCCCTAGAAAGCAGGATTGAACCACACTTTTTTGTACATCCTATTGATTAAAATATGGTTAATTAGCTGGGTGCACAGAACAATTCATAGGCCAATCCACTATCACCCTAGAAATAAGAAAAGGGTAGACATAGTAGCTTAGTAATAGCCTACCTTCCAAGGATATTTTTTTGGCCTTGGATTTATTCCTGAAATCTTTATTCAAATGGCTCAACTCCCTAAGTGGCTAATCCTCCTACAGGAAATCTTACAGGTTGTTGGTGATTTGCTCAGGAATATATCCAGAGCCCTCTTTGATCTCTTTGGAAGATTTGTTGAATTTTAGAAGAAACATGATATAGGTCGAAATTCTACTGAAATATAGAGAATTGCATTTTAAAAACTAAAGCCAATAAAAAAGAGATTGAAAACTCAAAATTAAGGTGAAACATTCAGATGTACTGTAAGCTAGGTTGGCAAGAATTTTTTGGAGTATCACTATGCATGGGGTTAGGCAGGGGGGGTACTTTCACCCCATATTTATAATGCTTATATTGCCAGTGTACTATCTGGAATTAAAGTATCTGTTTGACTGGTTTTTCAGATCTATTGTATTTAGCCTATGCAGATGCTTTCAATTAGTCTTTCTCAAGTTGGCCTGTCATGTTCTGTCCAGTTATCTGCCTCTTCTATTTAAAATATAGGGCTATTTCTTTATGTAGGTTTTTCAAGCCAGTTGATTTTCCTTGCCAAGGAGTTCTAAGTGTCTTCTATAGGGGTTTTGGACAAGACAATTCTAATAGTGTACTTTGTGTTTTGATTTGACTCTATTTTTAGGATTTTGGGCTATTTTAGTTTTTGCTATGGGACATGATTGTCTCTTCCTAGGTTTCTAGCTACTGCTGCAACCATGGTATTTTAATTCTTCAGTTCATATCCTTGGGCCCACACTGTTCCTGCTCCACATAAACTCTGCCACCACAGGGCTAAGCAGCCCCCACAAAATCTATGGAGACAACACAAAGATCTACTGTACATACAACAGCCAAGACAATGTAGACACCCTGCAAAGAGACATCAACATTTTCACTTCAAACCTTTCAAATCTCAGCCTCAAACTCAACATCATGAAGTACAAAGTAATGTGGATTGGAAGACCCAAAGACAGCTGCCCCCTTCATCTAACAATTTGAGACAAGTTGGTCAAAACATACACTATGCCAGTCAAAGATAAGGAAAAAGACCTTGGCATCATCATTGATGATAAGCTCAAATTTCACCTCCAAACCAATGCAGCAGCCAACAAAGCTTGGCATCATCATTGATGATAAGCTCAAATTTCACCTCCAAACCAATGCAGCAGCCAACATAGCTAATGGGGTAGGGTCCTTGATCCACTGATCCTTCAAGTACTTCAGCAGAACGATGCTCACCCAGCTGTACAAAACTCTAGTCTGGCCAGTCATTGAGTACAGAAACATATCTTACATTGGGGACTGTACAACCATGGAAAGGGTTCAATTTAGAGCAAACAAAATGATGCCAGGCCTAAAAGGGAAGCCATACAAAGACCACATAAAATCTTTCAAGCTGCCAAGTCTGTCGTACAGATGTAAGTGAGGAGATGCCATCCAGATGTTCAAGATGAAAGCCAAAATAGAAAATCTGCCCTTCAAAAAGTTCTTCAGGAAAACAGCCATAAACCAAACCAGAGGCCACTCAGAAAAGTTGTACAAGCCAGAAGCCAGAATACATGCCTGTGTAAACTTTTTCTCAGCAAGAGCAGTCAACACGTGGAACAACCTGTCTGAACAGGCTATCCAAGCACCAAACATCAATAGCTTCAAAAACAAATTTGACAAGTCCTGGGAGAAACACAACAACAAATTCAACACATTTGCTGAGTGGTCAAAATAACTTAAAAGATCAGCTGACTACCAACCCATCAATCAAACAGAGGGAACTGAACAGGCAGGTCAACTACCAGATGGTGCTGAACAACTTTAAGTAACTAAGTATAGTTTGTTCTTTATTGTATTTTGTTGCTATAGGATTTGTTTAACTCTTACTAGATTATAGCTCCCAGTTTACTGTACTCTTGTTTTATTCCTCATTATATTAAAATTTAACTTAATATTGGCTAGAGTGTGTTCTTTACTATAAATTTCTAAATTACTATGACCACAAAATTACCATTAAGACCTTGCCTAGATTTATACCTGATTACAAACAGAAGAAACTTGCAGCTTTTATCTTTTTTTTGAATAGTAAGGGACAAACCTCAAAGAATCACACAGCCAAGTCCAATATATGCAATGGTTTGTTTTTCTAATGATTATATTTTAATATAATTACCGCTGCAACCCAGATATCTTTTCAATGTAAGGTTTTACCCATAAAATGACTTATCAAGTTCATTAAGTTGTAAAAAAAATATTTTAAAATTTGCAGGTATTTCTCTAGTTTGGATTGAAAATTAAAGTTGTTTCTGAGACACCATAAATATTTTTGCAGTTTTCACAATAGCTTTAACAATTCTGAACTGAAAACAAGAATAAAATAAAATTCATTTTAAATTTTTACTACGGGAATATAGCAAAACATTATAGAGATGCTCAATTTAGGAGTTAAGCCAACAAATTTGATTCCAGGGGACAATTGTAACTTCAAATTGAGAGATGAAATAAAATTATTTTATTCAAAATTTTCAGAAATTATACTAGTTTCAATTGACAAATCAGATTTTTTGTTCAAATCCTAAGAAAAAATACTGCATTATATACAACTATATCTACAGGCTTTTTATAATGTTAAAAACACTATTTTCATCTTTGTATGCAAGATGATGTTTATAAAATTTGTTATGTAAGTACTATAAAAAAAATTCATTTTTTTTTGTAAAAACTGACATTATCTTTACAATTTTTTTTTTACAAAGAGCACTAGAAATAGCAATTTTTGTTAAGATAAGCCATTAAACAATTCCTTATGATGTTCCAGTGCCCCACTAGCTGCAGAGAAAAAAGAAAGAAAAAAAATATGCTGTCAATGCAGAATATTGTGCTTGCAGCCACTGTTCTTGTTTATCAAGACAATGGATTTTCCTTGTTATTCAAGCCAAGGAGCTGTAGGTTTCCTATACAGGTGTTTTGGAAAAGGCAATTCTAATAGTGTACTTTGTGTTTTGATCTGACTCTATTTTTAGGATTTTTGAGCTATTTTATTTTTTACTGTGGGATGTGATTGTTTCTTACTAGGTTGCTAGCTACTGCTGCAACCCAGATACATGTGTTTAGTTTGTGTTTAATGGTGTTGTTTGGATTTGATCCCTTAGATTAAACCTTTTTCTTATTCCACGAGTAGATTCTTTTTGCTGGCTCAGTCCCACTGTTTATAGGTCACTTAGCTCTTTCTGGCCTCAAGTTCTCAGGGATATTAAATACAAACTTAAGCTAGTTTATTTGAAAATTGCTGGAAACTAGAGCCATTATTGAAGACAAGCTTTATCTAGACTATACTCCAGCTGTTGTGACCATTCTGTACTTTTTTATGCTGGTGTTAGCAGTATTCATAATAAAATTGCTTTTGGATAGGTCAACATAAAATATTATCAGTATCTTAAGCTTCTGCTTTATCTTTCCTGATCTTTCCCTAATAGTAATTAAATTTTGTTTATATTCTGCAACAGATATTAATCAAATATTTCAAATAGTCACTTCTAAAGCATCAAAGGATGCTCCATTATGTCTTGGTCCATTCCACTGTCTTATCCAGTTTTTTTTTTTTTTAGATAGTTTCATTTTTGTTTGTTTTTTTGTCTTAACTGTCTTTTTTTTCCTTTATTTACTCTGTTCTTGTAAAGTTTTAAGTTTTCATGTATGTAGCATATGTTTAACATAAATACATCCCATATTAGAATATGCATATCCTGTTTGGGGGCCTTAAATTCATAATATTGAATATCTAAGTGATGATGTGAAAGGAGTAAAAAAGAGCATTTAAAATTATCCATGTGGAGAAAGATTTGTAGGTTATAAGTCTGCTCTTGAGTCTTTAAAGATTGAAACTCTTAAAGATTGTATGTTTCAGTTGATAATGCGTTCTGGGCAATTTCTCCTTGCTAGCTCCAAGCACCAACACTTTCTATCCCCTGCTGCCAAGTCAGTAGTTCTTACCAGAAAGAGGAAAAATTAGTGCCAATGCTGTCTTATAAATGATTTTTGATTTCTATTCTTGTTTTGTCATGCTCAACAAGTATAATTTTGTATCTGTGGTAGAATAAAAATAAATTATTATTATTTATACTGAGACAAGGTTAGGATCATGCCAAATTCAGGTGCAACTAGGCTGTAGCCTTGTGCTGTTTTTTTTTTAACCCCACATGGCTTGATTATCATTTCTAAAACATAGACAGGAGCACCCTAATCTTGGATATGATCTGGATAGTTTTAGATAGCTACAATTACCTTATTAGAATCTTGAAAAACAGTACTCTTATTTAAAATATCTTATATATGCCCTAGGTTAAATCAAGTGAACATTAAGGAGAACTTGTACTTCAATATTAAATGTCTAAGTGATGATGTGGAAGGAGTCCAAAAAAGAGCATTTAAAATCATCCTTGGAGAAAAATTTGTAGATTACAAGTCTGCTCTTGAGTCTTAAAAGATTGAAACTCTTAGAGATTGCATGTTTCAGTTGATAATACATTTTGGGCAATTTCTCCTTGCTATCCCCAAGCACAAAATTTTCTATCCTGTGCTGCCAACGCAATAGTTTATACCAGAAAGAAGAAAAATTTAGTGCCAGTGCCTTGCAGAACAATTTAACAATTATATTGGATTGATTTAACAATTGTTAAATGATTTAACAATTTATTCATGCTGTTTGTTTTTTTTTACCAGTGCCTATAACAAAATGCCTTAGGACTAGGTTTGTAAATGACAGCAACATTTAATTTGTAAGTTTTGTCTACAACTATGAAAACTGTCTTTAAATGAATGATTTCTAATACTTATTCTCTTTTTTTTATGCTCCACAAGTATAATTTTTGTATTTGCGGTGGATTAAAAATAAATCATTATTATTTACACTGAGAGGAGGTTAGGATCATGCCAAATTCAGGTGCAACCATAGCTTTGTGCTGTTTTTTAACCCCACCTTTGAATTTAACTTAGGCCATAAATAAGATGTTTTAATAAAATGGCAGTTTCCTCATGAAAGTATTCTATATCAAAGATAATTTGGACATGCCATAGCCTATTATAATATAATGTTAAATTCAGAAAAACCTTGACTTCCTTCTGATTGAAAAAAATGCATTTGTAAATAAAAACATTAAAAGCCATAATTAAGGTTATGTTTTGTAACTTGAACTACATGACAAGTTTTTCAACACAGTTCTCCCTAAATAGAAAACATGATAAGTGTCATAAAACAAATAAGAATAAAAGTGCCAAACAGTGCTTCCTATCTTTTGACTACAAGCTAAAACAATCTCAGCACTCTTTTTCTAGTGACACTAGAGTCACTTTTTTGCATCAAGGGTAAACATATGGAAACATTTGCTATCTTCTGGGAATTATCAAGTGATCCTTATTTGTAATTGCTGAACTTACAGGTCAACCTGGAACTTGAGGCCAGAATGCCTTTTTTAGAAAGCAAGTTTGTATCTGAAGTTTACATTAGAGATAACAAAAAGTTTTTGGGAGCAGTCTTGGAGTTGATTTTGAGCGAAGTACAGTGTTTTTTTTTTTAAATATTGTATTGCAACTTAAAATGTTATTTTTGATTTAAGCGCTTGATAAAAAATTATCTTTACATTTTATGTTTTGTATTTTTTCATGTTATTGGGGTCTTAGGTTCAATCCTCATGTTCTCAGGAGCTCTCAAGTGCCATGCTGATGCATCACTTCTCATGGGCCATAAGATGTTCTTATATCATTAAGGTAACTTACAGTAAGTTTTCAAGCAAGCTGGTTCCCTTGGAAGTCTCATTAATTAGTGTTACTTGCAGCTAACAGACAGACAGTCACAAGGTGATGTCCTTAGTTAATCTTTTGGTAATGTTATGAATAAGAAATAATAAAACTTCATCAGAATTTGCCACTTCTAATTAAGCAAATAGGTGAAACCAAAGCACTCTGTTTTGATACATTCAGCATTATAAGATAAGTGCAGTAATCCCAAATAATATATTGTTTAGCTTTTCACAGAGCCAAACATAACATATTATTGTAATTTTTAGTACAGGCAAACATAACACTACATAAATATAAGTCAAAAGCTATCTGCAATGTTGACATAAGTCTTCATTGTTACTACTGATGTCTGTTCTTGTTGATTTTATTGTTATACTGATGTTGTCCTGCTATGGAATTTCAGCCCTAACTCATTGATTTTCTATTCTTACACTGCAGATAAATCTCAGCTGATCCATTAAAAGTTTGCACCAATTAGGAATAACTAACAGTGTTTTTTGTGGTCAGGGAGTGCATCAGGGACCATTAATTGTCATAGACTTTTAGCATAACAGAGGAACAGTGTCTTGCCTAAACAGAGCATCTAAAAATGCATAGACAAAATTCAAAAACAGTTGGACAAATGACATGCATGATGAAGGATCTTAAAGACCATCTACAGCCGCAATTGATGCCAGCATTGAGCAAATCTGCAATGTGGTTTTGTTAGACAGATGAGTGATTATTGATGAAGTTGCACATCATCTGCAAATTAGTTATGGTTCTGGCTGTAAAATCATCCATAACATACTTCGATTTAATAAAATCTGCATAATATGGGTCTCAAAACAAGTTACAGTATTGCATAAACAGATATAAACATATCCAATTTGGACACACAATTCAAAACTCATCAACAATCTTCACATAGCAGATCCTACAAGAGCTGTTGCTAAATTTATGGAGAAACACAATCACAAGATTTCGAGACATGCTTGGAGCCAACTTCTTGAACTATAGTTACCTTGTCATAGTTTTATAGTGATATTCTACTTTTGTTTTATTTGTTTTTTTTTCTCTTTGCAGTGCTCTGTCATTTTCTTTTCATACAAGACAGGTTTTCAATAAATAATAATAATAATATGCTTTGTGATCTTCCAAAAGCATTTAGTTTTTTATGCTAACAAGAGTTTTTGAAACTTTTTTTTGGGTAGAAACATCACTGATGATTAAACTTGGATCAACCAGTACAAGCAGAAGAGTAAATGGCAGAGTCTGCAGCCCCTGATGCACCTTCCAACCATAAAAACTAGATCATTGCTTGTAGTTCCTCACTAGCCCAAAATGTTTACAGAGTGACCATGTTCTATCTGCAATATGAAAAGGACAAATTAAGGAGTTAGGCTCAGAATTTCATAGCACAACTACAACAGCATAAAAATAAAATAAAAAAGGACAGAGGTCAGTAGTAACAATTTAAGAAGAGTTACACTCTTCTTGCAGTTTGAATTAATTGTACTTCACATTGAAGTCAAGTTGCCATCAAGTCATGGCTAGTTGGGTAAAAAGCCGAGACAGATAGTCTGAGTGAGATTGTCTGATATGAGCTTTGCCTACTGGGAAACCCCACTGGAATTTCAGTGGGGATGATCAAGATTTTTGGGATGATTTATGATGGACATTTTCACTGGACTTGTATGCAAAACAAGGGACTGAATTTACTTTGACTCAAAGGCAATCAAGTGTCCTAGGCCTTATGGGCTCACCCGCTTAGAGTCTCAGGCTGACTACCATGTTCCAGGATTGACACAAGACCAATAATTCCCCTGAACTTGCAAGCAGATGAGGAGACCTGTAGTTTTCCAAATGTTTGGGTAGACAGCAGGAGTAACTATGATTCTCTTTTGGACAAAATACTTGTGTGTTTGCTTGTGGTGAGGCACACCTGCCTAGAGTCTCAGACAGGCTGACCAAGTTTTAGAATTGCCAAATGACTGTGAAGTCACTTATAATTGCAGGGAAGCAAGCGTCCAAAGCCTAATAGGGCCTGCCTGCCTGAAGTGTCAGGCAAGTGACCCAATTTATAACCTCAGACAGTTTCTCTAGCAAAAAATTCATTTAATAAGGGTTGACCAACAAATGTAAGAAGAGTCTGAATTGCCCTAAACCCCCTTAAAAGATAGTTGCCCACAAAAGTGCTTTTTGTACTTTCAATCCGTTCTCATAGAAAAAATCCTATCATCCCCCTCCCCAAAAAGGGTTGTATTGTTTTGTATCTTTTCAAAATAGTGTATGCTTGGGAGCCATTTAGTAGGCCTATAGTTTGGACATACTCAGAGATCATGAGGGAAGAGGGTTATAGTTCAAGATCTTGTTCTGGAGGATGGGGGATATATTTTACTTTTAAGAATTTGGTGAGCCAAGAGTGTCACAGTAATTGTATAAATTTCATTCTAAATTAGCAGATTTTCAACTTTTACTGATGAGGCCACCTTTGCAAACCTGTATGTGTATTTCTGAAGTTTTCATTCACACAGTGTGAAGGTTATTCCTAGATAATTAAAAATCAATAACTTTGATAGTGAGAACAGAGGAAGATGAACTTCAAAAATTCTCCCTTGGGCTTTTTCTCCATTCCTGGAAGTTTTATTCACCCAGTCCTGCAATTTTCCAAGATAATAAAAACTGCAGATTTAAGATTATAGTAATAAAGATAATAAAGATGTATGGTAAACACGTAAATCTGTTTATTAGCCTAATTAATTACCATTTCTGGATTTTTTGTACAAAAGCAAGAAGGATTCTCAGGTTGACAGAAGTAGAACAATATCCTTTTTTTTTTCAAGAAAAGGTGTGTTTAATGTTTTGATTCCTTATGCCATGAAATCACAGTGGTCAAACTGCTGTCTTATCTTTGCATGGGATGAATTGGAGTAGCTTTGCATTGGAGTAGCAATGTTTGGAAATTTTGACAAGTAAATTCCTTATCAAGAACTTCCAGAAAAATTTGGTAAAGTTTCCAAAAGTTAGTAAAAGCAGAAACTACTCTCATCAAACTTGAGATGTAAGTAGGAAGTGTGATAAGAATATCAGCAAGATCCCCTAGGTTTAGACCAAGGTAATCCTATCAAAAGTGGTTAATTAGTTGTTGTTTTGATTCTTACAGTACTTTTCCTTGTAGATACCTGTATAGCCTTGAAAGGAAACTTGAGGATTGCTAGTCAAACATCTAGTCAAACCAGGTGAAAATGGGGGCTCTTGGCATGGATAGTTCAGAACTGAACCTCAGTCTTTGGTGGGAAAGAGGTGTATTTTCATTACCCTGGCAGATTGGAAATGACAGTTCAAGGGGTAAGAAGAAAGATAGAGATCATCTTAAAATAGTCAGCTACAATGTTTCTCGTGTAAGGTAAGTTCAAGTCAAAATTCTTGTTCAACCTGTGTTTTAATGCTGGGATATATGATGCACAAATGGCCAATTTGTAGGTGGAATTTGAAAATTAGTTGTGCAAAATCAATTGAAAAAAATGTGTATTTTGAGGGTGAAACCAGTTTTAAGAAAAAGTTTACTATAGTACCTAAACAGAGAAAATTTAGCAAAAAATAAGACTGAAATGCGCATATGCTTCAAAAAGAAAAGAGGGTGTCTATATGTCTGTTTTATTTATCAAATATCTCATTTAAAAAAGAAAACGAAGAGCCGCTGTGCTAAGCCGTTAGTAGTTTGGCACCAAAAATTGCCATTTGATTTCAAGAGGGGGAGACCCTCTTGGCATACACAGGAGGTGAAAGGAATATTTCCTTTAGAATCTAGATAAGTTTATTGGAACCAATTCCAAAAATGTTTGTTTGAAAATGAACTTGTGAGCCCATTCCAAAACATCTAGCCCCCTCTTAATTTCAAACCTGTTTGTATTTTGAAATCTTCTTCTTTTCCTTAATTGTAGAATTCGTTGTTGTTTTGTAGAATTTGTCTTTTTTTTGAAAAGATTTATGAAGATTTCTTTGATTTGTGTCAAGTAATGGCTCTCCTAAGAAGTGAAGATTTCCTTTTTTTTATCCACTTTCAATAATGTATGCTATCACCCATGATGATTTCCTGCCTCAACCCATGATGAATACAGATTAAGGGAGGTCCTAAGTTCTCCGTATATGGAAAAAGTTCCCATGCCAAATATGAAGAAGGAAAATAACAGAGAAATAATAATAATAATAATTTATTTATAACCCACAAAGTACATTAAACTCTGGAGTAAACACACAAAAAAAGAAAAAAAACAAGACAAAAAACATAACAACATAAATAACATAGCAGCATAACAACATACAACATCAGTAAATTACCTCAATTCAAAAAATGGCCAAAGAGGGTCAAAAACTCCAATCATTTGCCGAGTTTTAAGACATATTTCTTTAGATAAATGATTCAGTCGCGAGGGCGCATCAACGATGTCAAATTTAGAAACGACTGTATGATTCCGATACCACCATGGCAGACGCAGCAAATACTTGCAATACTTAAAATATCCTGAGCGTATTTTCTTTGTATCCTTTTTGCGAAGGAGGAAAGCAAAACTAGAAAGATAAAAAACAGCAGGGGCGCAAAAACTAGAATAAAGACGGCATAGTCCTTTTCGGTTATACCGACCACGATTTGATGAAATTTTCGCGTATCCAACCCGCATACTTTTCAGCACGCTGGACGTAATAGCGGAGCAAGTAGACGAAAGTGACGCGAAAAAAGAGAGACCCAACCATTTAATACTTGCTGAACATGGTATAGTTGAAGAACCCAAGCAAAGAGGTGATGCTAATGGAGGACTCACAAAACATAAAAACTCACATTTGGAGGCATTAACTGAAAGGCCTACTGTGGATAGTGCGGCTGAAAGCCGGTAAAAGTTGGTAATTACGACTATGTTTTGTCCAGCTAAGAAGCAGAGCATCATCAGCATATGCAACGTGACTAATGCCTAAATTATCATTGTAAAAAATTGACGGTTGAAGACGTTGGAGACACGAAGCTAAAACACATTTAAATATGCTCGGGGATAACATGGCACCTTGCCTATATTCAAATAGCTTACTAACAAAACAAGACACAGTGATAGGACGATAATTAGAGCAAGCACTGGGGTCCTTACACCTCTTAACTATGGGAGATATACAACCGGACAAAAAACTATCTGGCACAACGGACTGTGACAAACACATCTGAAACAATAACGGCAAATGCTTTAGCAGTTCAGGACAATCATAAGAAAAAAACTTGAAGCGAAGACCAGCACTATCGAGAGACTCGGCCTTATTCACTTGCTTAAGAGCTCGGAGTATAACACCAGATTCCACCGACAACACTTGAGATTGGTTGATACGAATTGGGAGGATTGAGTTGACAAGCTTTGTAAAATGATTTTGGAGATTAATATTAAATGAAAGCAAAACATTTTTATAATGAGAAACGAAGTCACATAGCCGAAGAGACGAATTAGTTGGAGGTGAACACTTTACACTGTTTATAACACGATCCCAGGATTTCTTGTCACAAGGACCATCCCAGGCATTCAGTCTCGCTCTACGCAGGGAATATTTGTACTCTCGTTTGGTTTTCTGTTTTATTTGATGTACTGAACCAGAAGAAGGACGATCACAGGCTATCCACATTCGGAGCCAGAACTTAGCTTTTTGTTTAGCCATCTTCACTTTAAGATCAACTTTCCAAAAGGGATTGCGAGTACCCGTTCGCACGCACTCGGAGGGAACAGCTTTTTTAGCGGCAGACTTTAGACAGAACAATATTTGCTGATAATACGAGTTGATATCTATCCGAGTTGTAGATAGAGATGTTTGCAATAAGTGGAAAGGCACTTTAATAGATGATAATAACTGGGACAATGTCAATACATAAAGTGGAACATTGGTATTTTCCCAATTTAACTTTGAGAACCACTTGGGAGAGTTACGTTGCACAGAGCTCGCCATGGAGCAAGATAGTTGGCACGTGATTGGTAAATGATCGTCGCCGATTTTAGAGTTGTCCACATGAACTATTGATGAAAATAGAGTTGAATTTGACACAATTACATGATCAAGGTTGAAAGTAAGACCATCACGATTGTGAATATAAGTAAATAGAAGATCTTTATCAGCAAGATGGAATCCTCCGGGTAGTGAATCGAGAAAGATTTCACATCGGTCAGAATTAGATAATAAGTAAGTGTTCATATCGCCAGCGAGAACCCATCTGGCATTTTGTTTTGAAAGGTCGTTAAGTAGTGTTCGTAGGCGATTACATGCTTGTGAAAAACTAGACAAAGACTGCACAGTCTTTTTATTACAGGGGAAATAAATGTTTATAAATGTGGTATCACCACATTTTATCGCTAAGATGTTAGCGTCGCTTTGTAATAATATCGGCTGAGTCTTGGGTCTGAAATAGATGGCCAGACCTCTTGATGGTCTACCACGGGTTTTCTGGGCGACTCTCAAGAAGGTATAATGGGTCCGAAAACGCTTTAGGCTATCAACATTCACTTTAGAGAGAAGGTGCTCCTGTAGAAACACAATATCATTTTCAAGCAGCTCACTAATCAGTAGATCCTTGTCTTTTGTACCATTAATATTAAGAGACACAAAGCTAAACGGAGTTTGAGCATTCATTTATTAGTATTGTTGAGAGCCGATCGGAGAACTTTGCATTTCAGACTAAAACTTACGTGTTCCATAGTACAATTTGCACATTTTGGCGAGGCTTGGCAAGGGTTTTCCTTGGAACTCACATGAGGGCCAGAACATCTGGATGTGCTGGTGAGCGGGGACAAGCTCCAATCATGTGATCAGTACTTTGACAGTGAAAGCATCAACGCGGAATGGATTGAAAGGGCTTAGCGCGAAAAATTTCGTACTCAATACGGATTCCAGACTCCAGTACCGCGTTCAGAGCGGTTTTGTCGATAAACGAAAAGTGCGAGAATTGCCGATTTGATTAGCACTAATAAGTCCTTCCACTGAGGCCTCTAAATCAGCTCTTGAATAGTTATGGGGTATTTCACGGACAACAGCTAAAGGCTTTCTATCAATTACTTTGGTTTCAACGTTTGGAATGGAGCTAGTAACAGCTGCAGCCAGCGTGTCGGCTGAGCGCTTATCACGTACCATCACAACCCAGTTTCTGCTATGTGGCTTAGATTTCAGATTTACGATCCCGTTGTTGCCATCCAACGTTTCGAGCTTCTTCATGCGAAGGATAGGGTCGCTGAGCTCCGGGGGTGGGTTTCTTACAACGACAGCGTAGGACGGTTTTTTCGTGTTTTGAGTAGGGGCTTCAAGCTTAGACTGTCCCTCAGTAACCTTGGACGCAAGATCTGGCAGCTGTTCAAGACAAGAGTTCACCTTGGTACTGAGGGTACTGAATGCATCAACAGGGATCATTGGCACTTTTCTGGGACATTTGATAACAAAGTCCAGAAGCTTTATGTTCTGGGAATCACACTTTACAAGCAAAGAAGTAATGTCCGAAGCACAGTTTAATGCAGCATTGGCGCCTACGCGCTTCGATGGGACTTTATTCGGAAAAAGCTTTAAAAAAAGCAATTTACGGGTCTCACAAAGAGAAGAAGACTCGAAGAAATCGGCCATGTGCTCTTTTATCGTATCAGTCGAAACTCCTTTAGCAAGATTTTTCTGTACAAAGCACAGGATAGGATTGTAGAAAAGTTCATCTCCGCACCAATTACCAGTTCCCATTTTCTCTAGTTTGAAGGTTCACTTGCGAGAGAAGTAAGGGAAGTGTTGGAGGCTGCCTACCTTGTCCCCGCAATTTAAGGGACAAGTCCGGCGGGTACCACGGCTCTTGCAAACAGCTCTCCCCCACCCTTCTGCTTACTTTTCTCCTCTCACCTTTATCGTAATGCAATCGTCTATAATATCGGAAATTATAATTATTTTCGCAACTGCTTAATCCTGACCTATATCATATATAGGTCATGAAAATATCGATCGATAAGAGAAATCACAGTTCCCAAGGGAATTTTCACTCAAGTCTGAAAATAATCCGCTTATTTATAATTCTTTGGACATTGAATTAATTATTATGAAAATATTGGCTTTATGTCAGGTAGAGACGATAATCTTTTACCAAATATTAGTGATAGGTTCAATCCAAAAAGAGGTCCTCACACCTTGAACTCTGAATCAACACTGATTCACTGAAGCAACACTGAAATATGCACCATGGCTAAAAATGGAGGGGAAATAGCTGAGTAGGGACCAGGCTTGGTCCTTGACTGTCAGGTCTATAGATATCTTGACCAGATTTGACTAATTCAAGTCCATAGTTGGCTATGGAGCATGCTTTCAAAGGTTTTAGAAAGGGCTAAGGTCTACACATAAAGGGGATACTGCAGCCAGACTTGACTCAGCGAGGTTCACAGTTGACTACAGACCACACTGTTGAAGATTTTAGAAGCTTCAAGGCACACACATAAAGTGGACACCTTGACTCAGCCAGGTCCATAGCCAGCTATGGACCACACTGTTAAAGGTTTTAGAAAGTTCTTAAGTGCACAAATAAATTGAACCTGGAGCAAAAGCCCAGTGTGCATGTTGACAACCAATACTAGACTGAAAGCAAAATCGATTGAATCAAATATCTATCCCTTTATCACGTTATGGAAGTAAAATATGTTCAAGAATTTTTGCTCAAATTGCATTCAGTAGTGACAGGGTGATAAAATGAGCATTATGAACTGGATTTTCCATGTGATAAAATAGAAATGACGTTACTACGCATGAAGCTGTCAAGAACCAGCAAAGATGTCCAACATATATGGGACAAAAAAAAATATAAATGAGAAATTCAGAAACTCAGGCTTAAAATCTGTAGAAACTTCTTTTAAATAAGACCTAAATTCAAAGTAAAAATGAAAAGTGAAGTAAAATTTCTAGTAATAACATCCTGGATATTATTGAGGAAGACTTTATTATTGTTATTATTAATTATTGAAAACCTGTCTTCTGCAAAATAAGATGGAGCACTACAAATAAAAAAAAACAAAAAAAACAAACGAGCACTACAGCTATGACAGTTTAACTTATGAAGAAGAAGTTGGTTCCAAGCATGTTCGGAACTATCTTTGGTGTTTTTCTCCATAAGTTTAGCAGCGGCTGTAGTAGGATCTGCTATATGAAGGCTATTAATGAGCTTTGAATTGCATGTCCAAATTGGATACTTCAGTAGGTCATTTACGAAACGAAAGAAAGTGGAGTGGATTTTCAATTTATCAGCATTTGTAAGAACCTTCCAGAAGGGTGCAATGTAGAGGATGGGGGGGCAACAATTTTGTATAGTGTTGCCAGATAACGGTGATGGAAACGAAGCCTAGCAGAGACCATGGAAGCATATGAAGCTTATATGTGGCGTTTGATGCCTTCTGCTTGGAGATGACGAGTGTGAGTAATGGTATTCCCAAAGGAAATACGAAGATAAAGTATTTTGTCAGACAGATGGATCTTTAAAAATTTTAGCATAATTTCATCAGGAAGTTGGCCTTTCCAGTTCAAAAGCACTACGTTAGGTTTCTGAGCATTTAATGCAAGACCAGATTTTAAGAATTTTGTTTGCAGTACGTCACGACTGCAAACAGTCCTGACAACCGCAAGACCGTCTGCACATCCAGTGCCGCGTTGAAAGGCAAATTGATCTGAAGGCGTGTAACATTTATCAAACTCTTTTATGAAGAGTAATTTATAAAGCTTGAATGAACTGGTTGATACAGTTATAGGTTGGAAAAATGTGTATTGATTGGGGGTGTTTTTTTTCAACATAGGAGAAAGGTCTCCCACAAAGAATGCTGGCAGAACCAAACCTTGTGTATAAATCATGTGGTATAGTAACGTAAGATGTTCTAAAAATGCAGGACCACGATTTTCATATGTAGAGTGTGAATTCCATGCATGCCTTGTGACAGATTTTGGCTTAAGGCGCATAATAGGATCGGCCAAAGACGTTACAGATGTTACATAATCAGAGCCAGGGAACGCATACAAAAATTGTTCAACCTCTTCAAGATATTATGTTCAAATTGGGGGTCTGGTGGAGAGGATTTGGCCTCATAGAAAGAATATCAATCAGATGGAGGAACGTTGGCTGCAAAAAGGGATGTTTTAAGGATTCTTGGACGGAGCACGACCAAAAGAAATGAGTATTGTATTTGATTTCTCATTTTGTCTGTTATGTGGTTTGCTTGTGGTGGTTCTGAAATTTCTTGGCAAACTTCTTCTTTGTTGTGATACGGATGTGGTTTGGAGGATTAGACCGTGATTAGTCGTATTCAATTCATAGGTGTAGCCAAAACTTCGTTGAATCACGTGATTGGGAGAGACTTTGATTTTCTTGCCACCTAGGAACGGCTTAGATGGCGACGCTTCAATGAAACAGCATGAGCCAATATTTAGCCAACTTTTAACCAAAATTTTACTTTTTTTTTGAATTCTTCAAATCTGAATCAGGAGTCCAAATAGGCTCAGATAATTGTAATCTCTTCAGTTTATTTTATTTATCTGATTATATGAATATGATAATCCTCAGGGTCGTACTTACTCATATTAGCTTGCAATTTGTGCAAATGATAGTGCATCGAGCATAACTAAGTAGTGTGGACAAATTCAACCATTTAGATTTTTCGAGGGGGGGGGGCGTCAACTCTTTAAGTTCTAGATCCTAAATATCGATAAATGAAAATGAATGTGAAAATACGTCATATTTTCCTATTTTTCAACTTTTTAAAGCTATACCAGTATCCTAGATTGGTTTTCTAGTTTTAAAACGTATGTTCACTCAATCTAATGAACTCATTTCTCCTATCAATAGTAGATCTGCTCCTTTGGATGCACTAGTAGGCTTTCTTGAGGTGTGTTTAAAGATACTTGTTGTTGAACTTTAAAATGTTTCTATATTATCATTTAGTATTGTACATAAAACAAGCAACATTATTGTGCAAGTAAAATTGAATGTAAGACTTTGTAATCAGACTCACAAGGCTAAGGACCTGCAAAAGAATCGTAAACCCCTGGTCTTCGTTTGTATTGGATTCAAATCAGCCAAGAATAAAGAAATATCTGTCACCGAATGCTTTTGTAATTACTGCAGCTGAGGTTTTTGTTTTACTAGATAAAAAGATGTACTTCAATGGAGTTTTGTAATTAGCACTAAATCTCAAAGTTTTTTCACACTATTGACTGCCTTTTTGAAGACAGGCTTGTACTTGTCAGACATGGATGTCAGACATTGTCAGGCTTGTACTTGTCAGACAAGTACGGTTTGTTTTTGATATTTTGAGGTTAAAACTTTCTTAATGTTTGTCTGAGTTAAAAAGCTTCGAGTTTAAAAATATGCTCTTATAAAAAGAAAACCATTAGCTTAATCTTAAACCACGCGGATCGTGTAAAAAGCCCGTTGCTCCTTCTTTATTAGCGTGCAAACTGTCTTGAAGGAGAAGAAAAATGAATCAAACTTCATCCAAACACTTGTTAGAAAGAACCCACACTCCTCCCAACAGAGGGAAGGAATTTGAACAGAAAAATGCACTTTTTATATTTTGTCCCCATTGCAAATGTCCTTTAACAACCTTCTTCTTTAATGTTTTGACTGGCACTTGTGCGCACTTGTCTTCCAAATAAGTTTGAAACGTGGCTTCCAAACAAATCAGGAATTGGAAGTATTTTATCATAAAAAAAGATAAAAGAGTAAGTCACTGTTTTTACTAACAGGAGTAAGCCATAGACAGTGCCGTATCCAGTTTTTTTTTCGGGGGGAGGGGATTTACACCAGGATTATTTTTTGGGGATGGCTACACAACAACCTCAAAAAACGCTTAAAAATATGTTTATATCCATTTTTGTTACGTTTTACAAGTCAGACAAATATTTTGAAAGAGGGGGGGGGGGGACAAAACTTCCTAACCCGACCGCCCCTCCTGAGTACGGCTTTGGCCATAAATAACATCCAAAATCTTTGAGGGTATTCTGCATAGACGTATTTAGCACTAATGTATGTATGTATGTATATATTTATTTCCCATCAAAGGAAACAGATGGAGTATAAGATAAAAAAAGCGAAAAACACACTACAGAAGAATACACACACATACAAGAAAAATAAAGAACAAATGGATATCTGACTACAAAAAACAAAACTATTGCCTCAAATTATACAAATGGCGTTTTCCTTAATTTTAGCAGAGATTATTCTAATTATACTGGAATTAATCAAATTTAGTAATGGGAGGACATAGCAGACAATTGAGGAAAAAAATGCACATATATTCACGGGCTCTATTGTCATTTAAGTTTTATCTGAAATGATGAGACATGTATAAGCTAACGACATTTATGCTTATTTCTGTGGTCACCTCTTAATCCTAAAAAATTCTAATTGAGATTTTATAATTTTGCTTTAATCATTTACTACTTCTTTATTGTTTAAGCGCTTTGCTGAAGGAAAAAATTGAGAGAGGAGGCATTATGTTTAAAGACAGCAAGATTGGACTTCATCATGTTTCGATTCTTATCTGTGGGATTTGTCGTATTCATCGTTTACAAACAAACTTCCTCCACAGTAAGTTTGCTGCTATTTATGTATTTACATGTATTTTCTCACTAATATTTATAATTTTGTATATAATAGGTATTTTTTGGTCACGCGATTATAGGCTTGTATATAGCTTTGGAAACCAGAGATTGCTAGGATAATTAAAGGGTCCCATTCCCTTGGATAGTTCTTTAACAAACATGGTATATTTTGACAATATTTAGAACCTTGGTCCTGAAAGCAGTATTGTTGATACTGCTCCCAGTTTTGGCTTCACAAGTGTGAAGCCATTCTGCATTTTAATTGTAATTGGCAATCTATTAGAACTGGTTACTTAACAGTTTGAATAGTCCGGGTGGTGCTAGCAATGAATTTTTTTGTGTGCATTTGAAGTCTGGACTGTTTGTATGTCAATGTCAGTTTGAATTTTGTGTCACTATCCAGTAGCATCACAAAGTGTGAATTTATGCTCATCATTTTTGTTGTCAAAATGAAGGACTTTGAGCTTGAAAGCTGTGGTGCAGGTTCTACGCTGAGTCCAAAATCCAGTTTTGGTTTCACAAGGTTCACAAAAATATGAGGGAAGGAGGAATTTCAGGGGTAAAAAGGTAAAGAATACGGCATTGGATTTCGACATACCTACCGGGAGTCGTGATCTCCGTTTCATGACCCTTAAGCCAGAAGTGCAAGGGGGACCTGGGGTAGTCATTTTTGGTTTTTCGTGCATCCTACCGGTATACCTTCCTCAAATTCCTCCAGGTACCCATTTAGAGATGGGCCGGCTCCGGCTGAGTTTACAGAGTCACACCACTGACGCCGGTTAAAATCAAATAACTAGTGACAGTAGGACTCGAACCTCTGTCCTCACGGACAAAGGGTCTCAACTTTAGCGTGCTTAAAAATTTTAGGGGCGAGTAACAAAATAAATGAAAATAAAAAAAAGGGTTTTTCATTACAAAACCATTTTTTAAGGCGTGAATGACAAAACATCTAGTGAGGTGAACCCCCCTTGACGCCCCAGCCTGAAAGTGGGCCTGCCCCTTAAAAAGCCTCTAGGTCTCAAAACAAATAACAAAACTTTTCTTTGAATGCAAAGATGCCAATTTCTTTGCTACTTCGCACTTTATTTTGAAACTATTATAATTTCTGAATTGTCAATGGGATTTAACTATTGACATTTGATTTACAAATGATATGGAAGAGCATGGACTGAAACAGGAAGTATGAACTAAAATGATATGAATTTACTGAAGTTTACCAATATGACTTTTGAAAAAGGGGAAGCACCTAACGATTTTTGGAAAATTTTTAATTTGACCTTCGTACTATAGAGGTAACAAAGGGAACGTGTCTATTATAATAACCAGCCCACCAATAGAAGAGCTTTAGTGGAGATCCTATCCTTGTGTGGTTTGCCAGATAATTACATAAAAGTACCCATATGGATCTACGACCGATATGGGTTATTTTGATGGACTTTGTCCTAAGGAGCACGGCAAATGCCTTGGAAGAGTATGGACTGAAATGGGAAGCTAAAACGCCCTTTGACTTGCATTATGCAGACAACTTCAGTGTCCTAGATAAGAATATTAGCAAAATGAATTAATTTTTGAGATTTTCAGAGTTTTTGGTGCAAGAATAGGTTTGAAAATTGATTTCGACAAGAGTAAATCGCTTAGACTAAGAATGAGTAAAGCAGTGATGTTGTGTAGCAGGAAGACCAATAAAATGGTTGTCTCCACTTACTTCGGCAGGGGTATTTATAAAGATGTTGGATGCAGTGAAGATACAAAAGTAGAATAATCCAGGCCTAGGGTGTTTTTTTACAGTCGAAAAGATTTCGAAGAATAGGAAGATAAGTCTAGAAACTAAGATTATAATTTTAGAAGCTACAATGATTACAGTAGTAGAGTATGGTTATATAGAGTGGAGGTTACGGATGACAGAGGAGTTAGATCTTTTCTTGAAGAATGATCTACCAATAGTTTTGGCTATCTGTTTGACTGATTAGTCTACATATCAACCAGTAAACTGAACAAAAAATGTGATTTGTTCCACTTTTTAGGACTAGAATGAGAGTGAGGTGTTACTAGTAGTAGTAATTTATATTTCAAATTCATTTTTCTTGTAGTTTTTTTTAGCTACTATTTAAAGTCTTTTTGTCCCGTCTAAAATTTTGGTCCTTTAATAGAAGCAATTTTCAGCTTTTTTTTGCTGAAGAATAATGTCAATATAGCAACAGGGTGGTGCTAAAATAATATTGGAATAGGGTTAATTTTGCGGAAACAAGAAGAGGTGCAAACAGTGTTGCGCCTCTTCTATTTATAGATGAGAAAAATTGTTGAAAACTCGACGTTGATAATGTTTCCTTTTACATTAATTTAAAAAGGAAAGCTTTTGATGGAAATAAAGAGCGAAGTGGGAAGTTCAAAACGAAACAAAAACTGCAGCATATATCTGCAAAACAAGCTAAAATGCACTGACTCGTGATATAAGCCTGTAATCACCTTTGGTATCAGAGCGGAGTGATGCTCTACTTGTCAATACGCGTATGGGGTTTGACTCGGTGCCGCAAGGCTGGGTGACATGAAATACCTGTCCCTGTAAGAAAGACCTTACAATTGAGACATTGTAGTAAGCTGTCGATACCCCATGTGCCATATGTGGTTTTGGAGTTTTGTATTTCCTCAGACTTGTTTTCCTGGGTCTGTACAATTCCAGAAACCAGTGCCTAACTGTAAACTCGAGACCGAAGCAAAAAAAAAAAAAAAAAAAAAAAAAAAAAAAAAAAAAAAAAAAAAAAAAAAAAAAAAAGCACTTTTTAGGAGCAGAAAAGTACGTCAATTCCCTACAAAAAATAATGTATTTTATAAGGCTCTCAATAGTCTTTCGCTGCTCATGACATCTATAGTTTAAATTTTACGGAAAAAACCAAGGAAGTTTAGTTTTTAGTGAAGTTCTAGTTTTTCAGAATCCTTACAACTACCCCCCCGAGGTTTGCTTGGATTAATATATTAATACTGAGATAAAAAGAACTCATGAAACTAATATGTATGTAAAATGCTAAGTTTTTCCGAGTTCGCTGAAGTTCAGTGCCCTTTAGACGGGGAAAGAGTAGAGCTAGTTGCTTCAGATGACTAAAACACGGGTAGAGGACCATTGCCTGAGTTGCATATTGAAAGGCAAATTATATGATTTATTCAGGGCCGGGTAGGAGGAGGATAACTACTCCCTCCTGACCTCGTTTTGATCCCCCTCAGACCTCAGTTTTACCCCCTCCCTCAGCTGAAATTTAGTTTCTGCAAAAAAAGCTTGTCAAAGCTAAGATAAGCCTGCATAATTCAAGTATCCAGAGAAACAGGTCAGTTTTCTTTAGTATATCTTTACCCTTATTGTACTATATGGCTCATTTTCCCTTTTTCATTTTCCTTTTCACTAGATTTGGAAAAATTGGCTCGAACTTTAGTTTTAAGACCACACTGGCTATTCACAATGAAGTAAAAATGAATAAAAAAAGAAGCAAAAGGACAGATAACAACAAGGATAAGTTTTAGCCAGTGATTGAGACACATGTAACAAAATAGGTATTTTAGGAAGGACCTCCGCCAAGCTGTCTGCTATGTTCAAAGAAATATAAAAGAAAACTAACTTTTTGAAGTACTCATGACCTTGTTGTTACCTGCCCTTATTGTACTATATGGCTCATTTTTTCTTTTTCATTGTAATTTTTATTTTATTTGGAAAAAACTGCCTCGAACTTTACGAACTTAAGTTTTTAAGACCACACTGGCTATACATAATAGGTCTTGCTGCTAAATCGCCGGGGGACCTACATAGGCACCTCAGGTGCTGGGGAGGTTGGAGTTCAGCCCCCCTCAGCGTCTTAAATTTTCTTGAACTTCTTGGCAGTTATAGTTCAAACTATAGGATAGAATTATTTTTGTTTTTTAATTGTATTTAATAATTATGTTTTTTTAATTATCCTATTTAATTAAATAGGAAGGACCTACCTCTTGTTTTACTAATATCTTCAGATTTTTGTTCTATCTGTTTTTTTTTGAACTGTAAGTGGCATCGCTTGTGACGGTTTTGACTCTGTCACTGGGTTTCCATCTGATTTGTGTATTGCCTAGAAGACATGAGCTCCTGTCGTGATTTAGTGTTTTGTAGTTCCAGTTATTGTTTGTATTTGAATCCGTTATGTATAAAGACATTTTCTTTTTCAGACGATTTCTTAGAATTTCTTCTCCGCGTGAATCAGCTGGACTTAATGGCACCAATCTGCATCAATGCCAAGTGAGTCTGAATTAGAATAGAATATAAATTTTTAAAAAATCCTATTGTTAGATACGGTGTGCGTTGTTAGAAACGAAATATTTTCGCTAGATGATGAATCGTGGAAAAAATGGGTGTCTTTGTAGCAAAAAAAAAGAAGGAGAAAATAGATTACCAAAGAAATTATGATAAAATTGGAGCCAATTGTAAATCTTTAATTGGGTGTAATGCAATAATGGAAACAAAGTAAGTAGAAAAAAACTATATTGTAAGTTCAAAGGCTTGCTAGAATATAATAAGCGGCAGTATATACAAGTGTAGAGGGATGCTCTAGTGCTCTTGATTGTTTCACGATCATTTGAAAATCAAAATGGTTACCTCCAGAATAATAGGCATGCGCTTGAAACTTACATTTTTTCTGCCCTTTTGTATTATGCCTTGTGGCTTAAGTGAATGACTCAAGTAAATATAAATTTTTATCCCCAATGCCATAATTTCTTTCCTCTCTCTCCCCTACGCTGCCAGTATCTATGATATTGCTTCATCTACTCGACTAAAAACTTGCATGATTTTCGGCGTTTGCTTATGTATTTTAATATATCCTTTCACGGGGTTACGAAGAGTGTGTATCTTCCAATCAGGTCAAGATTCGTTGGCCTCTTAGATTTTTTTTTTAATATTTACCTAAGCTGTGTTTTTTTCCCTTACTTTCGAAAAGATAGAATCTTTGAAGTTTAAACATCAAAAAGAATGACTGAACATTAAAATTGAGTGTAAGGTGCCGACCCTTCTACTAAATTATAAGGTGTCTAATAATAATATAATTATTGGTTCTAATAATTATAATAATTCTGGAATAATTCTATAATAATTCTAATAATTATAATTGTAATAATTATAAGGTCTAATAAATAAGGTGCCGACCCTTCTACTAAATTATAAGGTATCTAATAATAATATAAGTATAAGGTCTAATAATTATAATAATTCTAATAATTATAATTGTAATAATTATAAAGTCTAATAAATAAGGTGCCGACCCTTCTAATAAATTGTAAGGTGTCTAATAATAATATAATTATAAGGTCTAATAATTATAATAATTCCAATAATTCTGTAATAATTCTAATAATTATAATTGTAATAATTATAAGGTCTAATAAATAAGGTGCCGACCCTTCTAATAAATTATAAGGTCTCTAATAATAATATAATTATAAGGTCTAATAATTATGATAATTATAATAATTCTATAATATTCTAATAATTATAATTGTAATAATTATAAGGTCTAATAAATAAGGTGCCGATCCTTCTAATAAATTATAAGGTATCTAATAATAATATAAGTATAAGGTCTAATAACTATAATAATTATAATAATTCTATAATAATTCTAATAATTATAATTATAATAACTATAAGGTCTAATAAATAAGGTAATATAATATAAGGTGTCTAATAATAATATAATTACAAGGTCTAATAATTCTAATAATTCTATAATGATTCTATAATAATTCTAATAATTATAATCATAATAATTGTAAGGTCTAATAAATAAGGTGCCGACCCTTCTACTAAATTAAATAAAAAAAAACAAGTTTTTTTAAATGAAAAAAACTTGTTTTTTTTTAAATTAATTTCTGGACGTTTTTTAATTAATGCATGTTTTGATCTTGGCTCTCCACACATAAATAATTAAAACGAAATTTGCATAATATTTTTTTTTTGGCTAAATGGCTTTCTCATAGTTTTAATCGGAAGATTTTGAGAAAAACGGAGAGTGGGAGGAACCCTAGTTGCCCTCCAATTTTTTGATTACTCAAAAAGGCAATTAGAACTTTTAATTTTTTTACGAACATTTTCATTAGTAAAAAATATACGTAATTTACGAATTAACTTACGTAACAAACTTCTATATTCTTATGTTTCATTGCGTATATGAGGGTGTTCACTCCTCGTCGATACCTCGCTCTTTACACTAAAGCTTAAATTCTGTCCCAGTTCCTTAAGAATGACCCTTGAATAACAAAGGCCGTAGAATAAATAGTTGAAATTACTAAAAATACTTTAGCGTGAAGAGCGAGGTATTACGAGGAGGTAAACCCCTCATATGCGCAATAATTTCTGTTCGTTTTAAATTTTAATGCTGCTCCTCACTTTCAGTAGAAAAAAACTTTTCATATTTATTTTTTCATTATTTTTTTTTTAAATAATGCTAGAAAATCCTGCGCTCCCTTCATGGAAATTTTCTTCCCCCATGATAAATTCCTCCAAGGAAAGTTCCCCTAACATATCCTCCTCTTTTCAACCCTTCCCCCCAACCAAAAAATCCCCCTGAAAACGTCTGTACACTTACAAATAACCATTACTATATGTAAGCACTGGTCAAAGTTTGTGACTTGTAGCCCCTCCCACGGGGACTGCGGGGGAGTAAGTCGTCCCCAAAGACATAGTTATAAGGTTTTTCGACTACGCTGAATAGAATGGCTATCTCAGAATTTTGATCCGGTGACTTTGGGAAAATAATTAGCGTGGGAGGGGTGCCCTCCAATTTTTTTTTGTCACCCAAAAAGAGCACTAGAACTTTTCATTTCCGTTAGAATGAGCCCTCTCGCAAGATTCTAGGACCACTGGGTCGATACGATCACCCCTGGGGAAAAAAAAAAAACAACAACAAATAAACACGCATCCGTGGTCTGCCTTCTGCCAAAAAATACAAAATTCCACATTTTTGTAGATAGGAGCTTAAAACTTCTGCAAAAGGGTTCTCTGATACGCTGAATCTGATGGTGTGATTTTCGTTAAGATTCTATGACTTTTAGGGGTTGGTTACCCCTATTTTCTAAAATAAGGCAAATTTTCGCTGGCTCGTAACTTTTGATGGGTAAGTCTGAACTTAATGAAACTTATATATTTAAAATCATTCTTTTGATGTAGCTATTGTTATAAAAATTCCGTTTTTTAGAGTATTGGTTACTATTGAGCCAGGTCGCTCCTTATTACAGTTCGTTACCACGAACTGTTTGATTATAAGGTGTCTAACAATAATAGAATTGTAAGGTCTAATAATTATAATAATTCTAATAATTCCATAAGAATTCTATAATAATTCTAATAATCATAATTATAATAATTATAAGGTCTAATAAATAAGGTGCCGACCTTTCTACTAAATTATAAGGTGTCTAATAATAATATAATTATAAGGTCTAATAATTCTATAATAATTCCAATAATTATAATTATAATAATTATAAGGTTTAATAAATAAGGTGCCGACCCTTCTTGAAATTCTTAAACTCTTATTGCACCAATTAAGACAAGGATTTAAAGAATAAAAAATTGCCAATTTTACAATTAGAGATTTTATTGAAAGGACTTGCTTTTGAATTAGATTAACATCATTTTTTTTCGTTATTAAATTTGAAAATAACTTCGTTATATTAAATATGTTAAATTTTAACCCTCAACTTATTGTTCAAATTAACTCGGCTCTATATATGTTATTCAAAAATATTCTAGTCTCAAATCTTTTAATGGTAATTCAATTATTTCTGAATTTAAATTCGGCGCTTGTAAATAGAAAGACTATAATCCTCAAGTTAGATTTCAGGAAACCTTTGAACAAGAAAAGTGTAAATTTAGGAGATTGGTATTAAAGAAAGGTGTAGTCTTGTGATCGAATTCCAAACCCATATGTGGCACGTGTCTGACTTTAAAAGCTCCAATAATAGCTTTAATATATAAAATATACAAGCTTCGAAACAGCTTTTCTAATAATATCCTTTGTAAAAAGAAGGATATATTCATATCACTGAGAAAGACTATGTAAGCATAAAATGACACATTTTTTGCTATATTCAGGCCGTTCAAACGGGTAAGTGATTTTTCCTTGTGTCTTTTTTTTAGATTATGGTGAAAAAACCTTGATTTATTATAATTTTATGGAAGTTTTTCTACCACGGGTTTATTTCCAGACACTGAATTCTCTTGATTTGTCTTTCAGCGTTAGTTAACGTGATTTTTAAGAGGTGGGGTTATTTTTCTATCCAGGACTATTGGATAATTTGACTGCCTTTCGAAATCGTCCCAAAAATGAACTAATGAAATTAAAGGACACTTTTAAAGATGGAAGCAGTTTGGTGTAATCTCTCATAAGTCTGCCTAAGACCTAAACAGAGGGATTTTCCATAAAGAATGACTGTGCTCTTAACAGTACTCTAACGTGTCTTTATCTACTGGTTTCATTTGAATTTACTTCATAGGGGTTTGGAGAGAAATGAAACGATTATGACAAATTGCAGGAAAAAAATTACAATAAATACTGCTAATATATATATATATATATATATATATATATATATATATATATATATATATATATATATATATATATATGTATATATATATATATATATATATATATATATATATATATATATATATATATATATATATATATATATATATATATATATATATATATATATATATATATATATATATATATATATATATATATATATATATATATATATACATTTTATGTAATACGCTCTCATTAAAACTATTAAATAATAATAGAGTGAAAAAAGAATGTGGGAGTATTATATTCCCTTTTAAAGTATTCTAAGTTTTATGCATCCATTTGTGAAGGTGTTTTATTGCCTTCAAAATTGTCTCAAATTTTAAACTGTATAGACAACAAATACAACCCGTGTAGTGTTGGTAAATACAAAATATAGGTGTATTAGTATACAGCATAATAAAGATTCTTCCTCCCCCCGGGATAAAGTGTGTATGTTAGAGGCACTAAGTAACGAGCCATATTCCTGTACTGTATCTTTCTATTAATTTTGTTAATTATACTACTTCAAATTTGCTGATTATTCTATTAAATTATGCTTTATTTTGTTACTTTAAAAGTTAGCCTTTCCACCTAAACATCAAAATAGTGTCTCTAACCCATGAACAAAGCCATTCCATTTCATGATCTCTTTATCATCTTTTTATTTAGGATACCCTGGCAATCTATATTTAACTATTACTTTTTACTTATAAGTTTAGACAGCTATTAACTATTACTTATAAGCTATTAATGGTTTATTTTATTATTTTAGGGGAAAAGCTACCCTCCAGTATGCTGACGAATCTCCATTCAAGGACTTGATTTATGATTTTATTTCTCCGTCGTCTGCTGGTAAGATATTTTACTCACTTATTTGATTAATCCCTTCGGCTTTTCAATTGTTAAGGGTATTTTACGTTTCCTTTTAGCAGCAGATTTCCTTTTTAGCAGCAGATTTCCTTTTTAGCAGCAGATTTCCTTTTTAGCAGCAGATTTACTTTTTAGCAGCAGATTTCCTTTTTAGCAGCAGATTTCCTTTTTAGCAGCAGATTTCCTTTTAGCAGCAGATTTCCTTTTAGCAGCAGATTTCCTTTTAGCAGCAGATTGTTAGCAGCAGGCTCTGCTTTATACTAGACAAGCGGTTCTTAAACTGGGGGCCGTGGTTATAGTGAGCCCGTGAAGGTTATCAAATAATGTAAAAGTTAAATGTAATATTTTGTATTACATTTTTATATTTCTACAATGTAACATTTAAAGGGATATATCGTATTATTTTATATGTCAATACTATTGATAAATAATCCTAGGATAACACAGTGGGCTGACGCTGTGCTTTGAAATACGAGGCCCAGGGATTGATCCCGCTGTAGTAAGGCTGGGTGAGAGGTTTACTACTTACTTCTGTAGAAAAAGACCTAGAAATCGAAAGGCGGAGTCGAAACCCTATGCGCCTGGAGCCTGGAGGATCCTTATTTTTTTTTTTGCTATTAAACAGGGGATCCTTATCGGTTAATTAGGACCTTTGGCTATAATTATCATATAAATATCCTTTTAGTAAGCTAACTTCTTTCCCACTTTGGAACTCTCTGTTTCTTCCCTCCCCTGCTTACTCTTAAATACCATGTAATTTCACTTTTGTCCTTTCCTTGGTCTTGCAGTTTTGCTAATTAGTTAATTTCGTTTTTATCTATAGTAAATAGTTCTATTACCTATTAGTAAATAGATGGTCATAACAGTGTCGTACGACAAAAATTAAATTTTTGAGATATGAAACACAAAACCAACCTGAAATAGACATATACTATGCGCGTGTGTTTTTCATACAGCATGAAACATTGGAAAGATTTAGAGTTTTCCAAGATATAAATGGCCGTAATTTCACAGACCATGTTGCCTTATCAAATTGTATGAGCTCATAGAATTTCCATCTCATTGGCTGGTTAAAAACCAGTGTGTTACGATTAAAATCAGTTGGATAGTAAAGGAGAGTGCAGGCTATTGATTTGGAGCAGAGGGCACTCACAGGATCACCCCTGGAGGTTTATGATTGACTAGATCTCTTGAGCTCTATTCTGCGCACTTCTTGCCAGAGATAAGATAGAGTTAATTTTTTTCAGAGCATATTTTGTGAGCCTGATCTGTAAATGCTAGGATTTTTTTCACTTTTCTACATAAGCTTCTATTATCAATTATTTGACTAGATAATGAGCTCTCTTTAGAGAGAGAAAGTAAAGTTTATTGGAGCATAAAAAACAGTTCCTATACTATTTTGAGACATCGTTCCCGAGGGAAGATAAGTTTTAGGAAGAAGGGTTAATGGCTTTTGACAGCATGGACAAAATGCTATGACACTTACTCCCTACAGATAGTACACTTGTAGTCGCCGTACCGGTCATATCTGTGGCCACCCTACAGCCCAAATAACGGTGAGGGTAGAACTCGTAGAAGTCTCTGGACCGTCACCGATATCCTGCGAAAGATCGAAGGCCACGATAACTACAGTAGTAGTATCAGTGCCGGAACTGGTGGCGCTAGAGTACAAATGCTGGTGCCAGTGTTAGCCATGCATGAAAATACCCAAATTGAGAAAAATGAGTTAAACATACATGGTGATGTCGCTGAGATGATAAAGCAACATATGCATGAAAATACCCGAATTGAGAAAAATGAGTTAAACATACATGGTGATGTCGCTGAGATGATTAAAGCAACATATGTATGAAAATACCCGAATTGAGGAAAATGAGTTAAACATCCATGGTGATGAACTCGAGATGGTAGAGCAGCATATGCACACACATTTCTAGCCAAAAATATTTTTACATAAAATTACTGTTCATCTAATAATGAATTAAATTATAATCGTTTAAACAGTTTGTTCGGGATCTACCTTCGGAGGGTATTTTATTTCAATGGTAGTTTATTGATGTAACGAACAACGAGGCTGTAAAACATGTTTTCCTCTGGAGTGTGCTCAATTGGTTTTGGGTCGCAAGGGCAAATACCTTCCCTGACATTGGAACTACCAAAGACAATGAAAATGAAGAATGATTTTTGAATTATTTAAGTGGAAACTTTACAAAAAAGTGTATCTCCAAAAGTAAGAAAAATGGGAGTTTAGTTTTTAATGAAAAAGACAACTGTATGTAGTTACGGAGGTCTGACTCTGTAAACTCAGTCAGAGTAGAGCCAGCTCTAAATAGTTACGTGGAAATATCTAGGGGAGGTAAGCAGGAAGGGTGTGCGACAGCACAGGATGGCTGGCCCCAATTGCACTTCCTGGTTTAAGGACCTTGAATCGGAGATTAGCACCTCCGGTTTGAACTTTAAGGGCCTAGTGCCGTATCCTTCACCTTTTTTTACCTTTATTATATGTAGTTATGCAGCACTTGTTAGCAGCAGGTACCAAATTAAAAAAAAGAGGAATTGCACTTCCTGGCTGAAGGGCCTTGAATCGGAGATTAGCACCTCCGGTTTGGACTTTAAGGGCCTAGTGCCGTATCATTCGCCTTTTTTTACCTTTACTGTATGTAGTTATGCAGCACTTGTTAGCAGCAGGTACCAAAAAAAAAGAAAAGAAGAGGAATTGCACTTCCTGGATGAAGGGCCTTGAATCGCAGATTAGCACCTCTGGTTTGGACTTTAAGGGGCTAGTGCCGTATCCTTCACCTTTGTTTTACCTTTATTGTATGTAGTTATGCAGCACTTGTTAGCAGAGGTACCAAATTAAAAAAAAATGAATTGCACTTCCTGGCTGAAGGGCCTTGAAACGGAGATCAGCATTGCCGGTTTGGACTTTAATGGCTTAGTACTGTATTCTTCTCCTTTTTTTTACCTTTATTGTATGTAGTTATGCAGCACTTGGTAGCAGTAGGTACCAAATTCAAAAAAGAACTGTACTTCTTGGCTCAAGGGCCTTGAATCGGACATCCTCACCTCCGGTTTGGACTTTAATGGCCTAGTGCCTTATCCTTCACCTTTTTTTTACCTTTACTGTATGTAGTTATGCAGCACTTATTAGCAGCAGGTACCAAATAAAAAAAAAGAGGAATTGCACTTCCTGGCTGAAGGGTCTTGAAACGGAGATCAGCACCAACGGTTTGGACTTTAAGGGCCTATTCCCGTGTCCTTCACCTTTATTTAGCTTTACTGTATGTAGTTATGCAGTGCTTTATAGAAGCAGGTACTAAATTAAAAAAAAAGGAATTGCACTTCCTGGCTGAAGGGCCTTGAAACGGAGATCAGCACTGCCGGTTTGGACCTTAATGGCTTACTGTATTCTTCTCCTTTTTTTACCTTTATTGTATGTAGATATGCAGCACTTGGTAGCAAGAGGTACCAAATTAAAAACAAAAGGAATTGGACTTTCTGTCTGAAGGGCCTTGAATCGAAGATCAGCACCAATGGTTTGGACTTTAAGGGCCTAGTCCCGTATCCTTCACCTGTTTTTACCTTTATTGTATGTAGTTATGCAGCACGTTGTAGCAGCAGGTACCAAATCAAAAAAAAAAAAAATTGGAATTGCACTTCCTGGCTGAAGGGCTTTGAATCGGAGATCGGCACCGCCGTTTTGGTCTTTAAGGGCCTAGTGCCGTATCCTTCACCTTTTTTTTACCTTTACCGTATGTACTTATGCAATTCTTAATAGTAGAAGGTACCAAATTTAAAAAAGAAGACATTTTGATGAAAAATCAGCCATAATAAGCTAAATACATGTATAGCACCAAACCGCTTAAAAAGTATAGCTTTACTCGGAAGGTGTAGTTGCCTGTGGGAAGCAACAGATCGTTAATGTTCGAATTTTTACGGAAGAACGGCGCTGTCAAATTTAATTAATTATTTTTGCTTATTCATTTTCATGGTTGAACGTGGCAACATTTGCAAAATGAATACATTTTTCGAAATTTCGAGGGTTTAGAGTACTAGAATAGGTTTGAAAACTAACGATATGTCAAGTTTTACGGATGAAGGATAAATATACCAAAAATACCAAAAATAGTGTTTTTAGGCTATTCATGCGGAACCAAATCATCCTCGAAAGGGCTGACGTCCTTGACACCCAGACGCCCTTGAATGGGATGGAAATCGGTGATAAGAATTCCTTCAAAGGAACTGAAATTTAATAGAAGGGGGTATAGAGCAAAGTTTTGAAGAGATTGGGGCGGAGGATGACGGTGTTTGGATTTATTTCTCTTCCTTCGGTTAGTTTAGTTTCTTTAGCCATGGCTGTTTTTCCCCGTCTGAGGAATTCCTTATGGAACCAACAAAAAGTTACATTGAAGACCAAACTGCGGATATGTGACACAATGAGTGGTCGATATTACTGTATAGCGGCGAGACTTTGTCCTATAAACCTCAAAAGCCCGGGATCTGGATGTTTTTTTTTTATTATAAATGCCGTCTGTATGTCCTGCAGGTCAGGTGATCTGCGAGAGTCAGCAACGATGCCAACCGCAGTAAAGCTGGAAACTGGCCTCTTATATAAAATGTAATCAAATGAAGACACCTCTAATGGTTCGGCGACGTACTACTGTGTTCTGAAGACGCAATATTGAAGAGATATCTGAAATATATCCCGCTGTCATCGTGTAGGAAATGATTCTGCGGTTAAAAGATAATCTGACTATCCATCATCAAGTCCTTCTTGGAACTGCTTGGTCGGCTCAGGAAATACGGCAGACGCTAGGACTGAGAGTGGTTGTCTATTCTTTGTCGAATTTCAAGCGCCACGATGAGCCATTGGATTTGCAACGTGAAACAAGCACAAGAGTACAGCTTGTGCCTGCAGCCCTCGCATAAGAGTGCTCGTTTTTATGGTACTTGCCCGTCGGCCAAGTGCGCTACAGCGATCGCAGTTTCTGTCCGTCTGTCCGTCGGTCGGTCGGTCTCTCGGTACTGGTTTTGCTAGTTTGGGCACTTTCAAACAATCTAGGACGATGAAAGTTGGCAGGCGTATCAGGGACCGAACCTGATTAACTTAGAAATAGTTGCTTCCTTGATTTGGCCATCTGGGAGGGGGGGGGGGGGAGAGACAGTTAATTTGCAAAAATTAGAAAATATATAAAAAATGTCTCCTTGAAAGCCTGTATAGCACATTGGATATGGTGTTGGTACTCTACTCCAAAGGTCGTAGGTTCAGTTCCTGACATAGACAATTTTTATGAGTTCTTTCTTGCTCTGTCATTTTTAGTATTAAGTTTTAGCTTAATTTCAAAACTTTTTTTGAAATGTCTGGCCTTGACTAACACTTTTACCAAAAATACCAGATTAGATCACATTTTATGGTGATTAAATCT
Source organism: Artemia franciscana (assembly GCF_032884065.1). Taxonomy (NCBI): domain Eukaryota; kingdom Metazoa; phylum Arthropoda; class Branchiopoda; order Anostraca; family Artemiidae; genus Artemia; species Artemia franciscana. Next base: position 1,894,343 of record NW_027062618.1, on the reverse strand, counting down.
GGAATTTGCTATAGTATGGGCCAGAAAGTGTAGGAGGAGCTAAATCAAGCGATGGATTTAAAGCGATCAAAAATTATAGAAAAAGCTATTCAGCTTCAGAGGCAGAAATCCCGCGCAGTGGTGCTTATCATGGTCACCTCAAAAAAAAAAAAAAAAAAAAAAAAAAACATCACCGCGATAACATTGCGAAATGTTGGCTCTTCCGACCTCGTCACAAGTGCCACATGAGCTCTTGGCTCTGTTTTTTATTTTCTGCGCGGTTACTTGGGTGTTCGTTGTGTGTGTAAAGGCGTTTTGAGACAAAATTTTGTTATTGTCCGAAAAAAAGCTTACTTTAAGAATGTGAGCAAATCTGAGGAAGAACAGAAGTTTTCCAAAAAGTGCATTTTTTGCTGAAAGGTTTAGGCAATGTAAGTGAAGTTTTTGGCAGTTTTTTTTCTTCCTTGCTTAACCAAGTTCTATATGTTTTTGGAATAGGCTACTTACAATATTTGCTGAGCATCCAAGCAGTGTAAATTTTACATAAATACAGGATTTATTTTTCATTTGTAGATCGAGCTCGTCGTGCTACAAGAGTGCTGTATAATGAGCCGCTGGATTTCAATTTTGAAGCAGAGCCAAGGGAAATCGCTGTTCGAGCAGATGATTTTCTTCTTCGAGAAGAACTGCCTCTCAGTCAAGTGCGTAAATCAGGCTTTTCTTTTTGGATGTCTGTGAACTCACATGAGGATGTAGATGTACACTCTGGGTTTGACTCTAGAGAGAGTTCATGACTGTAGTGAAACCGTCACAAAATGTGGTTTTATACCACACGCAGGGAAGGAGGGGGGGGGGGTCAAATTCATCGCTTGCTCTTAGCTACTTATAAGTTCTATTATTTCTCTTATTAAGGGTTGACCATGAATGTTTGAACTACTATATTAATAGGCACCAAAAACTCCACCTTAAGCGATATAAAAATGTCTTTTCATCACGGATTGCGGGCAGAACGCCATCTATTATAAATTTGATGACAATCTAAGGGAAACCGTTCTTTTGAGCTTAAAAAAAATTCCCCTTTTGTACTTGTTTTGTCGTAAAGTTTATATTTACCGCCCACGGAAAATCTGACTTGCCTTGACTCTTCTTATGTGACGTCACCAATATATCAAGTTTATAAATATAATGTGTTTGGTTAAAAATAAGAAAGGATTAGGATCATATCTGCACACAGAGAGGGGGGGGGAGGCTGTCTAAGAAAGGAAGAATAATCCTCATAAATTGCTCTGAAGCTCTGACCCTTTGAAATTGCCCTTCCACCCCCCTGAGTCGAACCTGTTTGCACCTATGATTCTACAAGTTTCTATTTACCTAGGCTCTTATTGTGTCTTTATTTCACTTTCCTCATACGTTTTGGCACATATGGGTTCTACATGCTTGTAAAAGTGTAGATAAAAAAATGAATACACGTTAAAGACAAAGGAATACAAGCCAAACTGCCTAAGACATTGCTTTCATTTTAACGACCTTGGTTTTTGAAACCAGTCCATCATCTACGCCCGAAAACTACTTATCTTGTTTTACCGCGAATGATATTCCTTTGTATATTTATCTAAAAAAGAACATCTATTGTATATTTTGTCAGTATTGAAACAGGAAAGTTTTATTTATTTTAAGTGTAATTTTACCTACCAGAGAAGTTCATTTTTAGTCTAAAAATGAGAAGTTCATTTCAGCTTTAATTTTCTGATGTTTTTCGAAAATTTTCGAAATTTTTTTTTGTAGAATAAGATTCCTTATATTATTTAAGGAAAATGTCAATATTGCATTTTTACCTATCCATAAAGAGGCATATTTAATATATTTTAAGCGACCGGAAAAGCAAATTTCTAGTCTAATCTTCAACAAAAGCCAAACGAATATCCATCCAAATTAAGACATTGTTTTCATGTGGATTGTTTCGTCCGTTTGTAACGTGAAATGTAGTACGCAAAATATTATTTATAGTACTTGTTAGAACCAAACGCAGGGTGATGCCTTTGATCCCTTGCCCCCACCCCCGTGGAATGCCTATTTTTTGTTATGATTGTGCACATAATTTTTTATATTTTTCATATAATTTTCTTATTTCTGGGGCTTCTCAAATTTGTATTTTGCTCTCTTGAAACGTATGGCCCCTTTGTTAGTAGCTGTTGAACGGATATCCCACATAGTGTGACTTGAGGCTTGTTCAAACTTACATTTTCAAACCTTAAAAAGTAGTCCATAATATATTTACCCTTTTTTTTTTTTAGCATTTTTCGTTCCTGCGTTTGTGGTTGGTGTGTGTTATGATGGTTTTCATTTGGTTGGCTGTCTTATTAGTCAAGTATTGATTTTGACTAGGGAGAGGGGGTGAATATACTCTAAGAATTTAAATGGTCTGAGAGTTAAAGAGTCGCAGCTGTCTTTCATTACTCCCTTGGTGCCTTCCATTGGTCGTTATATCAATTAATAAATTCGGTAGTGGTAGTATCAATGAAGAAAACCGTTTTCCGTTTTTGAATTCCTCTTTTGCAAACAAATGAGACTATTTTGTTTACTTTTTTCAAATTTTGACTATAACTCTCTAATAAATAAAATGAACAGTATTGAGTTAAGCTTGGGTAAAAGTTGGATTTCATTTCACTATCAGATTTTACACAGCCTGAAAAAAGAAAAAAATAATTTTTTTTAATTAACATTAGGAAGAACATCTCTCTGGACTGCTACCCTATGGTATAGATGCATAAGATTACAAAAAGTTGACCTACGACTGGTAAGTCCAACTTACCAGTGCAGCAAGAGTTGTAGTAGCTGTAGCAAGTGTAATTGGCGTTGGGGGGGGGGGTTACTGCAATATGACGATGAGCTAACAGGAAGAGAAAAGTAAGACCAATATGTAATTGGCTGAAAGCCAAAAGGAGTTCTTGGTATCAATGGTGTCACTGTAGACGCATATATCAGAGTTGGTTGACTCATTTGATCAAATGGAAACGCTCCGCATGAGGGGGAGATCACAGTTCCATATAAACTTAAGAAAAAGTGTATTAGATTATATGTTAAGGAATAAAACAAGAAAATTCATTGAAAAATGGGATAAAAATAAAAAAGCTCATCTACAGTCGACAGTTTCATTACCAGTGACAATTATTTTAAGGCATTTTTTTTAGTTTAGTTTAGCTTATATGACACCTCTAGAAAAAAACATAATGTTTATGCTGCCTGAATTTTAGTGTCCTTCAGCTTTTGGTTTGAAGAATTTAAAATGTTCGCTCTTTTTCAGCTAGCGGCCATCGGTTCTCTTCTACCGGTTGATGGATTTCATAATGTTATCATAGATTTGTCTGATCAGAACCAAGGATTGAATCGTCCGGTACGTATTAATTTTCTGCTTCGATTTGGTACAGCCAAATCTCAAACTGAAAGGTCCTAACTGTTTTCACCAATGGGCTTGATTCAAATCAAAGCTGGGTGCTGACCTGGTTAGTAAATATTCGCTAAAGGTCTTGCAAACGTTGTGCTAAAAGGCTTATGAGAACAAAGTTCAAAATATGTGCAATTACCAACTGACTATTTTTTTCCAATCTGTAAAATGACTCTATTTCACTCTGTAAATTGTAAAAGGTTTGAGAGACCTTTTCTTCACGGAGATTCCTCATAAGGGGATAAGTTCCCGATAGAATTTGGAGAAAGGGTCCCCTCTATCTTCGTGTACACAGGTGTGATTCCTTTGATTCATTACTCCCCTTGAAAAGCCAAATTTTGTTATGATTGTGCGTGTGTGTGTCAAAACACACGCAATTACCAACTGACTATTTTCTATTCACTAATCTCATGTTCGTTTTTAGTTTTAATGTCCGTTTTGACTGTTCATTTAAAAAAAGAAACTTATTTTCATCTTATTTTTTTTTTTCTAGAAAGTGTGGCGCAACAACAGGTATTAATGAAAAATTGGCTCGATTTCAGCTTCCAGGGCGGTACTGAAATAAATTTGAAGATGATTGAATCACGTTTCCCAAAATCTTATTTTTCCGCAAGTCTACTAGAACCTAACGAAAAGTAGGACACCCTTGAAAGAGGGAAGACTGGGGGAAGGCTCATAAGAAAGGATTAAAGGAAAAATGAACTTCATGGGAGGGAGTAAGGAGTGATACTCTACTGAGTAGAGTGGAGGAATGTACGCTGCTGTGTTAGACTTAGGTGACTTGGTGTTGTGATAAGGTTTCAGTAGTGGTAAGTCAAGTCAAGCGAAAACCTAGAATAATATCAGAATCACGCTTGTGCAAACGAAAATGGAGGGGCTCCACCCTCCAAATTCTCCCTGGAAATTATCGCCCTATTGAGAAGCTCTGTGCAGAAAACTTGCGTAAATCATCATATTTGGGCCTTAAAAGAGAAGAAAAAACTTCAGATCCGGATTACGGGGCTTAAATACAAATCAAACCACCTGTAGCCATAAATACGGTCACCTGGGGGGGGGGGGGCGTAGGGAACCTACTGTGAATTCAAGAAATTATTTTCTCACATGGAAGTTTGTTTAAAAAAGAAGACCAAAGGTAAAGATGTTGTGTTAGAAAAAGGACTATTCACTAGGTTTTTCTGAAAAAATCAGGGGATTTCCCAAAGTCTTGGGTGCATGGGGCCTAGAAATTTAATATGAAAACTGTTTTAAGGACCAATAATGATCGTTGTGAAATTGCAAGAAAATAGCAGTGACAAACTTTTACTGTCAGTGATTTGTATTTTTTATGCTTCCAGTATATGCGTATACTACTTTTCTGCTCACTACATCGTTTTTCCTTTCCAATTTCATAAGTATCATTATTGCTATATTAAACATGTTGTAATTACATTTGAACAATTTATAACTTTAAAATGGAATATTTAAACTTACTTAAACCAAAACATGGTACATTTTAGCCTGGTATATTATTATATATTATTTTCGAAAAAAGGGGGAAACGCCCCCTAAAATACATAGAATCTAAATGAAATCACACCATCAGATTCAGCGTATGAGAGAACCCAACTGTAGAGGTTTCAAGCTCCTACCTGCAAAAATATGGAATTTTGTATTTTTTTGCCAGGAAAAAGCTCACGGATGCGTGTTAATCCGTTTTGTTTTTCATGGATGATGTTATCAGCCCACTGGTCCTAGAACATCGTGATAGGGCTAATTTGAACGGAAATTAAAGGTTCTAGTGCCCTTTTTAAGTGACCAGAAAGATTAGAGGGCAACTAGGCCCCATCCTCACCCCTTCTTTCCAAAATTGTCCGATTGTCCGATAAAAATTTTGAGATAGCCATTTTGTTCGTCAGAGTTGTAAGACCTAATAACTATGCCTTTTGATGTAACATGACCCTAACATAGCCCCAGGGGAAAGGTCTTTAAGTTATAAAATGTGCCCATTATTTACGCATAGTATCCGTTATTTGGAAGTATGTATACAATTTTAGGTGGGGGTGGGGACAAAATTTCCTCTAGGGGGAGGGGATGTTCAAGGGGAATTTCCATGGCGAGGGAAGTTTTTAGGGAGGGAACTTACCGGGGAAAATTATACACGGGGGGAATTTGCCAGAATTCCTATACAAAATTATTTTTATGTGTCTCCCTTTCTCTTTTCTGTCTCAATTTTACGCATGGAGTTGTTAAGGGTAATTGTCCTGGGTAAATTTTCACAGGGATTGAAATGTCCAAAGGATATTTATGCGGGCAGAGGTATCTCTACATGGAGGTGGGGACAGATTTCCTGCCATCATTAGAAAAAAAAGCTCCAAAATTAGATAAAAACCAATCTTTCCGCATGGAGGTGGGGCTAGATTTCGTGCCATTATTTAAAAAAAAACTCGGAAATTAGATTAAAAAAAACAAGTTTTTTCAACTGAAAGTAAGGAACAACATTAAAACTTAAAACGAACAGAAATTATTACGCAAATGAAGGGTACTGCCCTCTCCTCAGCACCTCACTCTTTACGCTGAACTTAAAATTTGTTCCAACTCTTTAAGAATGACTCTTGAAACACACCGGTCGTTTAATCAGAACATAAAGAAGCTTTTTAAAAGTACTAAAAAACTTTAGCGTAAAGAGTGAGGTGTTGAGGAGGGGCAACCCTCTTCATATACGTTTGTTCGTTTTATGTTTTAATGTTGCTCCTTACTTTCTCTTGAAAAACTTGTTTTTTCTATTTAATTGTACGTAGGAGCTTCAAATATCTAAAGTAGGATTGTCTAATATGCTGAATCTGTTGGTGTTATTTCATTAAGACCACGAGTCTTTTTTGGGGCGTTTTCCCCTTTTTTAAAAATTAAGCAAATTTTCTCAGACTCGTAGATCTTGATGGGTAGCATTAAACTGAATGAATTTATATATTTAGAATCAGCATGAACATTTGATTTTTGATGTACCGGTATCTATTATTATCATAACTATTTTTAGAGTTTCAGTTACTACTGAACCGCGTCGTTCCTTACTTACAGTTTGTTACCACGAACTGTTTGAAAATAGAATTTGTCTCTTAGTTCATCCTCTCCTCAAATACGAAAGCGACATTATGGTATTTCTTACCAGCGTAAAAGATATATCAGCCACTAGGCTTAAACGTAATCTTGAAGTCTTTTTCCTGTCTCTTTTGCTTAACTTTTCCTCATCTTTGACCTCTTCGTCTCTTGACTAGGTAAAAAAAAAATTCCAAAGAGCGAATTTTTATTTATTGGAACAGTCTTATGGTATTATTCATGGGAGTGATGTGATACTGATATAATTAGTAGTAGGAGTAGATGTAGGGCTCGATGCTTTCTTTTAATTTAAGATTGTTCCTCATTAATTTTAGAAAGCAGGTACTTAACCGTGTTACTAACAAAAAAGAAATGTTTTAGTCATTAGCTATAAGCAACATCATGGAATCTGCTTTACCTCTACCGATGTCAGAACCTGTTTTGCCTCCCGACACATCCTCCCTTATAGAGGGGAAAAGAAAGAGGAGGACGCCAAGGAAAACAGGGGACCCTTCCCAGATGGACGCAGTTCTACGTGAAATTATGAATCAAGCGTTCCCTGGCACAGAGCAACTTGAATTTCCTCCACAAGAACCTCAGACCAACGTCCAGGTACGTTCATTTGGGTATTATTTTATTTGAAAGTTCTACTATTTTTGTTAATGTGTAAGTATAGGAGGATTGGCCGTTCTTTATTTTGTTAAGAAGGATTCTTTGTGTATAATTTTTGTCTGCTTTATCTGTTGTTAAGCTGCTAGTGTCTAGAATGATAATTTTTCTAACGAGTGGGGTAAAAGTGGAGGAAAGAGGGAAAATTGGGTCTTTGAAATATCTCTGAAAATTAAACTTAATAAAAATGAACCATCTGTGCTCCCTGTTAGCGTTCATGTTAACGTTAGTTTCAGGAAGATTTTGAAGTTTTTCGTTCGGGATTTTTATTTACGAAGATTTCATTCTGGGAATTTGCTGAATTTTTACTCGGGAAAATTTGCCAAGTGTTTGGACTAGTAACGTCAGAGAAGTAGGGTGTATAAATTTTTATTTTTCAATTTTGGAATTTTTAAAAAGACTCTAAAGGGCACTTTTTCTTTTAGAGCAATACGCTCTTAAGACCTTCTAAGGTTTTTTCCAACCTTTTACTTTGTATTTTCTCTTGAAAATAACATGGGCTTTTGGTATATTCTTCGCAGTTTCATTAGGTAATTGTAAACGTTTTCCAAGTTTGCAAGTCGGTGTTCTTGAAGAGGGAAGGTACGGAGATATGAACTTGAAGAATAAGAAAATCCTGGATCTCTGAAAGTCAAATTTAGCTATCACAAAAATTGTTCAAGGAAGTGAAAAATTGCTCCTTACTTCTTTGAACATGAAAAATCTCCCTTGACAATTGTTTGGGCATTACGTTTTTCCTCGTTTTCTAAGGAGAGGGGACAGATGAAGTGATATGGGACAGATGATGAAATGATATAATATGATATTTTATATATATATATATATATATATATATATATATATATATATATATATATATATATATATATATATATATATATTATATATGGCTGACTATCTCTCCGTCCCGGTAAGACGTTTCAAGTGTCCAGCCTGCGGGTATGTATCAAGCAGATGCAAAAATGAAGCTATTTGCGCAGTATGCGGTTGCCATGGTCATTAAAGCTCCAAAACATCTCGTGCATTGTGCAAGTCACAGGATCATACCTGTTATAGCTTCAAATGTTTAGTCTCCCAAGAAATTTTAAGTAAAGTTAAGTCTACATAATGGCTCGAGCCTTGAGTCTCTGATAATGGAATATCAATTGCAAATATGGTTGACAAAGGCCTAGTCTTCTCTGAATTTCTAAGTACAAATGAAATAATTTTTCTGCAAGAACATTTTTTATCTGATGAAAGGAAAAATCTACTCAGCATTTCACAGAATTCTTATTTGTTATTTCACCCATCGAAAATGAACAAGTGCCGTGGCCAACCTTCAGGCGGATTAGCTATCATTTCACAATTTCCCGTCAATCTCTTTGAGTCGAATGACCATTTCCTTGCTGCTGAATATTTGGACATAATCTGTATAAACGTTTACCTGCCCAACTAATTACTGCTCTTCGCATCAGAGAATAAATTCATAGATGCTTACAAAAGGCTAGTGAGTTCTGTGAAGAGTTTTGTGAAGAGTGAGTTCTGTGAATTGCGACCTAACTGGCAGTTCATGGCCAAGAACCCAACTCCTTCTGAATTATCTCCCCCTTCCTACTCAGTTGCTGCCAAAACAGAAACTTTCACGTTTATTGGTTTCCTGTCAGCGACTTCTAACCTTGATCATTTTATTGCATCTTTCCCCTGTAAAAATGTCGAGGTAATTAGTGATGGCTTTTATTCGGATCACCTTCCAATAAAGTTGAAAATAAATGGTTCATTTAATGCCCCCAAAGAGCCAGTTAAAAAGTGGTTTTATATAAAAGACTGGAAAAAAGTTAACCGTGAGAGGTTTCGTCTTGAATGTGACAGTGTATCAAATATAATAAAGGTGCCCTTTCATTTATTGTGCACGCGCTCGGGCCTTATTGAGAAAGATATAGCCATTGGACTTACCACCTATCTAGCAGAAATTAACCATGCATTATAGTGTGCTGAACCCTCATCTGTCCCGTGCAAGCGTATTAGGAAAGGCTCTCAAGTTCAGAGATGGTAAAAAAAAACCCTTCCCTTATTTCTGCGTGCGAGTCTTCTAAGATTGGGCTGAATATTTGGAAGGATTGCGGCAGGCTGAAGTCGGGGACTATTAATGGTTTGTGGCTATGTTCTAAACGTTTTTTTGCTAAAGTTTTAAGAAAACATAAGGCTGATCTTATTGCGAAAAATGCTCATAAAATTGCACAAAACCCTTCAAAGGTTTTGAAAAAATTTGAACGACCTTGTGAACACATTTGTGCAAATAATATTCCTGAGCCTGAGTGGATAAATTATTATAAGCATGAGTTTTCTTCTCCCGATCCTGCTCTTGAATTAAAATTTGAAAAAGAATTAAGTGCTTGTCTGAAAAAACACGAACCTTCGACATTGATAATTAAGCCAAGTGATGTATCGTTTTATTGTAAAAACCAAAGAAAAAATTCCGCGGGAGTTGATGGAACTACTGCCAGACATTTTGGTTATGCAAGTGCTTTTCTGTTTTATCATTTACCTCTACTTTTTCAAATGTCTATTGAAAACATAATTGTTCCTTATCAATCTACAGTTGGTCAAATAACTCCTATCCCGAAAAAAGGCAAAAAAGGATTTTACTGCGTGTAATTTGTTCCGACCTATAACAGTTTCTTGTACTATTTTTAAATTATTTGAGTCAGTTATTTTGTATGAAATTGTTTCTAAATGTTGTGTCCCACCCCACCAGTTTGGTTACCAAAAAGGTATTAGCTGGGAGAATGCCCTTTTTGCTTTGATGAACGTTCTTGCTGATGCAGAAAGAAGTAGATCCATCCTTTGTACTTTAGATGTTGCTCGAGCTTTAGACTCTTGCATTTTTCCTCAAGTTTTACTTGAAGCGTATAAAAGAGGGGTACATTTTGGTATAGTAAAGTGCCTTCTGTATATGCACAATCACCTTAAGGCGAAGTTAAAGGGGGATCTTCCCTTTTTGATATTTTGAAAGGTGTCTGTCAAGGTGACCTTACCTCACCTTCTTTATTTAATAACTTTGTTTTACATGCCCAAGATTCTGTTAATTTTGGTTGTATTAACTATGGGTTTAACTTGTCTTTAATAACTTTTGCAGATGACGTGTTGAATCTAAAGTTTTACAGTGAATATAAAGACATTGATCTTTCTATCAATGTAGAAAAATAAACTGCTGTTGTAGCTTTCAATTTTAAAGAGAAAAATGACCCTTTTTTTTATCTTTAGCTAATGCTCGAGTCCCCCTTTCTCAAGAATTACTTTACCTTAGAATGCCTATCGGAAAAAATATGACAGAAATTGTGAAGTTATCCCTTGAAAACTTGAAGAAAAATCTGAGAATTACTTATGCTTAAATTGTATCTAATATTAAACGCATAGATAAATTAAATCTTGCGAAAATTTATAATAGCCTAGTTGTACCTTATCTCATTTCTCTTTGTCCAGTTTGGCAGTTTTTTAGTGAACCTCAGAAACTATCTTTGTAGAGTATATTTTCGTTATGCTAAATTCCACCTAGTTTCGCATATAAGTGTTATTGATTAAAGGCTACATGATTTTCGTTCTTCTCTGTCGATAGTATCTCATCCATGGTCAGCATTATATATTTATCAGCATTATATTTGTATTTATGTATATTATTTATGTATTTTATTATGTATATTTTGTGCAATTGTTGTGATTACATTTTTGTTGCTTAAACGCTTTTTTCTATCACACTATTGCCACATATTACCCCAAAACCCGGCTCTGAGAATTGTTAGGCTACACTTGAAATAAAAATCACTTTCAAGGATGCCAGTCTTTGATGCTCAGTTTTCACCGCGGTATGTTCTACAAAATTTTTAAACATGGCATTTGCACATTATTCATAATCATATGAGTAATAATGTATAACAATATTCTGAATAACAATATCGGTCTAATTATTTTAAAAGCCACTAGACTGCTATAATATCTGTTTCCTTTAAGTTGACATATGTCTTGCTTATCCTACTACATATAACTTTTATATGTTTTATAACTTTATTGTTTTATAACTTTTATATTTATATTTCGATTATACTACATATAACTTTTGCAGCAACCACTCTTCTCTCTCTACACGTTGTACCTAACCCTTTCTTAAACATCACTAAAGGCATTTTGAGTTTCTACATAATGAGAAAGCTAATATATGGTTGACGATTAGAACATGAGAGAACTTGCATCGAAAAACTGCAGGCTGTGGTCTGTCTCTCTCCAAGGGTTAACATTTTTTGTGTGTGTGGGGGGACAGGGGTCTATATCCAGATAGTCAAGGGGCATGGGATATATGATAATTTTTTCTCCACGTAATTGGGGTCAACTGCCCCCCTCAACAACCCCTGCTCTCTAAAAACATTTTGGGGGTCATAAGTGGCTCTCTAATGTGTACTATTGTATTATGTACTGTATACTATTTACATACGTGAAACTGGAATTATTGGGGAATAAAACCAAATACAGAATTGTCTTAAGATTTAGTTTAATTGACCAATTATAATTTACTTTTTTTAATTTTTTGTCAAATGAAAATATCAACTGAAAATGACTTAAATTTTTTTGCTTTTATTTTATCGTGTTAAATTAACGTGTAAAATCACTCAAATGGGTAGAAATCCAATCAGAAGATTAGTAAATTAGTTATTTCTGGTGTGACATAACATTGAAATATATGTAAATAGACGGGGCATAAAATAGCCCGCTATGATCTAAAATGTCTTCAGCAAGTCTTTAAAAAATATTTATTGGATTTAACACATAGCACAAGCAATTCCATCTAGTGGTGGAAAAAATCATTATACTCAGTCCCAAGGATGTTTCATAGTGTTATGATACCGATACCCACTTTTGTTTTTTATAGGTAGATAAATGACTTTCTTCAAAGAGTGGAAGCTGGTACTATTGTCGTAAAACAAATCAACTATACCATCTAGTATTGGGCGGATGTCTACATTTTTTTTGAACTTTCTAATTGTATTTTTTTTTTTAGAAACAAAGATCAGGCACTTATTGCTACACTAAGTGTGCTAATTACGCTGAACAAACCAATTTTCTTTTATTATTACATTAAAAGAGAACCAAGCCTGGCCAAATGCTAGATGGCATTGCGATTTTTTGCGGCATTAGTGCCAGTTTCCACTCATATATGTTACAATTTGTACTTGTGTTGAAATGATTTTTGTTTAATGAATCTCTAAAATAAGACCGATATCATTGTTGCCACTGTATTTTAGGGTATCCAGATATGCTGATCGCCTGCTGGTCTAGCCAACTTATCAGCTGGTCGAATACAAAAAAAGAGATAATTTTAAGTTTTACAATGGTAAAATTAAAGCTCGATTTTGCAACAAAAAAAAATTAAATTGATATGGTACCTGTTTCCTTTTTGCGCTTTAAAAATATTCCAGTGTATATATAATTCTGGTCTGTTCATATCCCACTGCGTATTCTGTTCTGTTTCTGTTCTATAATTTCTGTTCTGTTCTAATTTCTGTATGTATAATTTCTGTTTCTGTTCTATAATTCTGTTCTGTTTACAGCCTCCCCTCGAAGTTTTGAATGAAGCTCCAATGGAAGTCCAAGTCACACGAGAAATGACTGCTACGAATGCGCCCAGAAATACGGAATTTGACATATTCACTGGAGAAGCATTAGCTTCTGTTCCAATTCATGAAGCTCTTGGTTCTCCAAAACGTCCAGACAACACAAATGAACAAGATAGAACGACGGTAACTTGAACAAGTTAATTTTTTGTCGGGGAGTGAGCTCAATATTTGTAAGGTAGAATTTTCTTAGGGAAGGAAGCAGTGGTTTTGCACCGACCTAATAGACAATTTTAACCTGATCAGCATCAAAATCTTAAATCTCGAAAAATGCTTGACAGGAGTCGTAATATGGATTACCAGGATATGCACGTTGTTTAAATATATTTTCAGGATATCAGAACATAAGCCTGATAGAATAAAAAACGATGTTTTATAGATTTAGTATCAAGAATCAATATCAAGGATCAAAGTCTATAATCAAGGAATATCAAGGATGCTCCTTCATCCTTGACATGAAAAATTTTGATTCTTGTTATGCAAAATTTTGATATGCGGACGAAAGAATTTTCCAAATCATAAACTTCTTTAAATTTAAAATAATTTACGCCGAGATTGAATCTCCAAAACTATACTCGTACTACACCAGGCACTTATTACAAGGCTAAGTGTGTTAATTTCGCTGATCAAACAGATCTTCTTTTATTATTACATTAAACGGGCACGAAGACGTGCCAAATGCTAGATGGCATTTGGCCCAAGGATCAGTATCAAGGATCAAAGTCTGTAATCAAGGATCAAAGTTCAATCCAAGTCTAAAGATTCAGTATCAAGTATCAAAGGATGAAAGATGTTTTATAGATGCAGGATCAAAGTCTGAAAAAAAAAACGAAATAAGGAAAGAAAAAATTTGGCTTATAGGCGATTCTACCAATAGAGGCAGAATATAAGAATGATACAATTCTATGGATTTTTCAGTCTAAGTTTTTTCTTCAGTAAAGTATGATTAAGAGTTTTGATGAGAGTTATGACGTCGAACATGGCAGCTCTAGGGAGGTCTTGCAAAAGTTAAAAAAGAATCCTCAGAATTCTCGGTTTAGTCGTTAAGTTTCATGCATTTTTTAAAAATTTTGATGAACTAGCCAGCATATATTATTGCTGGAGAACGCCCTAGGAGAGCTAAAGCAAGTTTTCAATCACTTCTGTCCTGAGGTTTCTTGCTTCAGATGGTTAGTGTTAGCTGTCTGTCTGTTGAGCTGATGTTGAACATGGCAGCTGGGGAGGAAAGTCTCGCAAAAGTTTAAACGAATCCTCGATATCCTTAGTTTAGTCATTAAGTTCCAGGTATTTTTTTTTCGAATTAGCGAACAGATAACGGGATGATGGTATAACGCTCAAGAGGAGTTAAAGCCATCTTTCAAACATTTTTTATCGAAGTCTCTTACTTTAGTTTTTTTTAATTCGTATATTCACGGCGCCAGGTACTTAAAGACATCTGATATGCCGTTATTCTCGTTACCTCGTTTTAAAACCTCGAGTTTTTGAATGTCTGTTGAACTTCCTTTTGAAGGAGTCAAAAGATAGATTTGCAGGCACAGCATCTCCAGAAAGATCGTTTCAGATAGAAATGCAGCGCCGGATGAAGCTCTTCCTCGAGTACTCGGTTCTTGGAGTGTCCTCCTTTAGATAATTGGACCGAGCTCTGTGCCTTTGCGTTTGCCTTGTCGGCTGAAGTAATGGGGGGGATAATGTGAGGGAGCTCGTTCGAGGGAGATGAATTCGTGTACTTGTAGAAAACAGTCATCGACACTGAATAAAACCTTTCATTTTGAAGCTGGAGCAAGTCATATGTAGAAGCGCAGTCCATCCTGTTTGTCCTATTCTAGATCTTCTGGAGTGGGACTAACAGCGTTTTTGGGGCACCCGTATATGACCGGCATCCATATTCAGCTGTGAGTCTGGTACAGGACTTGTAAAGTGGGATAATCGAGCAAGATGGAACATGGTTTTGCAGCGAAGAGTAACTCTGATTTATCTTGCACAGGAAGCTCTCACCCGATGAGGGTGGTTGTTTCAAGAGAGATCGCAGGAGAAATGAATCTCTAGTAGACGAAGCTTTTCAACTCTCTTTACAGTTTCATTTTTGAAAATAAAAACTGGGGGTTTCACGTGGCACCTTTGATCGGGTAATAAAAAGTTCCTTTGTTTTCGATGTATTAAAGTTGATTATTCATGTGTAAGACCACTTTTCCATTTTATAAAAATCCACAAAGGGAGGCTTGTCCACAAAGGGAGGTCTTCGTCTTTCGGGATGGCTGAGTGTGTCGTGGTATCATCATTAAAGTGATGCAGAAGGCTTGCAAGGTTGTCTCTCATGTCATTTATGTTTATAAGAAAGATTGTAGGTCAGAAGACACTGCCCAGGGGAACCCCTGCTTTCACGAACTAAACCCATCGAGGACAACCCGCAGTGAACCATCTAAAAAAAGCTCCCAATCCCTCTTAACAGACATCCATGAGCACCGTACGTATGGAATTTCTTTAGCAGGCCATGGTGTCATACTTTGTCAAAAGTCTTGGCTATGTCGAATGTCAATCGCCTAATGTCGTACCCCATTGCCAGAAGTTCGATCTACTCTTGATGCTGGGCCACTAATTAGTATAATGTCGAACGTTTCCCCCGGAATCCATATTGGCGATTACATCGAAGGTCATTTGATTCCTGGAATTGTTTAAATGATTACTGGAGACGCTCTCATAGACTTTGCCAACCTAGAAGAGGAGGCTAGTAGGCCAATAGGAGCTCACACTCGTTGGATCGTCATCTGGCTTTAGGGAAGCTATAACATGAGCAGATTTCCTTGTTTGTGGGAAGGTTCCGAAGCGAAAGCATATCAGGAAAGCATAGTCCGGAAAGCATAGTCCAGCTACTTCGGCGCTGCAGGATTTGAGGAAAAGTGGACTACATTTGGTATGTTGTCAGGATCTGTGGCTTTGGTCCCATCAAGATACCGCAACATGAGAAAGATCTTGGGAGCAGAAAATCGACACGATCCAGGACGATACAGGTGTGATTGAAGAAACTTGGCCCTTGTCTACCATCTTTATCCAGGTTCGAGAATTCGGCAAAATCCTTAAAAAAAAAGCTTCAACCTTTTCCTGTGAATCTTGTACCACAGTTAATCCGTAGAAAAGGAAGTCCCCTCAGACGACGATAAGGCCATTGACGTCCAGAAAGAGTATAAATCAAGGTAAAAACAAGAGCTCATAGGGCACTTGTGACGAGGTCGGAAGAGCCAATAGCTCACATGGTATGAGCTCAGGCAAAATTCTAAGAATCAATAGATTTTAAAAGGAAAATCAGAGGCTTAATGCTGGTCGGGATCAAAATAAGAGCTCTGAGTCACGAGGTCCTTCTAAATATCAAAATTCATTAAGATCCTACCACCCACTCTTGAGTTAAAAATACCTCAATTTTTCTAATCTTTCCTCTCCCTTCAGCCCCCCCCCCCAGATGGTCAAATCGGGGAAAACGACTTTATGAAGTGAATTTGTGCAGCTCCCTGACACGGTTTTCATCGTCCTAGCATGCCCATAACTCCCCCAAAGAGAGCGGATCCAGTCTGGTTACGTCAGTCATGTATCTACGACATTTATAAGCGTTTTGCAAGATTTCCGGTTTCCCCCTCCAACTCCCTCCAATGCCAATAGATCTGGTCGAGATTTGCAATAAGAGCTCTGAGACATGAGTCCCTTCTAAATATCAAATTTCATTAAGATCCGGTCACCCATTCTTAAGTAAAATACCTCAATTTTTCTAATTTTTCTAAATTAACAACCCCCAGCTCCCCTAAAGAGAACGGATCCGGTCCAATTATGTCAATGACGTATCTATAACTTATGCTCATTCTTCCTATCAAGTTTCATCTCGATCTCTCCACTCTAAGTGTTTTCCAAGACTTCCGGTTTCCCCCTCCAGCTCCCCTCATTGTCACCGGATCTGGTCGGGATTTAAAATGGGAGTTCTTAAAGCACAAGATCCTTCTAAAGATCAAATTTTATTAAGATCTGATCACCCGTTCGTAAGTTCGAAATACCTCATTTTTCCTAATTTTTCCGAAATGCTCCCCCCCCCCAACTCCACCAAAGAGAGTAGGTCCGGTCCAGTTATTCCCGTCACATATCTTGGGCTTGTGCTTGTTCTTCCCACCAAGTTTCATTTTTATCTCTCCGCTTTAAGTGTTTTCCAAGAATTCCGGTCCCCCCCCCCCTAATGACACTGGATCCGGTCGAGATTTAAAATATAAGATCTGAGTAACGAGGTCCTTTTAAACATTAAATCGCATTAAGATCCGATCAGCGGATCCGTTCCGGTTATGTCAATCACGTATCTAGGACTTTTGACTTTTTCTCAAAAAGTTTCATCCCGATCCCTCCACTCTAAGCGTTTTCCAAGATTTAAGGTCCCCCCCCTCATCTTCCTACAATGTCACCGGATCCGGTCGGGATTTAAAATGAGAGCTCTGAGACACGATATCCTTCAAACATCAAATTTCATTAAGATCTGATAGCCGTTCGTAGGTTAAAAATACAGAATTTTTTTTCCAATTTTTCCGATTTAACCGTCCCCCAATCCCCTCCAGATGGTTGAATCGGATGGTCTAATTTAATCTGGTCTGATTCCTGATACTCCTGCAAAATTTCTTCGTCCTAGCTTACCTGGAAGTGCCTAAAGTAGCAAAACCGGGACAGACAGACCGACAGAATTTGCGATCGCTCTGTCACTTGGTAGATACCAAGTGCCATGAAAAAGAAGTGATTTTTGCTCAGAAAGAGGGCAAGTCCGAAATTTTCTACCGTACGACTGCCAAAGCTTGCGCATCACCTCTGAAGTATAAAAAATGAAATTCAAATGAAAAGTGTGCAAGCTGGTAACCGTATTCCTTGGGTTAATTACACTTCTGACGTAGTTACCAACTACTGACGTTCAAAGTGAGTGAAAATTGAGACCCAAAAGAGTGATTTTTACTCTTTCGCTTCCCCTCTAAGGTAAAAAAAGAGTGCATTTTACACGAAAAATGGACAAGTTGGCAACCCTGCTGCCGAATCACATGAACTGCTTCCTTGCGCGTGTTGATGAATGAAATCCTGTCCTCTTCCCTCTTTAAAAGTAGTCATCGCTTGTGTACCTTTTGTTTTCTTACACTGGGTGTCGAACCAAGGTTTGTCCATGCTGGACATCTTTATCCACTTCGAGGGGATATGTTTTTTAACAGAGTGAATAATGGCCTGCTGGTACTTCTCTTCTGCTTTCTCTGGGCCACAAGCGCCTCAGACTATGTGAAGGCACCTTGACCAACGGGGGCACAAGAGAAAGTTTCTCACAAAAATCGCTTAAGATATTTGTTGCAGACATGTGTTGAAGCTGCATTATTGCCGTGACCCAAATTGAGCAGAAATTAAAGTGGGTAGTAATAATGCGCTGACTCAAACGAGCAGAAATTAACATGAGTAGTGCTGACACCTTCCCAAGCCTTCTGAAGACCAGAACAATATACTACGAATGTGCACTCCAAGGAAAAAATTGAATGGGGATTGACAATTTAATATAAATATGCTAAAATTAGTCCTTAAAGTCTTAATAATTTTGATTAATTTATATTAAAAAAGTTCGAACTCTTAAGATGTATTTTGTTTTCAGTAAAGTGTAAATTAGGTTCTGCTCTACAGAAGGCACAAGGGTGTCAGCCCTACTCATCTTAATTTCTGCTCGTTTGACTTTGACTCGGTTATTTATTGTAATTTTTGTTCGTTTTAGATTTTATTTATTTATTTATGGGGATTTGCGGTATTTTTATTCTTGGAGGACTATGTGAATTTTTTTTGCTGCTTCACTCTAACGACAAAAAAAAAAAAAAAAAAAAAAAAAAAAAAAAAAAAAAAAAAAAAAAAAATTAGAAAAAGGCTAATAAATGGAATTTTAAGAACGTCTTTATGTCAACTGTGTAATTTCTTTTTAATTTGATTTTTTGCAGTCCTGGCCTCTTAACTTTTCTACGTTTTTAAAGTTTTTAATGTTTCTACACTCTTACTATCTTTAAACAGCAGACTTTTAGCTTTATCCAGCTAGTAAGTTACAATTTTTAAACTTGCTTTGCCTTTTTTAATTGTAAAATCCTTAGATTTATCTGAATCTAGGAAAATATTCGTTTATTTTCGATAATTCCCTACGAAAGAATCCTAGTAATCTAATATTTTCGTCTGTGAAGGGATACTTGTGAAACTAATGAGTCAATTTATTTGATAATCTTGTCCTATAGGTAGAAACTACAGCTAAATCGTAAAATTGTTTGTTTTATCGGGAACATGAAGATGAAAGAAGAATAATTTATCACGAATGTTCTGTGTGTATGCGGATAATCTTGATAATCTCCAGAAAGGGGCGTCGTATCATAGTGTGAAGAACGGTCTATGTTCATCCTCTAGAAGTGTAGTTACAACTCTCCAAAACAATTCCCGCGTATTTTGTTTTTAAGATTTATTTTTGACGATCTTATTTTTTTTGTGTTAATGTTGTTAACTTATTGTATTGTATATTGTATGTATGTAAAAAGTTATTTTTGTTGCAACTTCCCGTTTGAGATTATTAGCCGGATTTTGGGAAAAGTTGTTGTTCTAGGATAATTTAATATAAACTTCAAGTTTAGAAACATGAATCAGGAACCTAAGAGCTCAAATCTCAAGAGTACAAAGAAATCTCTTACGAATCAATTAATTTAATAATCCTGGATATTGAAAGATGTTATAAAAGGGGGTGGGATATTAAGGTGTTATAAAATTCAAATTTTCGATCCATTAGGAGTCTAGTTGTCAAGGCTCCATTGATTTAATAAAAGAAAAAAAGATCCCGTTGCAGAAAATTGCAAGGTTTATCCGCAGGATATAAGCTAGTTGTATTGAAATTTGCACATCTCTTAAATCTATTGTTAAGTGCTCCCAGAACTGGTTTTTTCGTGCTCGACGCAGCGCATTGCACGCGCTGCGTTTCTACTATATCTATTGTTAAATGTTCCCAGAACTGGTTCTCTTGTGCTCGACGCAGCGCAGTGCACGTGCTGTGTTTATACCATATATGTTGTTAATTGTTCCCAGAACTGGTTCTCTTCTGCGTGACGCATTGTTTCTACTATATCTATCTTTAACTGTTTCCAGAATTTGTTCTCTTATGCTCGATCCAGCTCAGTTCACGCGCTGCGTTTATACTATATCTATTGTTAATTGTTCCTAGAATGGGTTCTCTTATTTTCGACGCAGCGCAGTGTATGCGCTGCGCTTATACTGTATCTATTGTTAATTGTTCCCAGAACTGGGCTCTTATGCGCAACGCTGAGCATTGCAAAGCAAATGTTCAAAACATATTTAATAATAAATTAGATTATTTCTTGCATTTTGCCAGTTTAAGCTGGAGGGTATTGGCTTTTTTATACAGAATTAAGCTTAAATTTCCTATTATTTATTTCCAATATTCTTTGAATTGAACTTTCCATTCGGGAAAAGTTTAGGAAACGGTACGAAACGGATAAATGTAGATCAATTCAATTGACAGGTGAGAGACCCGAGAACGTCAATGCCACTGGAGCCACTACTCGACCAATCTGAAGTAAAACGTTTACCAAAACGTCGTAAGGCTGGAAAAGGGAACTTAATTGTAGATCAACAGATTATGATCAATCTCTCTACCTTTGAAGAGTATCTATCTGATAGAAATCGCTTTGCCGTGAGTTTTTCCTCTTTTTCCTTTCATGTTCTGTTTGCAATGTCACTGTATTTTTAAGAAATTACGGCTATAGTTTAAGGAGTGTGCCATATTTAAGATGTAATATCTTTTTATGGTATGTCCCTGTATTTTCAAGAAACTACAGTGCAATTAATGAAAGCGCAGCATAGCGTTTGTGTGTTGTATTTATGTTTGCAATGTTTTCTTTGTATATGCCCAAAATCCCCAAGAAGAGAGTAATATTCTGTTTAGAATCTCTTATGTCCTTCTTATTCTCTGTATTTTGAGGAGTGCTATCTAGCCAAGATTCTCACAGAAGTCAGAGTTAGGAAAAATTAGCAAATTTGGGCATAGGGAAGATATTAAAAATGTTGGAATTTTAATTTTAGGCTATTTTCTATTTGAAATAGACAAACAAAATTGTTTGTGTGAAAGCTCTATTCCATAAAAGACTTTGATATCCATTTAAACGGTTATTCATAACCTGTGCTGCAATTCTGTTCGAGATTGGCCTTTGTTTTTTGTATAACAAAAAAAGAAAGAAAGGAAAAGTAAGAATTAATTAGTTAAAGTAAGAAATGAATAAGTAACGAAAAAGTCATTAGTGAGTTGATGGCGGAAAAGCCAGAGAAAAAATTCTTACTTGGCTTATCCTGCTTATGAAAAGCAATATAATTTTCTAAATCATCCTTTTGAACTCCTTGAATTCAGGGAAATTCAAATCCATACCATCAGGAATCGATCAGGGAAGTAATGTTGAGGGGAATCATGAACTAAACCAGTATTTTGGCAAATCTATGTTGTCAAAAAGGCGTATCTGCAATATTTCGGGAGCAGCTATGGGCATTAAGCTGAAAATTTCTAGGTATGTTGAAGCGGATTTTGAAATAAATCTAGAAATTGTGCACATCCAAGCTGTCAAAAAGGCATGTCTGCAACGGCTAAAGATGTTAAGTTTATGGATCCCTTGTCTTATTCGTTCCTTTTTGTTTTATTCCTTTCATTGACTGAAGATCTTTGTTTGAAGATTTACCATTTAGCTTGTTGTGTCCTTCAACGTCCTCTGAAAACTTTTAAATAATTCAAAATATAAATTCCAAAGATTACTATTGATATTTTTAGAAGAAACATTCTTTTTCATACAATACCCCGTGTAACTAGTCTCTGCAATTTTGCAAGCGGTTTTCCTATGCTACTTATAAACAGGAATCAGGGAAGCAAATTTACAGGAACTAATAATGTTATTTATCAACAATGTTTTATTTTATCTCTTTCTTCTTGTTTTTGAAGACAGGCTCGAACGTCAAAAAAATGTCGAATTTAAAATCTTGTTGTTAGGCTTAGAAACTGCCTCAACTTCTGACACCAGATGTCTACTAGGCATCTTGTTACGGGCCTTAAGAATGCTTGGATTCTTCATGGTGGCCAGTTTTAGTGACAATTTAAATTTTTAAGCTATATGGTTCTGAAACGTGGGTGTTCCTAAAGACGGAAGAAGATCTATTTTCCAGAAGAGTTGTCTACGCGTTGTTTTGGGTACCCGTCTGACTTACCGTATTTCAAGCAGTAAGCTTCTCAAAAAATGTGGTTCTATTCTACTTTCTAAGGTTATTATGAGAGAAACGTTGAGATGGCTAGGACGCGTTCTGCAGATGAAAGATGATAGGCTGCCAAAGTTCGTTCTTTTCGGTCAACCCCCTTGGGCCGACCGAAAATTAGGTTGTTCTTGAGTTGGGTGACAAGAGGTTGTAAGTGAAGATTTAAGAGAAATTAAAATTTTTAGGGAGGGTATAAAGAGGAAGGATTTGAATATATTGGGATGGAGGAGAATCGTGTGTAGCTGTGCTGGCCTCAGGTGGCCTGGTGCTGCAGTCAGTTCTTAGTAGTAGTAATATCGTTTGAGGTAATTCTGAGTTCAAGTCTTGTTCATTCGTAACAGATCAGACTGGTGGATCAGAACAGAACAAAATCAGACTAGTCTCTAGTTTAAGTTTAGGATCGTTCAATACTTTCTTACAGGTTTTATTTTGTGGGAGATTCCTCGTAAATGCTTAGTTTGAAATTTATCGTTGAGCCGCTCCCTTGTACTCGATTCTAATTTATCGTAAAACGGTTCAAGCTAGGGCTTTAAACATGGAACAAAATATTACCCGGAAACAATGTCCTTGACATGGACCAGAAAACTGCCAGAAATTTTCTGACGACCAGTGTCGGCTCGAATTCAGACGTACTAGAAGTTTGGATAAGCATTCCTCAATGAGCTTCAGTTATGCTACTGTTGAATATAGTCTGAGATGGTAACATACACATGATTTTCTTATATAGGAGAGAGAGGGGGAGGTTTTGAAATTTGTCAAAGTGGCCTACAAAGAACGGAAATCGTGAGAAAACTGTGGCTTCAATAATAGTTTATTAAGAGATGTGTGTTTTCTAAATCACATTAGTTAATTTTATCTTTGGTTCAGTCTTTTATTGTGACTTTTCAGTAGGCCTAATCATTTAATTTTGAAGTCTTCCTACTAAAAAAGTCGAAATAATTAGGCTTCTAGTTGTGTTTTCATGTGACCACTTTGACTTGAGACTCTTGCTGGGTAGCCAGTGTAGAGGAAACCAGATATTTGCGCGATTAATCGTCCTCAAACTGCTCTGTTTTACGTGAGGATTGAAGTTTCAATAGGGTCGATGCTGCGCTTAGTGAGGCGAGAGTAGATAAATATGACCACACACCGCGGTAATTCAAAAGGTGGTATGTTAATTGTTTTGCCGCACTGGTATTCTTAGCCCTCTTCAACTCATCACGTTCTTCTGTGTCTTATTTAGCTCTGTATATGTTTAGAAAGTACTGTTTTCATAGAATGCTGTATCCCTTTTTTTCGCTCAAAAGTAGTTATTAAAGAAAGGCTCTTTTATCGTAATGTTTTTGTCGTATATTTCTAGCGTAAAAATTTTTCTTTGCATAATTAACTGCTTGTCAAGGCCAGTAAATAAAACCAAAGTAGATTTCAGTTTTTCCTTCATCGTTCTCCTTTGGAATTTGTGTATTTGAGCGCAAACCATCGGTGCTCTCGAAGAGAATATGAAACCTATAAGAGTGGAAACGAGGCTAGTGTCGGCAAAAAAACCCAACGCCATCTAGCATTTGGCGTCTCTTGGCATTTTTTCAAGCTTTGCAATCATTTTTCTTTCAGGAACTGAGATCAGATGCTTATTACTGCTCTAATTTTACCAAATACACCAATTAGATAAATTATTCTTATTGTTACTCTTAAAAAAGAATCCAAAGGAAAGCCAAACGCTAGATCGCGCTGATGGTTTTCTTGTCGACACTAGTGCCAGTTTTGGCCTTGCAAGCTACCTATTCTTTCTAGGTTCTACTTCAATGAAAAATTATTTACCCTAAAGTGTTAAATTGCATTGGAAGTTAAAGTTTCGCAGGTTAAACTTAAATTATTGCTATTATTAAAATTTAATACCTGTTGTTTGAGGTTTTTCTAAACATGAAATAATTATAGCTCCAAGTCATTCTGTAGGTTTAAATTTTAATATTAGTTTTCTTTAAGACAAAATTCATTGAGCCAGGCAGCAAATAATACAAAACTTGATGTCCCATTATTTGACTTGCTCTATATAAAACACCCTCGTTGTCACACAGTTATTTAGATTTCTATCCTCTTTATTGAAAGGTGAGTCGATTAACCACTAGATCGTAGTAACTTTGATAATGTGGTAACTATACGTGGCAGCTATGTCAGTAACGAATAATAAAATTTCCTGCTGTCAAGATCTAAAGACTCTCGCCTTAATTTATCTCTGTGGATATATCAAACGATCATTGCAGCAAACAATATATGAAATATATAAATATATAGTCATCTATTGAATGTATACTGTAAAATTGTAAATCAAATCGAGCAATTGAAACTGACCAATTAGAGAAATTGGCTAGAAACCTTCAAACATAAAGTGTTTTTCCAAAATCAGCAAGGTAAATCCATGGAAATGGTCTATTTAACCGTTGCATAACTATAAACTGTTATTTGAATAATGATATAAATGGGAACAGACGGGTCAAAATGGACAAACAGTTTACCTTTTCTAAATTTCTGATTTTACACATGTAATTAATTATATTATATAATTTCAGTGCTTATGTTACTGGCTTATGTTTATACTAATTTAAAAAAACCTTTTTCCACAAAACAAGCTTTTCAAAGAAAGGGAAAGAGCTCTATTTAGTCAAAAATGAGCAAGAACAAAATAAAATAATCTTCCAAGTGTAAAACTATCAAAAACCACTATCAATACATAAATGAAAATCAAAATAAACAGAAATTACAATAAATAGCCAAGTCAAGCAGAAATTAACACGAGTAGGGTTGATAACCCTCATGCCTTCTCAAGACCAGAATATAATTTGGGTTTTAATAAAAAAGCAAGAGCTAAGAGTCATATGGGACTTGTGACGAGAGATCGGATCCGGTTATGTCAATCACGCATCTAGAACTTGTGCTTATTTTCGAACTCACCAAAGCACTAGAAATTCCCCCCAACTCCCCCAAAGAGATCGAATCTGGTCCAGTTATATCAATCACGTATCTAGAACTTGTGCTTATTCTTCCCACAAAGCTTCATCCCGATCTCTCGATTCTTAGCGTTTTCCAAGAGTTCTGTTTTTCCCCCTCCAACTTCTCCCGATGTCACTGGTTCTGGTCGGGATTTAAAATAAAAGCTATGAGACACAAGATCCTTCTAAATATCAAATTTACTAAGATCCGATCACGTTATGTGTATAAGGATTATCAAAAGTGTGAAACACAGGGATAACCAAGTATATTAATTTGGAAAATTGAGGAGAAATGATAAGGGATATGATCAAAAAGATAACATTTGCATGCTACAAATACTATTACAACTACAACTACTACTGTCAGACTACTCCATTTACAGTATTGAGGGGAAATACGAAATAAATCAAAAGATGCTATGTGTATGCAAATTGTCAAAATTGATTTGGGTATTAAGTTGGAACTTCCAGACAATGCTTAAAGGGGAAGATTTTCTCACCAAAAGGCAATATGCGGACATTAATGCTAATGCTACTGTACTTCTAGATGTACTGGAGAGTTATTTGTGTGGCAGAGGCGCCATTTTGGGGGGGGGGGGGTCAGGGGTTGGCAAATGCCCACCCCAGATTTTCCAGGGGGGCCCAAGCTTCCACCACAAAGGGCCCTTTGCCGGCCGTAATAATCCTTTATGTCCAATATAATCCATTCTGTCCCATTGATTTGAAATTAATGCACGCCTATTAACCAAAGAGCGTAATTACCTGACGACCCTTTGGTAATTACCCTATTTACTATTAATCATTGTAAACTTTGAAAGTAGGTTAGGTACATAATAAAAGTCTCAAGTTCGGTCAAATGCCCATTTCCTAGATGGATGATTATATCAATATTATAAAGTCTGAGTATTTTCAGAATTCCTCTAAGTTGACAGATTAAAATAGGTCAGTTCCTGTAAAAATGTTTCGATGCTTGTTTCCTTGTTTTAGTGAATATAAGCCACCGTTTTAGATTACTAGAGTCAGTTCTTATTCTGTTTCTGTCCTCGTTTTATGTACATTAACTGTATCACATGTGTAAATAAACATTTTTATGCTCGACACATAAACCTTATGAAAGTTAGAGACGCTTGACATCCTCTATTGGTCGAACCCCAGATTGTAGGCCAACGCTACCATAAGACTCTAAAGACGAGAGCACAGAGAGAAGTAAAAGACTTTACATCATTAAGCCTATTAGTTTTTTAGTTTGGTAAATATAAAAGTACTAATAGCTATTAGCATTAGAACTCAAAAGATCACCAAGCATCTGAAACAATTTGTGACAACTTCGACCTTAGGAAAGAACTTCATCCAATCTGGAAATCGGACTACTACTTTGGAGGATGAAGTGAAGCGAGAGTACTCCAAAACTTTCGACCATCTACTAGCCGAATTTGACAGAAGGTTTACAGATAACTTGCCAGTGATGAGCATACTCGAAGCCTTGGAACCAAGCTTGACCAAGTTTATGGACACAGAGTAGCTCAAGCGTTTCTCTGCTCTTTACGGGGAGCTGGATATCGACAACTTCCTTCTCGAATCTCAAGCTGGTATTGCCAGGCGTTTCTTGCTCGATGAGGAGAAAAAGCCAGAAAACTCTAGACATTGTCGACCATCTTCAGGCATTACCAGCAGCTTACTCAGAAGTAATTAAAGTACTTCGTATTGCTGCCACACTTCCTGTGACAATAGCGAGGAATGAGCGTCTGTTTTCTAGCCTAGAAATAGTGAAAACTACCTGTGGTCTACAACAGGAGACGATCGTCTCAGTCACCTCCTTTTGATGTTTGCAGAGAAGGATTTAGTAAAAAATGGGACTACGACCAGCTTGTTGACGATTTTGCAAAGATGAAATCTTGGCAGTTCCCCTTGTTACCTTGAGTGTTGTAATATTTT
Source organism: Artemia franciscana (assembly GCF_032884065.1). NCBI lineage: Eukaryota > Metazoa > Arthropoda > Branchiopoda > Anostraca > Artemiidae > Artemia > Artemia franciscana. The sequence goes on along the minus strand of NW_027062618.1, from coordinate 1,867,320 downwards.
TTTTTCTCTTGTTTTTCCTTTTGTAAATATATTTAATCTGAAAGATTTCTGCTGAAGGAAAACCAAGATTTTTGCTACAAGCCTCAGCATGTTAATGAAGATTACTTTCACCGATGTATTGTTTACTTAAATAAGAAAGTTTCTCGCTGAGGAAAGCCAGCCTGTAGTCTGGTTGAATTTTTACTTTCAGTTTAATCACTTAACCTCGTTCATTGTGATCTTCGGTGTTATAATTAATCTTAGAGGTCAGTGTGGCTGAGTTCCACATTCCTTTAAAGTACATTTCCAAGCAACACACGGGTGCTGAAAATGCGTTTTTACTTAGAATATTCGATCAATGTGCTGCCAAAACTCACATTTTTTCTTACGCGACACAAAGTGAGTCGAGGGGGGGGCGATGGAGTTCATGCCCACCCCAAGATTTGGTCCAAATGGTGCCCCTGTTGTGTGGTACTGTTTCTTCAATTTTTTGAAGAAACTATTACTGTCTCTTGCACTTTTAGTGAAGTTCTTGAGCATGTACTACTATCTTTTGTGACTAATAATATGCTTGAGGGAGATAACCTGTTTGGATTTCGACCCAGTGTAGGTTGTTAGCTTGCGCATCGTGTATTATCTTCTTTGCTCATTGAAAACTCTTCTAAGGGAAAGAGTATCTAACTTGTGCTTTAGATCTATCAAAAGCTTTCGCTAGTCCGTGTCATAGTCAGCCTTTTTCTGCTCTTCACGGTCGTGGTGTTATTCTGTCAGTTATAATGCTTCTTCCTTATTGGTATTCTAATTCCTTTCTTCGGCTGAAATCGGCATCAGCTAGTATTATTGAAATGAAAAGAGGTTTAAGGCAAGGTGGGGTTTTATCTCCGACCCTATTTAAATTATTTATTTCAGGAGTTCTGGCAAGGATATCGGCCACCTATCTCTCTGGTTTTTCTGATATTTCATATCTTGCCTATGGTGATGACCTGCTTCTGATAAGCCGCACTGAAAATCTTTTATTTAACATGGTTTCGCGTGTTGCTACTCCTTTTTCAGATATAGAACTTCCTCTTAATGTAGATAAATGTGAATTTCTTTCTTTTAACAAAAGTTGCTTTATTAGATGCGGAAAGTTGTGAGTTTTTTTTCTGCTCTTTTCCCCTCCTTCTATGTTTTTTCTCTTTTGTTTTAGTGTCTTTTATTTTTTATGTATTACTCTGTAACTGGTGCCATGTGATTTCTATTTTGATTTGCATTGTATTTTTATATGTTTTTCTTCTTGTTACTCCACGCATTATACCTTTGTATAGTGTGGATCAAAAATAAATAACAATAATAATAATAGATATATATTTCTTATATATAATGTTTTAATGGCTTACCTTGTATATTACCCATTCAATTAGTTATTTATTAAAATTTTAGGGTTTATCTTTGCCTGTCAACCATATCCTACTTGATTCGCGAGATTTAATGAAAAAACCTGCACCTGGACGTGCCGTCGGACTGTCTCTTCGCCGCATGTTTAACAATCGATTCATGTCTCATACTCCACCCCTTCACGAAGATTTTGATGGATTTGAAATGCCTCGACACTTGCCACCTACTTTACACCCGCCTACCGAGACGTTGCGTAATCAGCTTGGCAGAGTAGATAATGAGGTACGTTGTCGATTCCTCTTTCTTATTTAAAGGCTCCTTCAGAGTGAAAAACGTTGCGCAATCAGCTTGGTAGAGTAAATAATTAGGTGCGTTCTCGGTTTCTCCTTCTCATTTTTAAAGGCTCCTTGGGAGGGAAAAACGTTACGCAATGAGCTTGGCAGAGTAAATAATGAAGTGCGTTCTCGGTTTCTCTTTCTTATTTTAAAGGCTCCTTGAGAGGGAAAACGTTACGCAATCAGCTTGGTAGAGTAAATAATGAGGTACGTTCTCGATTCCTCTTTCTTATTTTTAAAGGCTCCTTGACGGGGGAAAACGTTGTGCGATCAGCTTGGCAGAGTAAATAAAGAGGTGCGTTCTCGGTTTCTCTTTCTTATTTTTAAAGGCTCCTTGAGGGTGAAAAACGGTGCGCAATCAGCTTGGCAGAGTAAATAATGAGGTGTGTTCTCGGTCTCTCTTTCTTATTTTTAAGGCTCCTTGAGAGGGAAAACATTACACAATCTTGGCAGAGTAAATAATGAGGTGCGTTCTCGGTTTCTCTTTCTTATTTTTAAGGCTCTTTGAGAGGGAAAATGTTACGCATTCAGCTTGGTAGAGTAAATAATGAGGTACGTTCTCGATTCGTCTTTCTTATTTTTAAAGGCTTCTTGAGAGCGAAAAACGTTGTGCAATCAGATTGGCAGAGTAAATAAAGAGGTGCGTTCTCGGTTTCTCTTTCTTATTTTTAAGGCTCCTTGAGAGGGAAAAACGTTTTGCAATAGATTGGCAGAGTAAATAATGAGGTGCGCAATCAGCGCAATCAGCTTGGCAGAGTAAATAATGAGGTGCGTTCTCGCTTTCTTTTTCTCGTTTTTAAAGGCTTCTTTAGCGTGAAAAACGTTGCGCAATTAGCTTGGCAGAATAAATAATGAGGTGTGTTCTCGGTCTCTCTTTTTTTTTATTTTCAAAGGCTCCTTGAGAGGGAAAAATGTTACGCAATCAGATTGGTAGAGGAAATAATTAGGTGCGTTCTCGGTTTCTCTTTCTTATTTTTTAAAGGCTCCTTGAGAGGGAAAAACGTTGCACAATCAGCTTTGTAGAGTAAATAATGAGGTGCGTTTGGCGTTTTTCTGTCCTATTTTTAAAGGCCCCTTGAGAGGGAAAACGTTACGCAATCAGATTGGCAGAGTAAATAATGAGGTGCAATTGAGGTTTCTCTTTCTCATTTTTACTAGTTCTCCGTTAAAATGGGCAGATATTTAAGAAAGTGACGGTAGGGCTTGAGAATGTCGAGACAGGAGGATAAAATAGGTTTTCGATGAATTTTAAACAATGTGGTTGTCAGCAAACCACTGCAATAGCTTCATTAGACTACGGCAGATTTTTTCTCTCACCGATGATTCATCTTTACCTGTGACGGAATTAGCTGTGTCGTCTGCGAATAGTAGAGAAAGTGTGTCGTCTGCGATTGCGTCCATAAGCTCACTGACGTATATTAGAAACAGAAGTGGTCAAAACTGAACCTTGCTGTAATCCTACCTTTCCTGAACATGGGTTTTTTAATCGATCTTACTCTACCTTCATCCACAAATTGATTCCTACTAGTAAGGTAAGACTGGGTGAGTAAGCGAGTATTGCCTCTTATTTCACAGGTGTCAAGCTTACCCAGAAAAATCAGATGACAAATCGTATCAAATGCTTTCTTCACATCTATAAAACAGCATGAACAGCATGCTTCACATCTGAACAGCATGTTCATGAAGTTCACATCTGAACAGCATGTTTTTGTGCTCAATACTAGTAAGTAATTCTTGCGTGATCCATGACTTTTTCGGTGTCGCATACCTACCGAAGCGCCTTTTCAAAAAAGCAGTTAGGATCAAGAGAAGATGAGAATTTTTCAACAAATAGAGCAGCCATTTTGAGTCCGTTTCTTCATAAACTGAGTTCCAATCGGTACAAGCTAATGTGGTGCTCAAGTTTTTTTCTATGGGTATATCATCAATTGTCCTGCTTACTTTTGTAATCCTCTTAGGTCACTCGGTTCGCTGCGCCTGAAGACTGTACTAGCCCAACGGTCAACTGCCTGGCGTGAATCTTTTCGGGGAACCTTTACGCTTGTTAAGGCGAGCCAGCCGGGTTCGAAACACCCAGTGCTAGCAGCCGCAGGCGTAGATGACTGCAACACCACAGTCGATCCCAAATGCCTAGACAAGTATGCGTTGGTCCTGACCGAGTTCAAACTAAGGAAATCCAAGGTTCTCTTTCAACTACTGTATTAACTGAAAATGCAGGACAAGCACGATACAACCATTAACATTTATAAAAACGCTCAACAAAAACCTAAAACCTAAATCACACTTACTTATGCTATATTCTTTTTAGACGACAAATGATTTAAGAACAACAAAAGCACCAAAGCTAGGAAACTTTACTTTTTATACTTTCCCAAATACACATTTTTTCCAGCTTTCCCAAAAAACTACATTTTTCCAGCCAGGTACTTATCTGTGGTTTAATGATGTACGTCGAATCGGCTAAAACTCGATAAAGATTTATTAATTAGATTTTTGGAAAGGAATGGTTTTTAACATTTAATCAATAATAGTTTATATTCATTTAGTTATGCTTATTACACTTTTATATTCGAATTTGATTTCCCACGGTTAATCAAAGATTTACCAAATAGGATAAAGTGATCCGAAGCATCAGTTAAGACGATGTAACTCAAATACAGACTAAAATTCGTAACTATGTTATGTATAACCGAAGCAGACTGTTCACCAATACGTGTTGGTATTCTTACTGTTTGGACTAAACCCGGAGAAAACAAGTACTCAGTAAATCCACAGGCTGAGATCTTGAGGCTTGTGAAAAGATCAGAATGTTCATCACTGGCTGACCTCACCGATTTAAGTAATTCATTTAGGTCAAGTTTTTTTTTTCTTAAAATCATGGAGCCGGTCAGATGATGTCTTATTTAATAATTATCATCAAATCATCATAAAAATAAAACATACCAAAATCAATCTGGAATGATATGCTAATAAGCAGAAAGCGGTACCTAAGATTCCAAGTATCAGAGGAGCAAGGAGGTTGCCATAACAGATTCCAATTCAACAACAGCGATGCAGTCATATAGCTCTCAAAATTCGGAGGCTCAACATCCGACTTATTAGCTGCAGAAAGAAGGACCGAGCTGAACGAGAACTTTTTTTGCAAAACCAAAACTAAACAGAAAAGAAGGAAAACACGAAGATAATCACACAGAATAGCAAGATACAAAAAGCACACTAAGGCCAGAACCATTTATATCTCCTTTTTCCTTTTTTTTCACTCGCGGAAATCAAAATGAATTCAAATCACTGTCGCAACTTTTTCATTAATGCAAATCAAACGTAACTAGACTCGAGTCCACAAAGATGAAGAAGACCTTTTGATTTTCAGCCATATACCCGTACCTTTTTGACAGACCCGATAAGACGTTATTTCACCTTTTGTTTTCACCTCACGTGACTTAGTTAACAGCTCACTTCTTCGCAAACTCAATTCAGGCAGCAAGTCTGTACAAACAACTACACCACTCGCCTTTAGTTTACCGACGTTCGACATTACCACTTGAATCTCATTTTCAGATCCTAATGATACAAGCACTGGCTTCACCTGCTTTGGTTACTTATACGTTCGTGGGAGTCAGTAATATTTGCCAAGCGAGAAGCGAAACGGTTACTGGCTCAACAATACCTAGCTTATTCCTGAAGAGGTTTTTCACGGTAGTTTGTCGGGTTTCGTCAGATTTTTCATACCGGTTGCTCTCTTGTTGTCAATTGCCTGTCATTAAATGATTTAAAGTCGTATTAAATCATCAAAATTAATTTAATTAAAAATGAATTAGTCTGTAAAACTGTTAAAAATTATTATTGCTGTCGACAGCAGTAAATGAATTGTATTCAAATCTTTATCTAAAAAATGTCAATTTTTTTTTTCGTTGGATTTCGAAATTAGTGTCCTAAAAATGTGTATTGTAGCATTTTGTCTCCTACCTCGCGTTGAACAGATGCTAGTAGATAAACTTAATAATTGTTGGGATGGGCTCCAAACCTTCCCTCTCCCCCGTAATTCAAAATTTTCTTGGATTTCTCACCACTTCTTAAGCAATCAGTGAATTGTATGCACATTTTACTAGGTTAAATGGAATATATATGTGTACATTTGTTCATAAAATATAACCAACAATTTGAGTCCGTAAAATAGTGGCGCGTACGGATGATGTAAATAATGACAGTTAAATGACACCGATGCATTTTTCTTTTGCTGCATCGCCGGAACAAAAACATATAATCATTTGATTTATTACTCGTTTGGGGACAAATTTTTGTTTTGTGAAATTTTCATAGTAACATTAGGTCAAAACTTTGAACAAAGGAATAAACTATAGTCAAAAAAGAAATATTAACCTTAAGTTGTACTACGTAATTTTCATCAAATAGGGCAAAAGTATCCAGTCCATAGCTCACAAACTGGTCAGATTAAGAGGCATCAGGTAAATCAGGATAAGGATCATTTACTATTACTAATACTGCTGCTAATAATTCACTTTGGCAACAAGCCGCCTGAGGCCAACACCACTCCAGAGACTCCTCCTCCACTCCAATCTATTCAATGCATCACTCTTTACTCCCTCCCATGAATTGCCATTTTTCTTTGGATTATTCCTTATGACCTCCTCCCAACCCACTCGGGGACGAATTGCTTCTACTCAGGCGCGAAAGGGGTGGCCAAAGAGAACAATCTTTGACAATCTGTCATCCGCCAAACATGATTTAGGCGTAACAGCCTTTCTTTCATTATAGTCCGCGAAAGTTGTAATCAGGTCTTAATTCTTGATTTTAACATTCCAAGTAAATTCTGTAACACAGGCTCTAGTTAGAATCAATATAGTATTTGGTCGTAAAATGACCAATCAGTTAATATAGTGCTCAGATTATGGTAAGATGACCAACTTTATTGATTGTGTTATTGTAAACCCGATACAAGATCGATACAATCGATACGATCGATACAAGATACTAAGGTATATAGGAGTGCAAGGATACACTCTAGTTGTGTCTAAGATTAATTTAAAGCTGAAATTTTGGAAGGTTAAATGCCTCCTGGTAAGTTATGACGTTGGCAGATTCCGGGATGATAATTTGATAGAAAATTTTCAGGAACAGTTGAATACTAAACTGGCGAGTTTAAAATTTGACAATGTAGAAGATAGATGGAATAATTCTTGGAAAATAATTTGTGAAGTTGCTGGTGATGTCTTAAAGAAGAAAGTTAGGAATACATCTAGCAATATTAGTAAAAAAGCTTTGTGTTTAATAGAGAAGAGCAGGGGATTATGCAAGAATCATCTGAGTGATAGATCATAAGAAAATAAGAGGAATGCAAAGAAAGTGGAGAAAGTATTAAAATATGAACTAAGGAAAGGGGAAGTGTAGACCATGGATAAAATTGCCGAGGATCTGAATATGCAGCTAGACGGTATAATACTTACGGGATTGTACCTGCATGATAGTAAGATGACCTTTATTGATTATATTAGTGTAAATCGAAGACAGACAGGATTGATACTAGATACTAGGGCATATAAAAGTCCAGTTATTGATATTAAAAGTAAACATTGAACTTCACCTTCTAGTAGTGTCAAGAGTTAATCTCAAGATGAAATTTGGGAAAGGTAGCCACCTTCTGGGAAGTTATAACTTTGGTACGGGGCCTCAATTAGTGATAAGAAAACTGTTAAAGAGAGATTGGTTGACTATTTTGAGAACGCGTTTAGTCGTGATAAAGTTACAGGGAATTATATAGAAAGAATGAAAAAGTTTCTGACAATTTGGATGTGAAGGAAGCATTATTTTGCATAGAAGAGTTAGAGACAGTTTTAAAGGATTGAAAATTAATAAGGCCTCAGATGCTGATAGTGTGTTAAATGAGTTTTTCAAATATGGTGGTTGTGAAGTTAGAGATAATTGCTGAAGATAAGTTGCGAATATGATTTCTGAATAAGGGGAAGAATCTAACGATTTAAGGAAAACTTTAATTACACCCCTAAATAAGAAAGATGATAAGCTTGAGTGGTAGTTGTAGAAGAATTAGCTTGGTTTCTGTAGGAACTACCACTACTACTAATAATAACTCACCGCAGTACCAAGCCACCTGAGGCCAACACAGCTACGGACGCTCCTACTGTACCCCTCGCTTTCTGTAGGAAGCAAATTATTTACTATAATGATACTTTTTAGACGCAGCAATGCTGTAGATTAACTTTTAAGACAAAAGCGGGGTGGTTTTCGGAAGGGGTTGGATTTGTCGGCGAAATTTTTACTCTTAGACTAATGATTTGGAAGTGTTGTTTGACTCCTTTAGTCCTTGGTTTCACCAATTATGAACAAGCGCGTGATTCAGCAGATAGTAGATGGAAGTCTGGATAGTAGATGAAGTAACTGGAGGTCTATGGAATACCAAATAAATATTTCAAAATGATAAGTGCGATTTACGAGACAATGTGGCTGTGGTTTAGGTGTGAAATGAGGTTAGTAGCTGGTCTGGTGTTAAATCAGTAGATAAGAAGAGCTCTGTTCTATCTCCATTTACTTGGGCTGTTTTGACGGAATTTGTCCCAAGGAGCCCTACAAATGTTATGGTAGAGTATGCAATCAAATTGGAAAATAAAACTGCTGGATTTAGATTATGCAGATGATTTGTATGCTCTAGATAAAATGTTAGCAAAATGAATGGATTTTTTGTAGTTTTGAGTTTTCAGGGTGCAAGAATAGTTGTTATACAAGATATTTTATATGGTTACACAATAGTTATACATGGATAGTATTATTAATAAAGGTGGTAGATGCAGTGAAGATGTTGAAAGTAGACTAGACAAGACGCAAAGTGTTTTTTTATCGTAAAAAAAGTTTAGAAGAATAGGAAGATTAAGTCTACGAACCAAGATTAGATAATTGGATGCTACAGTAATGGCTGTTGTCAAGTAAGGTTCTGAAATGTGAGCACTGGAAGGCGAAGGAAGATTTGCTAGATATTTTACAGAGGAATTGCTTTTGGATAGTTTTGGGTACCCATTTTACTGACCGTATTTCACATACCAAGGTCCGAGATAAATGTTTTTTATCGCATTTTCTAGGGCTTTAGTGAGAGAAAGTTTGAGATTATTTGGACACATTTTGCAGATGAACGATGACAGACCGCCAAAGATCGTCCTTTTCGGTCATCCATCTAGAGCCAAACAAAAAACAGGTCATTTTTGAACGGGGTTGGAAAGATCGTAAGGAGGGATTTAAAAGAATTTTGAACTTCTTTGGAGTGGATAAAGAGGCTTTGAGCAGATCGGTAGGGAGGAGGAGCTTCTGTAGCCGTATCGTCCTTAGGCGGCTCGGCGCTGAATCGAGTTCTTTGTAGTAGTAATTGTAGTAACGATTATTCAATTTCCGTTTCACTTATTAAACTACTGAACGATAACGGTTTGACAGTTTGCAAGCTTTCAAATTTGTGAACTTAAATAAAATATTTAAAATTAATAACTATGCTACTTGCCAGTATCGAATATCTCTATTAGCTTTTTCAGTACCCTATCTCTCATATTTGCAAGATGAATTTACTCTAGTATATTCCTAATTTTCCACTTTGGGAGATACTTTTCTCATCGTTCCTAGCACCTAGCATCTTTCGAGTCTTAATACTTCCAATGAACGGGGGTCTCTGTTGATGACCTTTGAGAGAATACTGGTATCTCCTACTGTCAATGGTTATGTTTATAACACACTATTTGTTACTTTAGATGACTAATTTAGACAACAAGTTTCAACAGTCAGCGACTCTTCCGAATCAAACTACTGAACAAACTTTGCCTACGATCACTCTGTCAGAGCCAGAAGTCATCCGAGAAGCCAACGAGCAAACCAATTTATTAGATGAAAGATTCCAAGGTAGAGTAAAATTGACTATAGGTTTTTTTCTGTTGTTTTTTTTAGTACTCAGCTTTAAATAAAAGAAAAGAGCATAAAAGGTTTTAAGTTCAATCATTTTCTTGGGAATGCTGATGGCAATGACTTAGTATTAGAAACAAGACTAATATTCCTTGCGCCAGTAGGAGAAAACCTTGATTTGAAGCCTAAGGCTATTCTCGTCAAAACTTGGTGCTTCTCTAATGAGAGGAAAAAGAAGATGAGATGAGGTTATTTCTCTGATGAGTAGTGGCGTAATTTTGTCAAAATTCTGCGGAGGTGGGGAAGTTGGAGTCGATTTTCCTAAATCAAGTGACGATGACAGTGAAAACTGGAAAATGAGTCATGCACTACCATAAAGGCAAATATATACTAAAGAAACTGACTTATATCTCTGGATTCTTGAATTATGCACGCTTATCTTAGATTAGACAAGATATTTTGCAGAAAATAAATTTCAGCTAGAGGGTGGGGAACTGAGAGGTAAATTTGGGTCTGGAGGGAGTAGCTGCCCCAATGCCCGTGGCAAGCTACACTCCTGCTGATGAGCCTCTACCTCATTTTGGTTTCTATTTCTAGGGTACGAAAGTTTACTAGTATACTCATTTTGCTTTCTACTACTAGGGAACTAAAGAGTTTAGGTAAAAGTATAAAGGAAACCAAAGAGACTAGGAGTCTCTATATCTCTGACGGGCCCTATCTACCCTCTTTTTTATATCTTTTTTTTTGAACAACTAACTATGTATTGTTTTCTTTTATTCATAGAAAATGTGAGAGGCAATTGCAATAAATTAAGCCACTTTTGCCTCATACAATTATCAATCAGTGATAAGTTTCTGATCATATCATATATCAGAGACACTACCACATTGTTTTATTTCTTATTTAAAGTTTTATGGATATACCTTCATATAAGATACCCCTCTCAAGATTGGCGTGAAGGACCCCATATTTTTGTGAAATTGCAAAATAGTCGATAAAAACGCACTTTTTCATAACTTTCTTCAACCTCCTAAGAAGAAGTTGGTGAACCCACCCCTAATTAGGAGATGGGTTCATGCGCATATTAGGTTTCAAGTTTACTTAAATGTTTAGCTTTAATCGAATAAAGGTCACTTTAGTCATTTCTATTGTTCTTGATGTTGTTAAATTTCAAAATTTTAGGTAATTTTCAGCGTTATCCTTTGTTTCTGCGTTAGGTCTAACGCGAAATGTGGGTAGAAACCATCAGAAAAACAGCTGTAATTAAGGTTGGTTATAAACTTTACGTTTTTTTAAAATTACATTATACTCTCTTTTTTAAACTTAACTTTAGTCTTAGTGCTAATGCTCTCATTTGTTGTGTAATCTAGAATCTGTTATTTCTTAAGTGACGTTTTTAGGTGGTTTTTATTTTTAATTAAGGGGTAATTGTTTTTACTCTTGGTCAAAGAAGAAAGTATATTGCTAAGGTTAAGAGAAACGAAGGTCGTGTTTATGCCCAATTTGTGGATTTATTGATCAAATTGTGTTCCTTTTGATGTGCGATTGCAGAACATTGAAAATTTTTTCCCCTTTTGTCATAAAAATGAGACAAAAGTGGCTTAATTTATTTCCATAGCCTCTCATATATTCTAGAAATAGAGAAAAAGAATGCATAGTTAGTTGTTTAAAACAAAAATGAGAAATAAAATAGAGGGTAATTACGGGCCCGTCAGAGGAATAGAGGATAAATAGAAAAATGGATATACCTTCATATAAGCTACCCCTCTCAAGATTCGCGTGAAGGACCCCATATTCTTGAGAAATTGAAAAATAGTCGGTAAAAAATGCACTCTTTCATAGCTTTCCTCGAAGTTTAAGTTTAACTGAAGTTTTATTTTTTCTTTTCTTCCTTTTATTATGTATTTAGGTTAGGAGAAACGAAAGTTGTGTCCATGCCCAATTTTTGGACTTATTGATGAAATTGTGTTCCTTTTGGTGCACGATTTGCAAAAATTGCTCTCCTTTTGAATATCTTTGAACATTTTGAGAGATAATATCTTTGAGTCTGAATTATGACTGCCTGTGGATTGTAGGCGGTAATAAATATTAAGATACTATCGTGTAGCTGGGAAAACCTCTCAGAATAACTATGGGTCGCTTACCATAAAATAAAGATAAATTTGAGATTAACTGTCTATTTTTTCATTATATAATGTTCGATATGTTTCCAATATTTCATATTCAGTCCCATATTCATCAGCGGGAAGTAACATGCCAGCTAGTCAATCTAAAAACTAGGTCGTGATGCTATAAAGCAGATAACAATTTCCCCAAAGAATGGACCTTTTGGATCAGGTCAGTCCATAGGTTTTCTTATGGTCACAGTAGAGTACACACTTTTCATTCGTTTTTTAACCTAAAAGCAAAGGACATCATCTCGTACAGATTGCAGAAGTGTACCGCGTTTGTCTTGCGGCTCAAGAGTCAGATTAGGATTCATCTTTCTTTTTTTGGAAGGAGAGGGTAAGAGGACTTACATTTTGGGGAAGGGGTAGACTATTTTTTTTCTTTGGTCCTCACTGAACAACACACGCTAACTGTTTTTATGTTTTATTCTTTTTTTATGTCCCTCATCCTGCAGGCTCTTTGGCTAGTTTCTAGAATATCCGTTTTTTCCATTCTAGCATTAAAAAAAAATAATGATAAAAAATAATAAGTAAAAAGTTCACAGGATTAAAATACAAGAAGTTTTCTTCTTGTTGTCTTTAGACAAGACGTTTTCTAAAGACATTTATTTTTCCTCCTATTTTTTTTTCGATTGAAGATTCTTGACCCTATGCTCTTCAATTGCTTTTTTGTTTTGTTATTTTTTCCTTTCGTCGGAAAAGCTTTGCATCGATTTCCTCTTTTTATTAATTATGTGCAGACAGACACTTATTATATGTCGAAAGAATTGCAAGATACAACCTTAAATAAGTAGAAAAAGATATTCTTTCTTATTCTATTAATCTTTTTTATTTTATTATTTTACAAAAATGAACTATTTTTACTTTTATTTTTTTTTTTTTTCATTTTTACTTTAAGTTTTATCTCTTTCTAAATTTAATGTTTATGTTGTAATTAACCATCTTTGTATTACGATTTACAACAGTATTGTTAATTGATTTCTAATTTTATCATGAAACACAAGTTCCGCAGTCTTCGCTTGTCATAGCTCTTGTAAATAAACCATTTTTCTTATCTTGTTTTAAAATAATTCCTATTATAGTTACTGATCAGCCTGTTTGTAAAAACACGCCGCTGGAAGGACGTGATTTAGTTCCTCTCCAGGCAATCGATCCTCGGATGGACGGCTCTCTTATGGAAACATTAAATGAACCGACGAGGATTTTACCTGCAGATGAGACCCAAGTCGTGGCCCCTATTGAACCTGTTATGGCTCCCGTCCCTATAGAAGTAGAAGATGAAGATAAAGAGAACAAAGATGCTGCCGGCAATAGGTATTTTTTGTTACCACTGGTTCTAACGCTGGTATTTGTTAAATATTTATGAGGATCTATGGCGTTCGCTATCAATGTTTCAGAAGGGAGGTTTTAGAAGAAAACTTCAAATTTTATTTAAGGATCTAAACAAAAAGTGCTCAGAAACTCAAAATAATCCTGGAATTTGAGGGGGGTGCTCTACGGGTATCCATGGGAGGTGCAAATACTTGATTATGTATCGGAGGAGAATGTATTGATAATAATAATAAAAATACATATTTGAGGATTTAAATGTAAGTGCCCAGAAACAAGAAAATTTTGAAATTCTCTGCGGGAGAAAGGGGGGAGGGTCGAATAAAAAATGAAAAAAACCTAAAAATTTTGAAAATAACCTTTTTCAATCTTCATTATAAAAAAATCAAATAAATCTTTGGTGGTCGCAGAAGCCCCCTCAACTATATTTTGAAAATAGCCTTTTTTAATCTTCATTGTATACTACAAAAATTGAAGAAATTAGGGTTGGCTTTGCGGCTGTCCTCATTATTTATTAAGTATTTATAATACTGTATTGTGTTCGCTATCAATATAGATGTTCATCTAATAATTGATTTGGACCCAATAAATGACTTAAAATTGATTAAACTGTGTCGTTTGTTTTAATTATGTCAAAACGTTACGGTGGACGTGCTCACCCAACAGAGTCGAAGCTCAGGCTACAAGGACTTGTTGCTTCATCATGTGGATATCTTTATTGTAATATTTCGGCGAACTGTAAACAATAAGATGAGAAATATTGACAGAAGACATCGTTTTTTCTGTTTCATGATAAACATAGTAAAACCAAAGAATAAAGTATTTTGCGCTGAGGAAAGGGCAGCGTTCTCTGGGATTACTAAGGACCTGAATTTTCAGACGTTTGGGTGGTATCCTGTAAAACCAGCTTTAAGGTAGTAGATAGTGCTGGGCGATATTGAATATCAATATTGATATACCGCACCAAATATCGATATTTGGTGCGCTGATACACAGCATGCACAGCTGTATCCAGAAATGGCATAGCCTGTTCGCAAATTATGTTTAGTGAGGACTCTCAAATGTCGCTCAGAACCTCCGAAAGTCTTGGCTAGATAAACTACCTTTTGGGATTATATGCCTTGTTCAGATCACACTCGTCACGATTGCTACATACTTCAGTTCGCGTTTCAAGAAATCATATATTACCCCTGATGATCTTCTCAAAGTTGAGAGTAAAATAGCAAGAGAGATTTTGCCTTTCTGGAATCTCTATCAACAGATGCAAGTGCATTCACAGACCCTGCGATTCAGCCGCTACAGAATTAAACCAGTTTGTGGGGATTACATAACCAAGTTTCAGTAGTCAATGCAAGGCAACCTTCGTGAGCAGTTGCATCTGTCACGGCTTTCCAGATCTTCAGTAGGGAGTCTTTAGTTCCAAGAAAAACTGATCCACTCAAGTCGTGGAAATCTTGTAATATGGGTCTCAGAGATATCAATATGAATTTGCCGTAAAATTAATGTCAATGTCCACCACCAGTGACCTTTCTGAGAGTGAATTTCAAGCCTGGTCAATTAATCCTATAGTTCGTGGGAACAAACTGCAAGTAAGGAGCAGCTCTGCCAAATAACAACTGAAACTCTAGTTGCGGAATTGTGATAACAATAGGTACATCAAGTTAATTGGCTTTCACATCGACATTAGATATATAATATTCATCAAGTCTCATGTACCCATAACAAGCCATGGAAGTATGAGAACATCTGTATAACCTTTGAGAAAGGGCGATAACGCCCCTAAAAAGTCAAAGAATCTTAATAAAAGTCGCAAAATCAGATTCGGCATATCAGGGAGTCTTACCGTAGGGGTTTCTTAGCTTCCATCTGAAACAATGCTAAATTTCGCAATTTTTGTCAGAAGAAAGATCACATATGTGTCTTTTTTTTTTTTTTTGTCAGTGTGATCGTATCAAGCCAATGGTCATAAAAGATCGGAAGAGGGTTCGCTCAAACGGAAAATACAGTTTTATTTCTCCATTTTGTGAACAAAATGATCAACGGGAGCTAGATCCCCCTCCCACGCCCCTTTTCCCCAAAGTCATCCAATTAAAATGTTGAGAAAGCCATATTGATCAGCATAGTTGAAAAGTCATGTAATCATGCCTTTGGGAATGACCTGAAAATATCGGGGGAAAAGGTTGTAAGTTATGATATATGTTTACGTTGAGCATTTGTTTTTGGGAAGTAAACAGACATTTTTTGGGAGGGGGAATTTTCTGCAGTGAGGATTTTTCAAGAGGAGATTTAGCCATGGGTAGGAAAGCCTCCGGTATGACTTTCCAAAGGGAAACCATACACGGAAGAATTTACCAGAATCCTTATACTAATTTCTTTTTATTTTACTTACTTTCTCTTGGCCAATTTAATTTTACATTTGGAGATATAAAGGGGAACTTGCCCAGTGAAAATTTTCAAAGGAGTTGAAATTGTCGTGGAGTTTTTGCGTGGGGGGGGGTATTTTTTACGGCAGAGATTCTCTATGGAGGAATTGTGCGTGGGAGAAATTTTTCATTGGGACTTGCTTTCAGAGGGGAGGATTTCCAGGAAACATTTTCCACGGAGGGAGGATTGGCATGTTTGAGTAACAATTGAATAAAAAAAAATTGTTCAAGTCAAAGTAAGGAGCAGCATCCAAAGTTAAAACGAACCAAAATTGTCTGGCGTATGAGGAGTGGGCCCCTCTCCTCAATACCTCGTTTTTACGCTAATTATAACCTTTTCCCACAACTATTTAAGAACAAATCCTGAAAAAAAGAGCCGTTCAATTAGAATAAGGAGATTTTTAAAATACAAAAGAAATTTTGGTGTGAAGAGCGAGGTATTGAGGAGAGGTTATGCCCCTCATGCATGCAACGAATTTTGTTCTTTCGAGTTTTAATGTTGCTCTGTACTTTCAGTGCAAAAAAATCATTTAATCGCTGAAAAGCAAAATCAACTCTCAGGAGAAACTGTTAATATGCGGCTTATTTTGAATAGCCAAAAATTGCCAGTATCTTTTTTTTTATCTTGAGTCCGAGTAATTCCAAATCAGGGTTTTCGTAATATTAATTCATATAATGGCAGTTTTTTGTATTTATTCAAAATTTTGAAAATATTGCGCAAAATACCCTTTAATTACAATTTTTGTTCTTGAATTTTGACAAAACCTCAAGTTAATCTGAGCAAAAAAACCCTGAAAAACTGAATACTGAAATATAGAAATCGATATTTCGATTATCGAATATTGAAGGCGAAAAACATCCATGTATCGATATATCGTTTACTCGAATTATCGCTCAACACTAGCAATAGATTCTCCTGAAAATCCCCCTTAGAGGATTGCTATTCCGCTACTAAACGGAAAATGGAACGTTTGTAATGTTTTTAAAAGGATTCTTATTAAAAATAAGCCCTTGCTGATATTTACGAGTTCTAAAGCAGAGTTCTTCCCTTATCAATTGATGGGTCTCAGCTGACCAACCTTTAGGCTTTTCACCTTTATATTTGATATATTGTGCTTCTTCAAAAAGTCAATGTACCGTCTTTGGTTGTAATCAGCCTGCAGACTTCAGTTTGACCCTGTAACTATTTCTGCTTTAATTTCTCTTATGTAACTTGTCCTTTTATTACGGTGTTTTCAATTTGGGTAAACAGGGCCGTAAAAAAAATCATTTACTCTCTGAAAGGCAAAATTAACTCTTCTGGGAAACTATTAATATGCGGCTTATTTTGAATAGCCATCACCATCATCACCACCTTTAAAGAGAAAATGGGAAATGCCTATGAACTATTCTCCAGCGTGAAAAATCACTGAATAGAAAAGGCTCGTTTGCCTATAATACGTGTACTTCTTTTCAGGCTTTCTTCCTGGTTCTGCCAGGTTTTTGTTTTGTTTTACTGTCTCTGAATGGAAACAAATTGGTTCTCTGTTTTCGGATTTTCCAAAAATCTTTTTCGTATTTCAATTTTGGAGAAAAAACGAAACAAAATGAGAAAATGTGTGTTGTAGTTCCTATAGTAAATTTTTTAGTATATTTTTTATTGTTTTAAAAAGTAGAGTTGTGACAAAGTCAAACTTTAGCGTAAAGAGCGAGGCGTTGAGGTGGGGACAACCTCTTTCATATACGAAATAATTTCTGTTCGTTTTAAGTTTTAATGTCGCTCCTTACTTGCAGTTAAAAAACTTGTTTTTTGTTTGTTTAATTGTAGTGTAGGATCATAGTATAGGATCCCTTGTCTGTTTTTTTTTTTGCTTCTAAAACATCGAAATAAGTTTCAGGAAACCTTTGTTAGTGCGATGGAAGAAGAGGATCCTTTTGATAGTTACCATTTTTGTCACCTAATATTATACTTTCTGTTTCCAACACCATCTCCCGCTTCTTCTAGAAAAAACCTTTGGTGAAGTTGAAACCATAGGTGAAGGAGGGGTCTCTTTCACTTTGCTATTATAATGTCACAGTTCAAAAATCCTTTCGTGAATCTTGTTTTTAAAGGTTGTAACGTATATATCTTTCAGCTGAAAAGTAGGTGAGAAGTTTCGGAAGTTCTGGGCCTTTTCGTGACCTCCAATTATACAGATTGAAAATCCTCGCACCCTTCAAGTTTCTTTGAAAGTTGGTCTGTAGTAACATTGATAATTACCTATGAAACCAATCATTGTAATTTCTTGTTGAAAAGTATTTCTTTTTCCCCCTTTAACTCTGAGAACTCCTTTAACTCCGGGCAGGAACTCTATTGTGACTTCTAAAAAATGCCCGGCAAGGGTTGGCTACGCACTGAACTATTGTTTTCTTCATAAAAACAGTTGGTAAGCTATAATTTTTTACTGTCCTTGATGATTAGTTTTTCCTTATTTATAAATTACTTAGAATTACTTATAATTATTTTTCGTTGATTATAAATCATTTTGTTAATTTCAGAAGAAAGCGGAAGGAACGGAGAGAAGCTGATGATGGAACAAAAAAGAAAAGGAAGCCTCTGGGAAGCCAAACATCTCAGGAATCTCAAAATCAGGTTTCTTTTTCATACAAATAAAAGTCCAATGGACACAAATTCTTTTATTTGATTCTGAATATTTCAGTCACGTATACAATTGCCGTCTTCAGCAGAAAAACAAATTTTCTGCTGAAGGTCACTGTATATGTGCCCGAAATATCCAGAAAATTTTTGCTGTTTCAATTTCATCAAATAAAAGGATTTATCCATATTGAACTATTATATATACGTCATGGAAAGGCTGTGGGGTCTTCGAAAATACTTACTTTAGTTTCATATTTTATTATGTAGATTCATGTTTTATTTCATATTTTCATATTTTATTTTATTTTCATAGTTTCATATTTTATTATGTGGATATTCTCCGCAAAAACGAAATGGATGAGAAATAAAAGAATTATAAAAAAAGGAGATATGTTACAAGGAAATTCAAGAGATTCTTACCTAAAAATGTACTGTTTTTTTTCAAAACCCACCCCTATCCTACCCCACTTGATCAATAAAAATAATTAACCACAGTCAAAGGGGGAGGGGCTACTGCGTTATTCTAATAAAAAAAAAGTGTAACATATCTACCTTTCACTAAATAGTCGGTGGGGAGGTTGGAGGATGCACGTTGAAAATTTGTGCATAATTTGGTTCAAATAAGATGCAACTTACATACCTTTGGGTTAAAATTTTTTTTAATGACTGTGGCGAAATACTGCTTAGCTTCTTTTCCTTTTTAGAAAGGTGGCCGGGGTAATAGTAAAGCACTGACTATATTGGTATAAAACTGTCGACGTGCAGTAATTATTTTCCCTTTCGTTTTTACTTTATTTTTTGTATTTATATATTTATTTGTAACGCCTTTTTTAAGTGAAATAAATAATTATTTAACTTATATTTCAGGGCTATTGAACCAATAGCCCTCTGTTGGTCAAACCACTGTTACAGGAATGTACACAAGACATCTTTAAGTGTCCTTTATACTAAAAATGCTATTTTCAATAATCATATATACATATTCAATTTTTGATCGAATTAAAATAGCGATGTTGTATGTCGTTTTGTTGGCGGTACTTATATACCGCTGCTCAGTAAACCGCTTGAATTCACGAAACTTTAGGGCGTAATTTATCACAACCGAAGGAGGAGTAATTACTGCGTGATTACTTAATAGTCGGTTATTGTGTGATACCTTTTACTAAATAGTCGGTGGAGAGGATTTGAAAAATGAATTTTTCAAATCGAGGGGAGGGGGGCAATTTACTGTTTAAAAAGAATTCAATGACGATGCCAAAAAAGATGTTTTTCTATGAAAATTTCCTACCAAAACGGTGTTTTTTTTTAAAATTAGGTAACTAGATAGGAGGGGTTACTGCGTGATTATGGTAAAAAAAAAGTGTAACATAACCACCTTTTACTAAATAGTCGGTGGAAAGGATTTGAAAAGTGAATTTTTCAAATCGAGGGGAGGGGGGCAATTTACTGTTTTAAAAATTTTTAATGACTATTCCATGTAAATGTCCTGCCAAAACGGTGTTTTTGAAAAATTAGGGAGAGAGTGCAAATTCAGCCGTTGCGCTCCCCTTGCCTAATTTACGCCCCCTATTACTATGAAATATCTTATTTTGCCTGGGCCGTAATTTTTTGACACTGTTTTCTTTTCTTCATCAGAAGAACTAATGGTTAAAACTATAAAACACAATTTAAAAGTTAAAATTATTGGGTTAAACATACAACACATAAAAACCAAACCGTCATTATAACAAAATTAACAAGTCAACTTTATAACATTCAAATTTATCGTTTTAAATAAATTTCTCTGCAGTTAGATGATTGTTTTTTGGCCGAATATTGAGTACTGCCAGAACCTAGAAAACAACTTAAAGGAAAGAGTAACTACCGCATATAATTAGCCCGATTTAAGATAATCTTACTTTTGTTAAGTAATATAATTAGGTAATTAAGTAATATACAGTAATATATAGTAATATATATATATAATATATATAGTAATATAATATAGTAATTAATTAATAAGTAAGTAATATAATATATAATATAGTAATATATAATATAATATAGTAATATATACTAATTAAGTAATATAAACAAATAGTATTTGTTATAATATAATTAGCCCGATTTAAGATAATCTTACTTTTGTTTGCATTATTGGCAATTTGACAAAAGGTTGATCGGTCGAGTTCCAAGTTTCAAGTTCCATAAGGAAGAAAAAAACATAAGACAGTGATTGGTTTCATTTTATATATTTGGTATATATTGCAGGCTCACTGTGAATGCATTATTTAAAAGGAAAATTATCAGCTATTATGTCTCAGATGCAATTTCCGTAAGTTTAATCTCCATTCATTCATTGCCATTTGTAAGTCAACAGTTTGACCTATACTCAAATACAATTCGTCGGTATGGTATCCATTGAATAAAAAAGACAGAGCAAGGGTTGAAAAAATACAGCAAAGAGCAACTAAGCTTGTACCTTATTTGAAACATTTGCCGTATGAAAATAGACTGCACAGGCTAGGATTGTCAAGTCTTCAATTCCAGTGGGATAGGGCAGACATTATCAACACATTCCATATAATCAAAGGCATTGATAATATAAGTACATCACTGTTCTTCACATTTAATGACACTAACAGGACCCGTTATGACCCATAGAAATTGTACCCCTCACTTTCAAAAAGGAAAATAGGCCAAAATTCATTTTAAAGCAGAGTTTGGAAGCCATGGAGTGACCTTCCACCTGAAACATTTCTAACAGACAACATAAACAGATTCAAAACAAAACTAGCAGAAAGTAATTTTCACAATAAATCATTTTTAAATCATTTATAGTATTATTTGTCAGTGTTTGTTGTAGTTGTTATTTTCATAGATTTGTATGTGTGTATTATGTTGTCAGTATTGTCATAACTTCTTTTTATTATGTTTAGTGCGACAAGCTTGAAAGCTTTCCTTATTTGGTATTAATAAATTATTATTATTGCATTATTATTAATTTTTATAATGATTTGCAGGGTCGTAAATTAATCCATAAGAAATATTCAATTGAAGTCAGTCATAAATTATAATCTAAAAATGCTATAATTTAGACCTTAAACTCCTTAAATAAAGACATTCAGTTCTAATTAAGTTTACATCATCAGCAAGTGTTAATTTGTTGTTTTGTTTCGGTTTAATTTCCTCTTTAAAGTTCAAGACTGTAATATAATGTTCTAGGACCTAAAGTTCAAAACCTAATGATGTTCTAGCATGCCTTGTAGTAAAAGGTTAAAAATCAGTCAACAGAAATATCATTTGAGCAATTTGACAGTTTTGGGAGTTTTTTGTGGTGGTAGAAGCTGTAGATTTTTGGTGATACAGGGGAGTATTATTTTTGTTTAAATTAGCCCCTCATTAGCTTTTCGGGTTATTGGAATATTCAGTATCTATCAGTTTCTATTAATTCTAAAGAAATATCATTTGACTAGTTTGGCCAACGATGGGGCCTACAAAATGATTTTTAAGGTACCGAATGGCCTTAATACCGATACATTTAAAATAATACCTATTCTGCCTTTACCGCTAGAATTTCTGGAATCCTAAAATCATTTCTTTTTAGACTCTTAGTTTTGTGAGTGTAACGACTCGTTTTCATTTGCCAACCCGTGAGAGCATTCTTCAGATGGTTGATGAAGGTCTCAACAACGGATTAGACAACTTTCATGGTATATTCAAGGATCTCAGCCGTCCTCAGGCAGCTACTGCATTCGGATTTTTGCTCGGTAATTTTTTTTATAGAAAATATTTTTTTTCTGCAGGGGGAGGAGGAGGGGGTTAGGGATTTTAAAAGTCATAGATACAGCGTTCGGACTCGCCTATAAATTCCAATAAATTCCTATATTTTGATGCACTCCTATAAAATGCCTATGTTTTGGCTAAAATCTTATTATTCCTATATTTTCGGCTGAAGAGCACTAAGAACATTGTTCGAGATTTGGAATTTTCACTGCTCATTAAGTAAGCCAAGATGTGCTTTCTTTGCTTTTGACTCTGCTGTCTTTTGGTGTAGGTTGATAATTAATTACAAAAGTTGAGCTGTTCGAACTTAACTAACGCTTTGTGTTGGGCTTAGTTAGCTGCTTCTGCCTCGGCTATGCTGTTGTGTTGACTTAATAGCCAATGTTTGATTTTGTCATGTTGGGCTTGTCCGAAATGAGCGAAGATCAGTATATAGGCTAGCAGTCTCTGCTTAATGAGACTGGAGTTCTTGTGACTTATGCGTTTCCTGGCTGAACGCTATTTAAAAGGCTGATACGGCCCAGTTTCGGACATATCCACATTTTTTCTTTTTATGGTCTTTCAATCTTTAGATGTTATTTCGCGGGTGATGCTTGGTAATTAAGTATGTGACCTACCAAGATTAATAGTTCATGGCTTGCTAAGATGGATTGCAGCAGTAGAAAGATTGGCAAATGGTATAAGACTGGGAATGACCAGTACTCGTCCTTTTGCAAACTCTGCTTGAAAAATCTTGGTTGCAAGCTGGGATTGCTCAGCTAAGCCAACATGTGCAATCTGCAGAATACAAAGCCGTAGCTACTGCTCAATTACATCCACTGCAGCTTCATTTGACCGGAAAATCTTGAGTTGATGAAACAACCAAGGATAAACCCTTAGTTGGTAAAAACATGTTTTGTGAGCGTGATGCCGCTTATAAAGCTGAGTTAATATGGGCACTTCAGACGGTACAGAGTTCCATGTCTGCTGACTCTTCAGACCTTATTGTCACAACCTTCCATGCAATTTTCCCCGGTAAGATCCCCGACGGAATGTGCCTAATTGCGAAGAAACTCACGTATCTGATCACCGATGCGCTGCATCCTTACTTTAAGCAAATGCTTGTGAAGGACATTTAGTCCTATTCTGTACTAGAATACGATGAGACAACCAACAACGCTGGTATGAAACAGTTACAGATACGGGCTTAATATTGGTCCTCATACGAAAACGAAATCCAGAGCAGACATTTATGCACAAGTTTCATGGGCCAAGCGACAAGTGATGACCTGTATAGGAAGATTATGTCAGCCATTGAGCAGAATCAGCTGCCACTTGAGAAACTGATCACGCTTGGAAGTGCTGGACCAAACGTCAATAAAAGCGTTTGAAACAAGTTCAATGCCGAAAAAAAGAAATTGACGGAAAATGGAATGTTGAACATTGGTACTTGCAACATCCATATAATCCATAACGCTTTCTTGAAAGGTCTTCAGGTGCTCGGAAAGGAAAGTTTCGACTTTGTTATTCTTGCACATTCATTTTTTGACGGCTGGCCTGCACGTTGTGAAGACTATCGAAAGCGCCAAATAAAGTGAGAGTACCGGAGAATGCTTTCATAAAGCATGTCCCAAGCCGCTGGCTGACGATTGGACGTGGCCTTGCTAGTATCATGCAGCAGTGGCCGGCAATCTTTCCTGAACTTCGTGCCGAGAGATAAAAAACCGAAGAAACTTCTGTCCACTCCCAAATTTCTGAAGATTGTGGCTTACATCAGAAGTGCGATGATGAGGCCCAACTTGAGTTTGTTCTAGCCTCAGCAGAACTGTTCACGAGTTTCACCCAACTGTTCCAGAGAGAAGAGCCTCTTATTCATGTTCTGCACTCGGAGATCAAAATCTAGTTGTGGCGTTTTGCGGACAGGTCTTTAGTCCAGATTTCGTAACCGAAACTGAAAATCTATCACCAGAAATGTTGAATCTTGCTGAAACATTTTCAGAAAAGCCCATAGCTTCAGAAAATGTGGAACGAGCTTCCTGTCAAAAAGCAACACTGAAAGACAAAGCCATTTTCTATGTCAATGTGCGAAAACATTTTATTGCGGGTATTCGCCATATTTTAAACAAATGTCCTCTGTAAAAAGATGGTTTTCTAGAGGCTTTACGCTGTTTGAGTCCGATCAACATGAAGGATTCAAGAAGCATTGCAGACGTAGACGTAGCTTTTTTGAACGGAAGCTGGACCCCGGGAGGACATTACTCGAATCGATCATTTTTGGAACCATTATTTTGGACTGGCGAATGAGCGCGGGGACAGCAACTTACCAAGCTTATCAAAGCGGTGCTGACGTTATCGCATGGTAGCGCAGATGTTGAGTGTGGGCTCTCGCGTTCTGTTAGGATTCTTGGCGAAGACCAGGCGTTGTTGTCTGAACGCGTTCTTGATGCGAGACTCATGGTATATGACACGTTGAGACTTCATGGAGGAAAACCAGAACGGTTTTTATTTCAAAAGAACTGTTGAATCTGGCACGTTCCGCACGGTCTCGGTATCAACAATATCTGGATGAAAAGAAAAAAGAAGAGCTATCCGAGAAGGGTTAAGCAGCTTTCGAAGAGGACAATCTGTGGAAGTTATAGGAGGTTCTTGCCAACAAAAAAAAAGAAATAGAAGACCTGGAAAGCAAAAAGAAAAAACTTCTAACATCAGAATAAGAAAAGATAACAGTATCAGATACTCTACTTCAGGAAGCGACCTACAGAATGAAGAAGGCTGCCGAGTCCAACAGTTCCATAGACATTGGCTTAGCTGTTTCTTTGCTTGAAAGAGCTGTGAAGTCCAGAACAAGTGAGAGAGAGAGCAGATTTTGTAATTTGCGAGAATGGAGCAGTCTCCTGCAAAGAGAAAAACTGATCTCATATCGAAATTGATGCCCAAGAAACAGCAAGAGTGATCTAAGTAATTTACCTGTAGCAGTCAATCGTTGGCACAGTATGTGTATCTGATTTTTTACTGTTTTTTACTATTTGTACAGTTTGTATTGGAAGTAAAAAAAAAAAAAAAAAAAAAAAAAAAAAAAAAAAAAAAAAAAAAAAAAAAAAAAAAAAAAAAAAAAAAAAAAAAAAAAACTCGAGAAATAATGAATGTATATGACCAGGCATCCCACGCCATCTACCACAGATCTGGCCCCGGAGACTTCCAAATCCTGTATTTGGCCTATATTTGGGCTCGGGAAATCCTACAAAAATAGGACAGAGCCTATAATTTTAAACGAACCGACCTGTCCGAACCCTGTAGATAATAAGATGACAATTCCTTTCAAGAAAGATAAAATTCCTTAAGATACGAAAATTAAAAGATAAAACTGATATATCCTCCCTACCTACATTAGCCTTCTGGTACTCTCTTTGAGAACATCCTAGCAGACAAGAATCACAGAAGGATGAAAGTTTGAGATACGACCTTTAGACATGACAGCGACTATATCAAATATGAATCAAATGTTAAATAGTATGTTTTTTTTTAATTTTTTTTTTTTGGGGGGGGGGGGATATTAAGAGTATATTTGGCGTAATTTACTCAAACTAATAATGCAAGGTGTTTTTCATTATATTGTTATCTGTCTTATAACACCCACCTTACAAAGATTCGACGAATTATAATTGTAAATAAAATTTGAATAATTTTACTCAATTGCGCAATAGAATCTCGAGGTCCCAACCACTAACACTGGTAAAGCTGGCTATTTAAAATCGTTGCTTAAAATTTCAATCATTGCTTAATGGGAAGGTTCAATCATCAGTTCCCTTTTCAAAAGGGGGACGAAGTTGAATGCAAGAACTACTGGGGAATATCGCTTATAATCATTGCTGCTAAGATATTTTTCATTGTCCTTCTTAACCGTTCAGCTCAATCAGGGACACTACTACATGTCCGAACTAAGCGGGCTTTCCACCTGGATTTGGGTATATTTACCAACTCTTCTTGCTCCTACGGGTTCTAGAGCACCACATGAAGCATAATATTATAGCATCGCCGTAGCCATCTTCTGGTTTCATATCAATATACAGGAAAACGATGTCCCTGAGAAGCTCATACGCCTCATGACGCATACTTTTATCATGCACTGACTCTGAAGTCAGTGACTCTAGATCTTCTAACAGCATAGGGTTTTTTGTCAGTTTGAAATACATAAAATTAGGAAACCCTAATGTGGTTGGAAGGCGTAGTTGTACCCTGGTCTGACCCCTAAGAGGAGGGGATGTTGAGCAGGAGATTACGTTTACGGAGTAAACAGTGATCGAAACGTGTGAACTATATGTTTATTCCCAATTTATAATTTACTCGGATGAGAGAGGGGTGCTCTTAGAATCAGTATTGAGGCCAGCCCCTCCAAGTGTATAGTTGGTGTTGAATAAGGATTGAAAAAAAAACTTGACGGTATGTGACTAGAAATTTGTGACTATACAGCATATTGGGGTCCATCAATGAAAGAACATACTTTAGAATGTCGTCCAAGTCTCTCTGTGCTCAAAAGACTTAAAGTTACAATTATTCTCGAGAGTTCCGTCAGAATAGATTGTGTAGAAGAAACCCTAAACACAAGTATTTGGTTCTGTCAATATATATTGGATTGTTTTGAAGCCATCTAGTCTACGTATCAGCTTCAAACGTCGTTCCTAGTGTTCCCTTTTTTCTCGCAATATCTTTCTCGATAATAGCATTCTAACTTGTGCACGTCTATAATAGGCATATATAATCAGGATTTAGCCATAGGTTTTTAATGATTATTTAAGTTATTTAACCAGTGAGTCAGAGAAAATGCATAGAAGATTTATCAAAGTCTGGATCAACATAAAGATAGAGAGATGGCCTCACTTAAGAGGTCGGGACGTGCTTTGGACAACGAAATTCACATTCACTGCATTAGCTAGAATGTGCCAGTTGTCCTGTATCCCCTCCATTGTACAAATATAATGGATATTCTGTCATCCATTATAAGAAATTCCTAAGAGATACGCTTCAAAACAATCCAATAGGTAATGACAGAATCAAATACTTGTGTTTAGGGTTTCTTCTACGTAATCTATTCTGACGGAATTCTCGAGAATAATTGCAACTTTAAGTTTTTTGAGCACAGAGAAACTTAGACGACATTCTAAAGTATGTTCTTTCATTAATGGACCCCAATATGCTATATAGCCACAAATTTCTGGTCACATATCGTCAATTTTTTGTTTTGCTGGTTTTTTTTCAATCCTTCAACACCAACTCCACGCTTGGAGGGGGTGGCCTCAAAACTGATTCTAAGAACACCCTTCTCTCATCCGAATAAATTACAAATTGGGAATAAACATATAGCTCACACGTTTCTATCTCCGCTCACTCCTTAAACGAAATCTTCTGCTCAACATCCCCTCTCTTCTTAGGGGCCAGACTTGGGTGCAACTATGCCTTCCAACCACATTAGGGTTTCCTGATTTTATATATTACAAAATGACAAAACGACCTATGGATGTTCCATCTATTAACATAAATATGCTAATTCTGCTCCTGATATATTCATGTCTGTTGTTGTGAAGTTGCACATCTCATATTCTATACCATGTTGCAACAGGTTATTATTTCTCAATAGTAAGCAGAGTGAAGTTGTAAAAATCATGATTTTTACAGTAACACCTTTAAACTTCGAAACACCTTGAGTATCACCTCAATCACCTTGAAACTTTGGGCAAGAGGGACCATATATTTTTGTTGGGATTGGGGAGGGTAGGGTTTTAGAGGGATACAGGGTAAGAGGTGCCACTTGTCCTTTATTCCATCCATTATACAAATAGATTTTTGCATAAAAATCATCGTTTCATCGTCAGTAATAGTTTTTGAATAATTAATGCTTTATAATGGTTATTTGTTGTCTACTTGAATTGTTTAACTCTTAAGGACTTTTCACGGTAATTTTCCATGGTAATTGGTTGTGTTGACTTTTATGCTTAAAATTTTTTCACACCAGGCTAACGTAAAAATTCATAGAACCATCATAAGTATCGTCTATAATCATTCCAATCATCATAAAAAAAACTACTCTAAATTTAAAATGGGGGAAGGGAAATAGTGAGTCATGCTCTGTTTAAACATGAAGGTTTTGTTAAATTATTTTCAGACTTTGTCAATTGCTTATTCAAGAATTCCATTGTGTTGATACTGTGTTAACTTTTGATAACGTAACATAAGCTTGCGTAACGTAAAAAACTATGTAGAGCTTATGCCTACCTGACATGCGCAGGCTACGGATCAAGAGGAGGAAATACTTAAAGAGGAGGAAATCTGCTGTTACAATAAGAACTCATTATAGTAATCAGTTGGGACTAATTTTCTTGTGAATTCGCCATGGTTTTTTTATTCTTAAAACCAAAAAGAAAAAAAAGAGAAGTTCTTGATGTAATGTCACCAATCTTTATCCTCTTTATACGATTTTGGATTTTGAATGATTTCTTATGTTTTTGGCCGGGGGGGGGGATGTTTATGATCTTTGGTTATAAGTGCACATACAATGCAATTTGTCTTGATCAACATTTATAGATTTTCGATAATGATTTTATCGTCGGCTTAGGGAGGAGGGGGTCTTTGGCCTTTTGTATGGCCCGAGCAAAGAAATGAGTCCTCTTGGTGGATGTAAGAATTCTGCTACGAGTCAAAGAAAAACAGATCAAGTTCACTAAAAATAGTTATTATCGGGAAATATGTTAGAAAACGCCATTAGCGTTGAAATTCAGCCTTTGTTTTGTTTATTTCTGTTCGGACAATATTCTACATGACACCATGGATTTTACATGGATTTTGGATGAACTTTTGTTAATCACCCATTACTTTTTATTACTATAAAGATTATTGAGATACGTATTTTACCGTTTTTGTGTAACTCGACCCCTGTGTTGCTCAACCTATTTAATCGAATCTTCGTTCAATTTAACCCCAATTTAACTCAACCCCCATTCAACCCAACCCCGTTAAACTCAGTCTCATTTAATTTAACCCCCGTTTAACTCAGCCTTCTAACCTTTAGGTGAGACCTGATACTTTAATGATTTAAAAGAGTTCAAGCTTTAATATTAAATCGTACTTCTAAAAGCTTTTGTGGTAAACGTTTTAGCGACTAATATGTCGTATGTTCAACTGGATTCCTAGTTGAAATGCAAAAATGACGTTTGATTTACCATCCAACGCTCTTGCCAAATATAATAAGGTCCACGTTATTGCGGTCCAGCTTTTAATTGCATCCCGCCCAGAATTGTATGATGTTGTTGTTATTTCAAAATAATGATAATCACTGAAATGTGAGTATTAGTTTTTAAATATTTCTTTAAACAGCTTTCTACGATATTCCAGTGCCCTAATAGTGCTGGAGAAAGAAAAAAGAAAAAAGGGAGTTTATCAGCGTTTCCAGCTCTTTTTCGAAATTCCAATAACTCTGTTTATTCAATAAACTTCTTTTATTAAGTCGAATTGATATAATAGCTATTATTCCTGAATTAGCATTAACGACAATTTTTTCATACGGGGCTCTTTTTTTCTTAAGCTTCTATGGGATGTTGTTTTTCCTGTAGTAGATTGCAGCTATTGCTGCAACCTAATGCAGAGAAACACGCAGCCTATGAAAAATCTTGTTAACTTGAAATATATAAGACCGAAGAACACTTTTGTTTTTTAGTTGGGGGGAGGAGCAAAGAATAGCCTAGCATTGAAGTAGCATAAGATGTTATAAAAACACTGACATCAAAATTAAATGAAAACTAATAAAGATCATCTAGCCCCCTCCCCACAGTGAAGTGGTCACAGTACAGTGAAGTGATAAAAGATACCTTTTATCACCTCCAAAAAACGGGTTGAATTACATTTCTTTTATTAAATTATTTTTTTTAAGAATGTTTGTACTAAATGGGATTAATTTGTTTTGGTTAGGTAGGGGTTAATTTGAATGGGTTAAATATTTTTTATACGAAAGTTTAAGACACTTATCAGTTGCTTTCAGTTTGGTCCTACGTCTAGATGCAAACATAATGTAGAATCTTTTGAGCCAGTGCCCTCTATGGACTCCTGGAACTTGGCTAACTCCTTTAATATCTCTATTCCAGGTTTAATATGCCAAAATTATGATGCTTTCTTTTGATTTGCTTTTCCTGGATCCCTTCCGAAAAAAAGTTCTTAGTATTTACTTGGTGCCGCAAGTAAAAGCATAAGCCACTTTATTACCATCCTGATTTAGGACCAGGAATTACCATTTATTACCATACCTGATTTATATATACCTGATTTAGGACCATTCCTGATTTATTACCATACTAGCATACTAGGCTAGATGTCAATGTCTAGGTCTAATCATTTTCGATCAATGACAATATGCTTCCTCTTATTATAAGTAACCCTGATTAGTCCATAGTGATGATGGCTAGAAATTCATGTTCAGCTGAGTACAAATGTGAACAGGGCCTTAAACAAAACGATTTGCGTCAGTAAATGCTGATTGTGTTTATTAAAGCAAACCGTAGTTTGACAATTTTGATTTGATCAGACTAAGCCGAATAAAAAATGTAAGAGAGTTAAATAAATAAAGGTTAAATGAAATTCAAAAAGGAGAAAATTCCTAGAAAGAAAGAACAAATTAGTTTGTGCACAGAAAAAATGAACTAGAACGAAAAGAAATTCAAAGCTTAAAAATTAGTTTTATTTCAGATATGCAACGAAACAGAATGATCAAAATATCTCAAAGTCCAAGTGAAGACGGTAGTTTCGGAAATCCAAGGTCAATCAAGATTGCGCGGATGTCAATGTAGCTGTTTTTTCTTTCTTTTATATTTTGTTAATTTTGCTAATTCTGATGGCCCAAGGCTAATAGTTTATAGGCAGTTCTTCAGCTTGTTTAATGTTTTTTGTTTTCTTTTATTGTTGCTTTGAAGCTTTAGGTTATATTCATTTTCATTAAGTAAAACTGTTTATAGTCTTTTATTATTTTTTTTTAATGATTACTATACAAGAACCTTCATTAGCTCTTTAACATGCTGGCTAGTTTAAGCCATTTTTGTGTGTCCTTTGGATCGTTTAAAAATATTTAAGTTTTACTCTTTTATAAGTAAAAAGTAATATTTTTATAAGCAATCAGTTTTTTCTTATATTTTTTGTACAATTTCCTTTTTTTTTGGTTAATTTTATTTGCAAGATTATTTGATGCTTTAACTTGCATTACTTTTCATAAATACTTATAATTATTTACTTTTCTTTCTAAACGCTTTTTGCATTTATTTCAAAACTTTTTAATGGGATAAAAAAAAAAAAAAAAAAAAAAAAAAAAACATCTTATAGGTATCCTATACAAGCAAGACCGTATCCAGGTGGGGTGGAGGTAAGGGGTTCGAGCCCTTCCCCTCGCTGAAATGTTTGTCTGACTTGTAAAAATGTAACAAAAATGGATGTAAACAATTTTTTATGCGTTTTGAGGGTTTTTTGTATACCCCCCGCTCCCAATACCGAAAAAAAATTCTTGTGCCCCCCCCCCCCCAAAAAAAACAAAAAAAATCCTTGATACGGCTCTGTATACAAGTCTTCAAATCTAGTAATTTTAAGGTAAGTTTTCTTTTTTTTATTAATCTAATGGTTCTCCATTTAAGTTTTCAAGCATTTTCTTTTTTTCTTTTTTTTTTTTTTTTAGATCCAACACTTTAAATATCTTATCTTTTCATCTCTTTTTTCTTTCCCCGTCCCCTCTGTTTTAATCTTCTCACTCTGTTTGTACTGTTTAAAGTCATTTTAATTTTTAAAAGTACAAATATTTGATCAAAAACAAAGAATAATGTGATTGAACTAAAGTGATATTAAAAAAAGAAAAAAAATATCTTTTTTTGAAAAGTATTTTAGAAGTGAGAGTAGTTTTTAAGGAAAAGAAGTGTTTTACTTGTTTCATTTTGTTTTCTTTGTAAGGTCTTTTCCGCCGTCCCAGCAAAAAATCATTTGTGAAAATGTATGATTAATAGCTGTATTGCCTCGGGCAGCAGACATTTTTTTCAGCATTTAAACATATAAGCGGAATTCTGCTATTGGTTCGAAACGGTGTTCTGATTCAATTTCTGGCGCAAAATTGAAAAATTAGAGGAACAAGAAAATAAAACTTTTAAACGCTAATTTTGAACATGTTGCCCAATTTATGCCTTTCTTCAAACTTTTACTACCAAACTTATGATAGTTAACAATTCCTTTCCCGTAATATGTTAGAAATTAATGTAGCAAAATAAAACAACTGGGACGGTTGAAATATGAGTTTTTTCTTTTTTAACTTTGTATTAACGTTCTGACGTTTAACGTCCTTTTTCTTCGTGTTTTGTTTCTTCTTTAATTGGTAGACCTGTGAAGCCTCATTCATCTACAATTCGTAATTTTTTTTTTACTCTGAAAAGTTAGTATCCATCTGTTCTTTGATTCCCATATCTTGTTCTTCCCATTATAATATAAATTGAAGAAATAATATGTAAACTTTGTAGAAATCTTATATACTTGAAGAAATAACTTGAAATATAACTTGAAGCTGTCGTTTAAAAGTTTTTTCTATGAACCATCATTTGGCTATGATTCCACATTGTTAATTTTAAAAAGGGGGTTCCATGCTTTTTAGTCCTTAGGATAGGCCCTTAGATTGTCATTGTCATTTTTCTTCTTTTTCACTCTCCAGTCTTATTCAAAAACTTGGTTTTATACAACACAGTTGAATTGTTGTTTTATGCTTATTTTCTAAGCACATAGGACACTTGCATAAGTACAAACTTGGTTTTATTATTTGATTGGTTATTATTTATTTAAGTACAAATATTAGCACAAACTTGGTTTTATGCAACACAGTTGAATTGTTGTTTTATATTGTTTTTTTCTAAGCACATAGGAGACCTACGTGTTTTGTTTATCCTTTTGGTAAGACCTGTGTACATGACGTTTGCATCT
Organism: Artemia franciscana; assembly: GCF_032884065.1. Lineage (NCBI taxonomy): Eukaryota > Metazoa > Arthropoda > Branchiopoda > Anostraca > Artemiidae > Artemia > Artemia franciscana. Next base: position 1,834,454 of record NW_027062618.1, on the reverse strand, counting down.
GCATGTAACACATTTGCATACTATATACGTCAGCCAAAACTAGAAAGTAAATCTGCCAATGAAAATCCATGCAAAATATTTCTCGGTCTCATTGGTTTATTTAATTTTCAGGTTTTTTTTCGCTAATGGAAATACGGCTTTATTCTTATCGTTTTTTGATCTAGTCGCACTACTGTAGTCACAGCTTAAAAAAAAAAAACAAAAAAAACGGAGTCAAATACAGTCGGTGTTCTTTGTTCGAATCTTGTGTTCCCCGGGCATTAATCTTTATACCAGAAAACAACCAGTGACGTGCGCTTTATCAGCAAGAGCGCGTTGAAATTTCGTGTTTTCGGGAAAAATTTGTTGGAAATCTAGAAACTTAATCAAGATACACGGAAAAAAGGAGGGTTCATGCCGCGCCTCTCAAGCCCGATTGGTTAACTGAGTTCCCCAGTTTTCTTGAAACTTCAAATGTAAACGAGATTTAAAGATATCTATATTCAACCCGAGGGCGTGCCTTCAGTAGTTTCTAGCTCAGCAAGATATGTATGACAATCTATTTGTCAAACTTGGACTATTCGTTTTACCATCTCCTGACGGCAGAAATTGTCATGGTACAAGCTTGTAACAATTGGTTGTGTTCGAAAGTGTGCCTTTTAAAATTAATTTTATTTTACGTTATTGTATATAATATGTTTAATTAAAGGGTTTAGCAGGGCTACTATTTTTGATTAAGAAATGCCCATTTTGTCCAACTTATCATTTTTCTGTTTTGTTGCTCGCTTTTTAATTGCTTATTGTTCTACTGCTTCATCAAAGGCAGTCTTATTCAGTGTTTAGAGGTAATTTATGTGATTATTTTTGATTGAATCTCTTGGCATACTGTGTTTTTAAAGTTTTAAATATAAAAAGCATTCTTTTGACACTTTTTAAGTTGATTTAACTATATGATTAATGGAATTTAGATTACTATGTCAGTAGCAAACATGGTTGCATCGACTGTTGGCGCGATGATTTTATTATGATTATTATGATTTTTTATTCACTCCGGTCTGCTTAAATATTTTATGCCATTTAGTCAACTCAATTAAGATTCAGGACGAATAGAACCTCGACTAAAACAAAGAAACAAAAATAAAGAAAAAATAATAATAAAGAAAAAAATTTGGCTGTGTTGACTCATGACGTAATATTTAAAAATGATTCAAATAATTTGAAAAATGAATAATTCTTTGGAAGAAGATTTGAATAGACTTTTATTTTAAACATTAGCGAGTAATAAATGTGTCAAAACTTATGGCGAATGGTGAAGCCCAGATAAAAAAATGAAAGATAATTTGAAGTTCTTAGCAGACGAATTAAATTCAAAACATTTGAATTCAGGAGACTAAATTTTTGCATGTGCCATTAAGTTGTCAGTTTTGCCTTATATTTGCCTCCAAAAACTAATCGGAAGTCCAGAAACTAATTTGAAGAACCAACTCGTGGCCAGAAGTCCTCGGCGGCCTACTGCCACATACTACGCTTACGTTGTGCTGTTGCGTTTGTGGTGGAAGGTCAACAAAACGATTTCACTGGTTTGGTAAGGATTTTAGTCATTACTTAAGGAAATACTAAAAGGATATCGCAAACTTTACCATGTTTTAGTAAACTTTTCACTTTTCTGGTGTTGATGGGTAATAAAGTATTTCACTCACTCATTAATAACGCCATAACGACAATGCGTAACTTTGGTGCATAATTTACTGCCAATGAGGAGTCCGTAGGGATGGCGAGTTTTTTCAGCAAAATGCCGAATAAGAGTATATATGAGTAGTAGTTTTTAAATGAGTCGTTAAAGTCGTCGATTGAGTCATTAAATCTCTAGGCTGTTGTGGAAGCGTACTAGCCAATAACAATTAAACTAAATTACCTTATCTTGATTTCTGTCTGACCACAAGGTCCTTCTCCTTGATCGAATTTTTCAACCGAACAAAATTCACCATGAAATTTCGGAATGAATTCCCAGTTCTAGTTATGTAATTATTGTTTCTGGGTTCTAAAAACTCTGGCTAAGCCTCTGCCCTCCCCCTGAAATTCTAAAAAGTACTTTTTGCATTTTCATACATACCAAAATCTCTCAGCCACTCCCGCTTGCTTTCTGGAAAAAAATGTATTTCTGACCTAGCTTGCTCGTATACTTAAACGGAATTTTCAGTTGTAGTGGGTCCATCTATGTTGTGGTACCCCACCCGGGGCCTCTATCTGTACTCTGGTGCCCATGCCATGGCCTACAAATGGGACGTTTTCCATAAAGTATTGGATCCATCAGGATTAAAATTACCGAAAGCATAAGTTCTGTATTCGTCATTCTGTTTTAATTATGTTTGACAATGAGTGTCGTCATTTATGAGTGTAATCTATCATATATGTCGTCATTTGTAACCTATCCTTGACAGAGATGCAAGTGCTATTATAGTCTTTTATGTAAAGATGTAGGGGTATGTCAAACTTGTATTATATTACAACATTATCTTTTGTTAATTAGAAGGGGCACTAGATATTTCAACTTCCTTTGGAGCCTTTAAACAGCTCTATATGCTGTTCCAGTGCCCTGCTAGCAGTGAAATAAAGGATAAGAAAAGAGAACACATGAGTCCTACCCCTGCAAAAATTGATTTTCCTTGTTATTTAAGGTGGACTACTTGTATCTTTAAAGGATTTTGGTAATGGTTGTTCTAATGATATATTTTTATTTCGATCCGACATCCTTTTTGAGGGGTTTCAGACTATTTTTTTCAAAATTACCTTTAATTTTTTTTTCAAATAACATTTTACTGTTAAAGATTCTTGAATCTGGCACGAATAGGATTTTTTTTTTTCAGCGCATGTTTTTTTGAACGAATTTTCAATTTTTGTTACCATGGTCCGTGGTTCGTTCTTTAATAGTTTCTACCTGTCCAAACAAACATTTTAAATCTCAGCCGTAGACTCCAAAGAATGAATGAGGCCTTTGTCACACTTCAAAAAGAGTATCTTAATCTTGGCCTTTGCTTCAGTGCAGATAGGTCAGAAATAGTGTTTTTTAATTGAAAAAGTGAGCCACAGTCCTCTATGGCGCGTGGCGATACCACTGGTAGAGCTGTCGACCACCTTGTTTATCTAGGTCTTACCAATGGTTTGTCGTTACTTCGCACCCGTTCTAATCTCCTAGACCATCTCGTCTGACGCTGAAACCATGGTAAATATTATTATATTGTTTTTTGTCTTGTTCGGATCATACAATACAGTTCTTCTGTATTATTAGGTTTATCACCTGTATTTCATAGTCTGCACGAGAGGTTTAATAGACGTCATTGAATTCTTTAAGTAGGATGTAAACCCTTTGCATAATTCTATTTAGCTAAACTTGGGGGAATAAACAAAAGTGCATTAAAATTGAGCATTTTACCTCAAAGTATAGAATTTTGATTGGGGAGTAGATGATTTTCCACAAAAATAGTTATCGCTCAGAAATGAGTGCGCTGAGTCTTCACTTGTATTTCTCTTTATAATATTCCAATATATTTCGTATAATATGAAAATAACGTATAATTCGTATTGTGTTCTTCTGCTATTTCTTACTATTTCTATAACAATAAGAAGTGTTGACTGCAGTGAAGTAAATGCTCATTTAGAATCTAGTAAACAGCTTATGGCAGAAGGTAGATTTAAGGATGCACTGGAACATTTGCACAAGGCTGAACAAATAGAGTCTAATAACTACCTGGTGTTGTATAATAGAGCCGTTTTGTATTTAGCATTGAAAAAAGTTAAATCTGCATTGGGTGATCTAAATGCTGCACTACAATTTAAGCCCAATTTTATGTTGGCAAGATTCCAAAAAGTGAAAATTTTGATAAAAAGTGGAAAACTTGATGAGGCTAAAACTGAACTGGAAAAAGTAATAGATACTGATACAGGTAATGAAGAAGCTACGAAGACGCTTTCACTGTTAAAATCGCTTCAAGCACAATACGAACAAGCTCTCATTCACCATAGAGATAAAAGGTGGCGGGCTACATCCAATATACTTACCAGAATAATCAAGCATTGTCCATGGGATTCAAAGCTCCTGGAAATACGTAGTGACTGTTATTTAGCAATAGATGACGTTCAGAATGCTATACTGGACTTACGTGCATTAACACAGCTTGTTCCTGACAACGTAGAGGCATTCTTTAAATTGTCAAATTTATATTACGCAGAAGGTGTGGCGGATGGAAGCCTGAGGGAGGTACGGAAATGTCTTAAGCTAGATCCCGAACATAAATTGTGTTTTCAACACTTTAAAAAAGTGAAAAATGTAGCTAAGACAATTAGTGACCTAAATTCTGCAACAGAAAATAGTAGATCAAGGGACTGTATTGCACACGCAAAAAAGCTGCTAGAGCTTGAACCAGCGAACAAAAACTTTAAGTTTGAAGCGGAAGAAAAACTATGTCAATGTAGTCTCGCGGTTGGTGATTCAAAAGGAGCAATTGATTCCTGTACAAAAGCTATAGAGATTGAAAGGTGGCCCAAATTATTCTGTAATAGGGCTGAAGCTTATATAGCAGAAAATTTGTTAGAAAAGGCTGCAAATGATTATTCCGTAGCCTTAGAAATTAACGAGAATCTAGAATGTGCAAACTATGGAATTAAAAAGGTCAAGAGGCTGCAAAAACAAGCCAAGAAGAGAGACTACTATAAAATTCTAGGTGTTTCTAGAGACGCCACAAAACAGGATATAAATAAAGCTTATAGAAAAGAGGCTCAGAAATGGCATCCTGACAATTTTCAAGCAAACGAAGATGAACGAAAAAAGGCAGAAATGAAATTTATAGACATCGCGAATGCAAAAGAAGTTCTCACAGATCCCAAAAAGCGTAAAATGTTTGATTTAGGGGAAGACCCGTTAGATCCGGATTCAACAAAAATACCTGAATTTTATTTTAGGACCTTTGAATTTTAGTATGAGCATATCTGGCAGTTTCAGAATTCGTATTAATTTTACCTTAAAGACTTGAAAGCCTTTCATCAGTGTGATACCACTTAATATGTTTGAAAAGGTTGAGGGAAGTTGCAGGGGAGGATTCAGGATTTTTCTTAGCAATGGGTGCATAATTGGTTGCTTTGATCAACATGCGAATAAAGAAATACCAACAATTTAAAGGGAACGACGACAATAATGCGTCGTACGTAGGTAGTGGAAATGTAAGAAATTTATTTAGTGATGCTTAAAGTTCTAATAAATCCGATGAAATTAAAATGATTTAAAAATATTGATACAAAAAATAGTAAGTTATGAAAGCCACCCCGTCATAAAAAAAAAAAATTATAAAGCTGTTCATCAATTATAAAAAATATGATACGTTGTGTCCTGTGGTGGCGCAGTGGATTTGACCTTAGCTTGGTAATACCCAAAGATCGGCTTGGGGACCCAAAGATCGAATCACGCTGTAGGAATGCACTGCAGGGACCATAGTAGTCAAGAAGCGTCGTTAATTCTTAAATAATAATAAAATAAAAATATGATATTTAATATTTTCTGCATATTTTTTTTTGTCTTTGCACTTCGGACAACTATAGCAAATGTGTTAAGCTTGGTATTGTCAAAAAAAAAAAAAAAAAAAAAAAAAAAAAAAAAATCGTCTTAAACCACTGGGATCATGCATTCATTGTGACTATTTTTATAGGTCAAACCATTTAACATGTCGCCTAAGATTACGGCGTCGATTAGTAACTATGATAGTAATTAATAGTAGGAAATGAGGATTAAGTTACAACTTGTATATTCGTAAAACATGTTTTAAACATTAAATACTAATATGTTTTGTAACAAGAAGAATAAAACAAAGAGATAGAAATGCATGGAACATATTTAAAAGGAGGAGTATAAATATCAGTTCTTGGTAACGAACTGGAGTAAGGAGCATATAATAGTAAACAAAACTCTAAAAAACAGGAATTTTGATGCTAAAAGATAAATCAAAAGAATCGAATTTTTACGCTGATTCTAAAACTATAGGTTTCAATTAATTTAGTCTTTTTCATTAAAAGCTACGAGCCTGAGAAAATTTACCTTATTTTGGAAAATAGGAGGAAACATCCCCTAAAAGTTATAGAATCTTAACGAAAATCACACCATCGCATTCGGCGTATCAGAGAATCCTATAGCAAAAATTTCAAGCTCCTATCTAAAAAAATGTGGAATTTCGTATTTTTTGCCAGAAGACAAATCACTGGAGCGTGTTTATTTGTTTGTTTGTTTTTTTCTTTTTCCCAGGGGTCATCGTATTGACCAGGTGGTCCTAGAGTGTCGCAAGAGGGCTCATTCTTACGGAAATGAAAAATTCTAGTGCCCTTTTTAAGTGATCAAAAAAATTGGAGGGCACCTAGTCCCCCTCCCACGCTCATTTTTTTCCAAAAGTCAACGGATTAAAAATTTGAGATAGCCATTTTGTTCCGCATAGTCGAAAACCATAATAACTATGTCTTCGGGAATGACTTACTCCCCCACAATCCCTGGGGGAGGGGCTGCATGTTACAAACTTTGACCAGTGTTTACATATAGTAATGGTTATTGGGAAGTGTACAGACGTTTTCAGTTTTTTTTTTATTTGGGGGCTGGGGTTGATGGGAGGGGGCTATGTGGGAGGATATTTCCTTGGAGGAATATGTCATGGGGAAGAAAAATTCAATGATAAGGGCGCAGGATTTTCTAGCATTACTATAAAAAAAAAAAACAATGAAAAAATAAACAAGTAAACGTTTTTTCAATTGAAAGTAAGGAATAGCATTGGAATTTAAAACGAACAGAGATTATTACACATATGAGGGGTTCTAAAAATACTTTAGCATGAAGAGCGAGGTATTTAGGAGGAGATAAATACCTCGCTCTTTATGCTAAACTATATTTAGTAATTTCAACTATTTATTTTACGGCCTCTTTGATTCAGGGGTCATTCTTAAAGAATTGGGACAAAGCTTACGATTTAGTGTAAAAAGCGAGGTATTAAAGAGGGTACTAACCCCCTCGTACACATAATAAAAATATAGGAATATAAAAGTTTGTTACGTAAGTTAATTCTTAAGTTACGCATATTTTTTACTAATAAAAACGTTCGTTAAAAATTAAAAGTTCTAGTAGCCTTTTTAAGTAACCGAAAAACTGGAGGGCAGCTAGGCCTCCTTCCCCACCCCTTATTTCTCAAAATCGTGTGATCAAAACTAAGAGAAAGTCATTTAGCCAAAAAAAAATTAATATACAAATTTCATTTCAATAATTTATGTGCGGAGAGCCAAAATCAAACATGCATTAATTCAAAAACGTTCAGAAATTAAATTTAAAAAAAACTAGTTTTATTAACTGAAAGTAAGGAGCGACATTAAAACTTAAAACGAACAGAAATTACTCCGTATATGAAATGGGTTGTCCCCTCCGCAATCTCTCGCTCTTTACGCTAAAGTTTGACTCTTTGCCACAATTCTACTTTTTAAAACAATTAAAAGCTTTAGCGTAAAGAGCGGAGCTTTATTAAAAGCTTTAGCGTATTTCATATACGGAGTAATTTCTGTTCGTTTTAAGTTTTAATGTCGCTCCTTACTTTCAGTTAAAAAAAACTAGTTTTTTTTTATTTAATAGGCAATAAAGCATTAACTAATCATTTTTTTAGAGTTTGTATAAGTATTGTCAACTTTGATGAAGTCTAAAAATTACTAATCAAAATTCCCATTTTTATTACAACGCAGCGTATCTTTCCATTTTCTAAAGATTGATATATTTATCCTAAATTACAGAATTCACAGTTATATGAGAAAAAGTGTATTTCTTAATTCCCACTACCGCCATATCTATTTGTTACATGGTCGATGTGTATCTTAATATTTTGGTGAATGTTTATAATGGCTGATCCTGTCAGTTTAGAGCTCTTCGTTAGTATGTTCTCTTGTATTTATCCTAAAATATTCGAATGAAGACCTAAATCGTCAGAAAAATATGGACCCAAATAAAGATACATGTAGGAATGGGCTTCAAACTAAGTATATAAGTCGAAGAACTAAAAAAAAAAATAATTATATGCTTGTTATTTTCGTATTTCATAGTTATCGATTGGTGATTTAAATTCTCAGGGTTTCAAGCTATTTCTAATTGTTTTTTCTTTATCTTGAGACTTTCAGATATTCAATTCAAATGTTTAACTCTCGATATGTCTCTTTAGCACAAAAATAAAATTACGAAATTCTTTCAACATTAAGCATTAAGATTCTAAAAGAAATTCTTTTATTAGAAATTCTTTAAGCCTTTAACACTAAGTAAGAGAATTGTCATTTTAAAATTTTGATTTATAAACAACCAATCATGGAAACATGATTGGATGGCATGTATCAAAATAAGTATGAATCCTGAGCGGTATAGGTAGCTGCTCTATAGCTGCTTTATTTATTTCCTGCTAATACCCAGAACCTTAAACGTTTTTATGAAACTGAGATAAATAATTTCCTTGCTAACGGTCCCAAGAGTGAGTTCGTTGTTAGAACAGCATCAATTGTAGATGTCATCGTGCATTTAAAACCTAGATCATCCAAGGGTACTGACCTTACCTTGTGACAGCGTAGTGGATAAGGCCACGGTTGGAAATAACAGGGACCGAGGTCCAATCCAGCGTGTCGCAAGGAATTTGTTCATCCTTGTGATTGTGTTGTGGAAGAAGCCGTGCCTACTATTCGGTGGTTCTCCGGTTCAATCCTGTACGGTGCAAGGGAATTTTTGAAGGCCGAGTCACGACATGGACAATAATGCTCCTAAGTCATTGACCACATCAAGGCTTTGCATTTGAAGTTCGGGGGAGAGGCATTGGTCCAACACTTGGCACTTTTGATGCAGACGATTTTTACACAGTGAATTGTACCCTCTTCTTTTTACATCGGAGATCTTATCCCAATTCCCAAAAAGGAAAACCAAACCCAAATGCTCGTTATTTAGACCTGTTATGGCTTCCTTTTGCAAAGTCTTCACTGCTGATACGTCAGAAATAGTGCTTTTTAATTGGAAAAGTGAGCCACAGTCCTCTATAGCGTGTGACGATGCCACTATTAGAGCTGTTGACCACCTCAGTTATCTAGGTCTTCCCATTGGTTCGTCGCCACTCCGCACCCGATCCTCTCTCCTAGACCATCTCGTTTGACACTTATCTGCTTCTTGCGGATCAATTTTTGAAGCAAAAGTTAGATTCAACCACTTACTATTAGCTAGCCTTTTCTATGCTGTAGCCCTTCATCACGTCTTGTTTATTGCTCCGTTTTGGAAGTTGTTTACCAGAACTAGTTGTCTGAAAAAGTCTGTTTTCTTTCGCTTTGTCAAGTATTTGCTTCGGCTACCGCCGTGGGATTGGAATCCCCCATTTGTTGGAAAGTATGGACTTGCTAACCCTGAACTTGTAATCTCTACATTAATTAATAAGCGTAACCGAAGGCTTAATTCTTCATGTGAAGAACTAAGCCTTCGGTCACAGAATGATAGGTACCCCATTTTAGTTCAATAATATTTAAGTTATTTGTGATTACTATGTGCATTTATTGGGGAGATCTATTTTGTTGATTTATGTATGTATGAATATTTTGATGTTGTATGTGTGAATTTTGCTTTTGCTTCGTTTAATTTCTTCTTGTTTTATACTTGGTTTATAATGTGAGTTGTTTCGATTTTGTTCTTATTCTTCTTTTGTTTCTTGATATATTTAGAGTTTGTCGTTCTTATTTGATTTTTATTGGTTTTGTCGATTTATGTCTCGTACTATTGTTTTCTAGTCCTTAGATTTTTGTTTCATTCTGCTCCATCCTTTTCATAAAACTTTTTGTAAACGGGTTTTCAATTAATCTATCTATATATATATATATAAATAAGTTGTATGTATGTTTGACGACTGACATCATTATAAGGATTGAGCATTATGACGTCATGTATGTATATTGTATGTTTGTATGTGACATCATTATAGGTTGACGTCATTATAAGTATTTAAGGTTTTGTATATGACGTCATTATAAGTATATAAGGCTTGCGATTCAAAGAGAATATTTAGTGTAAATCCTACAATGGCAGAAGAAACAGCCGAGGAAGCGGCTCAAAGAGATAATGTCAAAAGGTCTGCCAGGAGGTTCTGGTAAAATGTTTGTGATAAAATTGATTCTGGCATCAATTCGATCAAAAAATGACATAGCGTTGGCAATTGCGTCGTCCGGAATAGCCGCAACGTTTCTGCCTGGTGGAAGAACTGCTCATTCCACTTTGAAATTGCCTCTGGAATTGCATTCTACAGAAAAGCGACCAGGACACTGGGACACAGGGAATATAAATGACGACCGGGACACTCAAAGAGAAATTACAGACCGGGACACAGGGACACAAATGACAACCAGGACACCGGGACACAGGGAATATAAATGACGACCGGGACACAGGGACACAACTACAACGGGGACGCCAGGGGGGTACACAGGGGGATACATAAATGACGACGGGGACACAGGGAATATTCGATTAGCAATCATCATCAATAAAGCTAAAGGGCAATCATTAGAAAAATCCGGTATAGATCTGAATACGGATTGTTTTTCCCATGGACAATTATATGTTGCCTGTTCAAGATTCGGTAAACCTGACAATCTATTTATATGCACAGACAATGGTACGGTGAAGAATGTTGTATATTCGCAAGTTTTACGTAGTTGAAAACATATATATATATATATATATATATATATATATATATATATATATATATATATATATATATATATATATATATATATATATATATATATATATATATATATATATATATATATATATATATATATATATATATATATATATATATATATATATATATATATATATATATATTCACAGGTGGGACACAGGGACACAACTAAAATGGCACGTAACTAATATGGCGCGTAACGACTTACGCACGTGGGGGGCTTGGGGGGCGCGAAGCGCCCCCACCAACTAGGTATTGGGGTAAATAAATAAGAAAAAACAGCAGTTTGTATAATTTCATAGACAAATGAAAAGGGGTGAAAATCTGAAGTGATATTCTAGTTGCATTCCGTTTCCATGGTTAACTCAAGTTGTGTGAATTTCCACTTTTTTTAAAATTTTTCGTTAGTAAATGTTAAAAAAATTGAAGCCATTCTACTGATTCAAACTGATAATTCAGAGACCCATCTATACCGGCTATACAAAAAAACACGTAATATTTTCCCTCTTTTATAAAAAAATTTATCGAAAATCTATTTTCCTTAAATGATAGTAGTATCCCTTTAGGCACTACAAGCAGAGCCACTGGGCTACAGGCTTAATTCGTCCTGCAACACACATTACTCAGTGTACTATTGGAGACACTAACCTCTCGTATAGGCTTAGAGGCTTAATACATGCTGCAAAATGCACACCCCGGTGTACTATTGAAGTGACTAGCCCCTCTTATAGGATTAATACGTCCTGCTGCACACGTATCCCACCATTCTTACAACATACATAGTGTTATCTCAGATTCTGCTGACAAGAGCATTTCATGGAATCATTGCTTGCCAGGTGCTTTTTCAGCTTATAGTATCCATCTGGTGAGCATCAGTGATCATTGGTATAAAAAGTTGATGGAGATGTACTTAGTATCACAGTTCCATACAGACATTTGATAGGATTAAATTGATTCAAGTTCAAAAAACGTTCTAATATTTAAAAATGAATAGTTTTACACTATTAGAAGTTGAAGGAGTTGACAGTAATGATATTAAGACAAGAGCCCTCAATGTTGCAGTAGAATCGTCGAATAGAATTTGAGTGGGACGACATGTTTTGTGGATATGTTACATCTTAAGTAAATTTAAGTTGAAAGAACAATTATGTTTCGTTGCAAAAGTGAATATAATGCGTATATCCAGAGTACAACTTGGATCGAATGCAATCATGAAGCATTTTGAGGACAACGGACTGACTCACTTCGTGAAAATAGAGTGAAAATGTATATTATTCTACTATTATATTTCTGACAGTAATACTGTTATATAATGATCTGTTTTCTTGTTAGATATTTTAGATGATCGTTTACTCCTCTCCCCCATAGACCAATAGGCGTTGGGAGGGTGCACAAAGTAGAAAGAATTTCATTCTTGCCTTTGATAGTTTAGCCTATAATCGGCAATGGGCGTGTCAAGAACAAAAAATAGATGGATTTGAGAGACAAAAAATCACGCAGAATCTTATGGCATTTGAGAAATGTTTAAATCTAAATGATCAGTTTCAGAAGTTATCAGTGCAAAAGAAAATATTCTATGAAAGAATGCTTGACGATGTCATGAAAAAGGATTCTCCAGCTTGGGACTATTGTATGAGGCTTTTACGTTGTGGCCGAAAGCATTTACTCAGTTTATTGACATACTAATTGAAATAATACAGAAAGATATTGTGGTTTGGCTTTTGAACACTGCCCCCCCCCCCAAAAAAAAAACAAATTACAGTTTCCATGATGATTAAGGACTGTGTCCGAATGATTTTTCAGTCTTTTTTTCGTATTAACAATTTAAAAAATCCTTTCCAAACAGACATAATTGATTTTATATAATTGACAGACATAATTGATTTTATAATGTCACTCGGTTACTCCTCTCTCTTTCTAGAAGTAAAAGGGATATTCCAATTTTTGAAGGTTAGTTTTAATTTGGTGGTGGAAGATTCAACAGTAAAAAATGTTTTACACATGTCCACTACTTTTATATACGTAGGGCAGCTGGTCGCCGTGTGAGAACTGCACTAGTGTTGCTGACTATAACGCAAAGTATAGGCTATGCAATCCATGTAAATGCATAGAAGATATGCTGTAAACATTACAATTTTGAAGAGGTTTTTGACTCTCACCCTAGAGGATACCTATGCTCCAATTGCAACCACAATAAGCGTGATCAATGGGAAAATACCAACCCAAGTATAATTGAAAAAAAAACTAGTAACGTGATTTTAGTTTATTTCTAAGGGACTTGTGTCGTCCTGGATTTAAATTAATTTGGGAAGAAGAATTTGGACCCCATTTCAATTGTCGAAACATCAAGAAAGTATGGTTTCTATGTCATTGTTGTGAGGGCACCGATACTTTTGATTATAAGATTGTAAGTACAATCACGACATCGAAAATAAATGTGAGGCATCTAGAATGCATATGGTGAACTAAGAAGAACAAATTTTTTTATATTCTTCGCTGTTTGAAAGATACATATCCCATTTCCCGTCCATACAATCGATAGACTACTATTAGCAATGATAATGCAATTGCTAACACTATGAACATGTTCAAGGAAACACAAAGGTATGCAATAGGGTTTGTATTTGGACATGTACGGGTTCAAGTTAAATACATCGATTATTTGATTTATGTTCATGGTGTGAAGTCAAGTAGAACACTACCTTCGGGGGTAATTTCCCAATAAGTCTAAAATTGATTTAGTGAGACTGATGCTAAGATCTCCGTCAATGGTTTGGTTAAGGTACACTCTACACTTACTGTACCCGTTTGCACAATGCTCATATCTTGAGTACCAGACAATTACAATGCAAAGATACGTGACCTTTTGCCAGATTTGTAATGTTTATACCATTTTAAAATAGTTATGAGTCTCAATCCAGGGATTGCATTGTCAATTCATATGGGTTCCATAAATTTATCGAAGGATAAATTGTAGAGAGGAATTCCTTTTGCTTTACACACAAAAGAGGAAAGTCCAAACATTTCAAATATGTGTGGAGAACTTGTCCATAATCCTATGGCACTAGCACTTTTTATAAATACCAATGCAAGTTTTAGGAGAATTTCACCATTGATAAATGAACAGTCAATCTAGGTACTTGACCCGATGGCGATAGGTCGTCGATTTTTGATTGTGTTTGGAGCGAGTAGTTTGATATTATTTCCACTGACTTTTAATTTTTCAATTGCCAGAGTGACAGAACTCGTAACCTGTTGTTTTCGTACATGAAGTATTGCCGAGGTGAGATTGATATTTGTATCAGGTGCTGCATCCAGTGTTTTTCTCACGGTGAAATTGGATGGAGCGGGTCGTAGCACTATCAGTCAATCAATATTGACATTGGAAGGTATCCATTCAGATGTATCAAATATTTCAGGATTTGTAATTTACCAACTAAATGATACTTCTTGCTCACTGTCCAAGTGTGTTCACCATCTGTATCGAAATTCACTCTATAATCATAGCCCATCGTCAGATCTCTCAGTTTCTTATAGAATATTTGAGTCAACAACATAAATTGTATATAGCTTGCATAGTTTGATAGATTCTTGTTAGTGCTCTCCAATGTTCCATTTATTTAGACACTTTTTGTATAAAAAAAATTGTGTACGATACAGTTTTCATTGGATAATCCATCGGTAGTGGTGGGAGTTTGTTTGTTAGACTTTTTCCTCACACAGCTTTTAAATCAATTAATGTAGATGATAAGTCTATGAAATAGTCTTCATTAGGATAAATTTGAAGCTATATATTTTTGGAAAATGGCTGTTGTTGGTAGAATTGTTAAGAGTAACAATGTTTTACATTAACATCCACGCTTCCATCATTTAAAAGATTTAGTGACAAGGCGACTGTGGGATGGGATTTATTGTCTGGTAGATTCAGGCTCAGGTTCATTTGAATAATAAAATAAGTTACAAAATGTCCAGAGCCCGGCTGAGAAGACAAATTTGTAATGCACGGGATTGAAAAAAACTTCTTTAAATAAATACAACATCCATACTTCACTACATGCAATTCAAACAAGTGTAATTAAACATATTTTTTTCCCGTCAATTGCCCGGTCAACAACACCACCCGTTGACACGTTCAGCGAAATAAACATAAAAATAAATAAAAGATACCAAGAACCCTGGAGAATGCCCAGGTCCAGTATCATCAAAAACCAGATAAAATGGGAACAAACTTAACATCCCAAAGGTGACCCCCACCAACCAACAACAATTCACTTATCAAGAAATTTTCAATTAATCAACATAAATTTAAGTTTTCGTTTAGCTGTTATAATTGATGTTGAAGTATCCAATTTAGACGTATAAATATTCCAATACCGAATTAGAGAGTTTCGAAGCAAAAATTTCGATCTTTCATTAATTATTCTTGGCTGATGTATTGAAATTTCTAGTTAGATGTCCGTGGTCAATGCTTTTAAGTGGGAAAATGTTCGAGGAACAAAAAACGAGGGAAGCAAACCACGCTCATATTTCAGTTTGAAGAGGATAGATTCAACCGTCACAAAATGTCTTAAAGGAAGAATATTTAGGAAGCAATACAGAGAATAAGCTGACACTTCGCTGGATATAATTTAGGGGAAGGCAAATAGCTCTTAAGGACCCGCAAAGCTTTGTTCTGTTGTCTCTGAAGTGGCGTAATATGAGAACTAAAAGTTTTGAGGTAAACGAGTGATGAAAACATTAAATGAGAATGAATAAGTGCATAAAAAAGTGATCTCATTGCTTCAAAGGGAAAGGACGACCTGAGTATTCGCATTATCCCTATATTTCTCCCCTATTTCATCCACAGATTAGATATATGAGGCTTCCGTGATAGAGTAGAGTCAAGGAGGACTCGCATAGTTGCTACTCGTGAAATTTTTATTTTAAAATCACTTGCTTCAATTAGTTGAAGCTCAGGAACTGCAACGTTACAACGCAAGAAAACAACAAATTTCATTTTATGAGCGTTAAGAGCTAGGCAATTCGACTCAAGCCACAATTGACTCAAGATGATTGAAAGATTCTTCCAATGCAAGTTTCAAACAGCTCACATCTTTCCTTGCGACAGTACACGCAGTGTCATCCGCAAATTGTAAATTTAAACTAAATATTCTCATTGAATTATTCAGGTCGCTTACATAAATTAAGCAAAGTAAGGGACCAAGTATTGACCCTTGCAGGACACCAACGGTATCAGATTGACGAGTCTTACCATATGAAACATCACCTCCATCAACATACTGAGAACGGTCCTTAATATAAGATGCTATTAGGGATTTTGCTGGCCCTCTTATACAGTAATGATCCAACTTATGTATTAAAATATCATGAGATATTGAATCAAACGCTTTTTTAATGTCAAGAAAAACGGAAGCTGGAATTTCTCCATGGTCAAGAATATTATGGACATACTGTGTTAGTAATAGGACCGTATGATCTGTGGAGTAACATTTGCGAAATCCGAACTGAAGGTGATTTATTATTTCAAAATGATCCAAAAAACACACTATTCTATTATGCAGACAGCGTTCAATTATTTTAGAAATACGTTGTTTAAGTCTAGGAAAAGAAATCTGTTTTGGGTCAAAAATATTTCTTGGTTTCTTTTTATTTTTTGACAAGAGTGATGTCTTTTATTCCTGATCTGAGTAGAGACTAATGATTGATGAGGTGTTTCTGTGGCTTTTTAAGCCTTTTCCACTTCGTCCTGATTTCAATCGCTTACCAAGCAATCGTGCACTGGACCAGAGATTTTGTGAGACTCTTTCTGTAAAATCTTTGCCAGCCCCCAATCGTTGCCATCTTGTCGCTGTTGAATAGATCGATAATGACATGTAATCAAAGCCAAACCTTTTGTTTTTGGTAAAGGATCACCTAATTTACTTCTTAATTTTAACTGATAGAGTTCCAAAAACAAAATTTTTATAGGAACATACTAATGTTGTGTTATAATGCAGTGATTAACGAGTTCATGCGTGGTTTTTTGTTCAAGAAAACGTAGAAGGGGGACATAGCTATTACCAACTCTCGATATCTTAATAAAGGATGAAGATAGAAAAATACAACTTTCCAAGGAGAAACCGGGTGGACAGTCTGCAAAAGCGACGCGATCCATCCCCCTGCCAGTTCCAGTATTTATACCATTGCTTATCACTTTCTGTTTGAAACAGACATCTCTTAGAATTATAAGAACATCTCTTAGCTTATCTTTGATAGGGATTATCTCATCGGCAAAGGAAGAGCTAATGTAAATCTTGTCATGTTCCATTGATGAAATACATTGGAATGCACCATTCTTATTAGCTGAGATTTTTGTATTGATCACATGACACAAATAAGACATAGTGCCGATTTCTTCTTATTTTAGTGTGATATCGGGGATTTTCTAAAGTTAAAAGCATCCCTACATTCATAGTCGACAAGGAGTGGCCAATCGTATGATCTAATTTTATCTCATGTGCACCATTTTCTTAGGTTTCAAATGTATTCTTAAGAATTCAATCGATAAGAGCAACTTCATACTTTTCCTCTTTAAATTTGATTTGAAGGGGTGGGTTTTTCCTAAAATTGCTTGTTTTATTCAAACCATTATAGAGGGGATCGTATAATAATTCAATAGAATCTTCTTTACATCTGGATTAAAAAATTCACTACTCCGATCCATTTGAATCTTCCTATAGCAATTCTGTTCAAGGATGGATCCAAGAGCTTTAGTAACACCATTCCCTCTCTTGTCATCCCCTCTCTCAAAATTCTGCTAATTTGTGTTTGCAAAGGCGTATGTGTGTGTGGCTATGTGCTTCTTATTAAAAATACTATACATTTGCTTTGAAATGACATAATAATAAAGCTTATTAAAATATTGTCTTGAGGCTAATAAAAAAATGTATCATTCAAAAAAGAAAATTGTCTCAGTTATTTTCCAGATTGCACCGGAAACTTTCTATTAAACGCGCACAATGAAGATATTCTTTTTCAGCTTAATACAACACTACCATTCTAAAAGAGAATAACTTCAAATTAGTTTTTGATCCCGCTAAGTTAACGGCAAAGAAGGCTGATATTGGATCATTCTTGGAGACACATGTTTCAGCCTGCTACGAACCAGATGGGCTTGATAAACTTTTAGTGGACTGGTTTACAGAGGCAAGTGGTGATCCTTTATATTATATTCCGATTGGGGGTTTGACTCAATATCCTCAACAAGACCAGTCATCCGCCATGATAGCCAGGGAACCATCATTAACCAGCTCTTCCATTGAACATTTAAGAACAACTTTACTCATTTTCTATCTCTCCCTTATGTGTTTTAATAGGTCGGTGGGGGAAGGCAATTTTTTAAATCTAATGCATATTTAAAGTGGCTAAAGCCGTTTAATACATTAGTTTCGACAAGAAGATTCAGTGCTTCAAATACATATTCATCGTAGCATCTCAAAAACCCCTGAGAGATGATGTTAGTTGGACAGATTTGGATGATTTGGCGGTTAATAGGCCTGGGTAGCGGATTGAATTTCTTAAAGTAGATTTTAATTGTTTAAATGGTAAATATCTAGTAATAATAAAGAGATAAGTATTTTTGAGTGGGCTAATACACATATAAGGATTGGTAATACTGTTTTACAATATGATACAGAGTTTGAGGAAGGTGAGCACAAAGATGAAAAAGGGGTAATATATTCAGTGAGGGTTCTATTTGTTGACTCGGTGAAGGACTGTATATGGCTTCTTTAGGAATCTGATTCAATTGGATGTTTTTTTCCTATTACAGACATTAGTCGGGTTTTAACTGAGGGGAAAGGATAGCATTGGGGAGCTTGCTTTTGTTGTCTAATGTGAAATTCTAGATTCCATACGTAATTAAAGTTAAAACATCATTTGAGGTACTCTAAGCGTTATGCGTATCAATCTGTGCAAATGGTTAGCGGTAACAAGGCCATCTTGCGATCAAAAAATGGAATTCACTCCTAAACAGTGACAAGGTTGACATAGACTGCGAAGTTAAACTCATAGTTTTGTACAATCCATCAAATTTTATCGTATTAAAAAATATGAACCTATTGCAGTCTCTTATGTACATGCATAAAGTGACTCGTGTAATACCATTGTATTGGTAGAAGATTTTGAGACATTGGATGGGGAGGATTGTATGGACACAGCCATCACAGCAGTTATTAAAACAGCAAATAAATTAATTTTATAGCTGCGCAATACAGCCTATCCAATGACCCTATCACCAAATGATAAGTTCAACATTAAAGACAAGAAATATGTTGGATTTTGAGGGAAATTTGTTGAGGGTAGAGGGGGAGGGATGTCATTCCTTGACTGTGATCATTTAAGCAGCTTAGTTTTTATCGGGCTAGTAACTTTCTTGGAGAGATCAATAAATCATTTAACTTAAAGACTAAACAGCAATATTTTCTACTTGTTTATATACAAAATTTCAGATACGATTTGAAATTCTTATCACCATAGTTGGTACGTTTTCAAAGAGGTGAAGTTGTAGATGGCGCGTGGGTAGATCTTGTTTTCACATAAAATCATACTCAAATCATCTAAGATGTTGCTACTCTTAGGATTCTTTCGGGAAACAATTAAAAACGGTAATACAAGCTTGAATAAAATCCGTTTTTTAGACTTTTATAGTTCTTTCCACAAATCGCTAAGTCAATTAAATCAAGTACAGTTAAGTGACGATTTTATTAGTATTCCCCTTCTTAAACAGCGCTTTCCAGGTGATGAAATTTATGATCTATTACCGTCTAAGGCTATATACTCGAATGAGAACTACAAATAAATCTTGAGGCCTTGGGAGGAAAAATTAACGTCCACCAAATTGTTTTGTGATTCATTTTACGATCGTCCATGAGCCACTGCCGACTATGAATGCGCAAAGAGGATTTTTGCATAGGGGGGATGAAAAAATGGGGAAGATAATTGTAAAATGTACCTGTCAAGTGATGTTTTGAAGTTGTTTGTAAAAATATGGATAAAATCTATGAGGAATCAAGTAGGATTTGGGTATTATTATTTAACTCCTCGTCCGATGATAAACTTAATTCTTGAAATCAGTAATGAGAAAACTGGTTTGATCACCGTGATGTAATCGACACCTGTTTGTAGGGAGATCTGTAAGGGAAGGGTATATTTTCCACGAATATTGTATCCTGAAAAATGAGCCGACTGGACAACGCAGCAGTGAAAACCTGGATGTAGTTTTTCTCAACATGAACAATCGGCAATGTCTCATTCCCGTACATAAGCAGACAGGTGACTAACGATTCTTTGAGTCCGCAAAATATTTCTTTGTCAGAGGTTGGGGTGTGTACTCGACACCTTCAAAACAAAAACTTATTGCTTACATTTATCCAAAACAGAATATTGTTGTACATTACGTTCCTTTGAGATGGATGTTAGCCAATGGTTTTAAGGTCAGAAATATACATAGAATCCTCCAAATTGATAAAAAGCCATATTTAAAGACGTGTATTGAGACTTCTGTCAGTAAACACTCAGATGTAAAACGAAGTTTTAAAGAAAGTTTAAAGAAATCTTTAAAATCGAATTATATTAGGCCTTCAGTAAAATGTGCGAAAGTGTTCACTATAGGAGTCGTTGTGAGGTTGCAACTGACCCAAACGAAATGTGCTCAAATCATTTCCGATCAAAACTTCACATCATTCACCATCATAGACTCCAATAAGTTCCTGTCACATGGGAAAAATAAATAATGTTTTAATTAAAAATTTTTCTACCCGTAGCGCAATTTTAGAAATTTCCAACGCAAGGGAGGGACAAGCTCAAATTTATAAAGGGGATACTGACTAACTTTTGCTAAAAGTTAACACTGACGATTTATCAGATGATTTCGAAAATAGTATGCTCATAAGCTCTTGAATTAATATTTACAAATTAGGATGAGTCCACTTACCCTGAGTTAAAGATGCACCAGGACAAAAATAAGTTATTAATTTTCAAATCCGAAAGGGGAGTGACTTGATTTCACTCCTATGTATTTTTATGTGTTTAAAAATACATTATTTACTTTCCCCCGTGCCCGCTGCTGACCCTCTGGGGAGTGGGGTCTAGCACTTTGCTGGCCACCATCAGTGGTCGCCAAACCCTCCCGCGGAGAGGGCCCTTTCTAATTCTCATTGTAATACTGGTTTGTAAATAAAAGTGGTGTTCAAGTATTCTAAAAAATCGTAGTGGTTTTATTGTAAATAAAAACACGTCTTAATATTTTTTTGTATTTTCTCGAACACAAGAAACTATTGTTCATTCAATAAATAGATGCATTTTACACTAAGCTGTATTTTAATATTAGGGGTAGCTATACGTATCAATATAAAATTCCATTCAGATTTCTTTGTGCGTCATCAATCTCTGTCAAGGTGACACTTTTAACAAAAATAATTAAAATTTGTAATAGAATATTCTTAGAAATACAAAAATATCTACTATTGCTACAGTGTCTGGCAAGGGTCCTATAATAAAATAAAGACTATGGCACTAGATACGAAATCCATAGAGGGGCTAGACATGTTTAATATAATTTAGCCAAACTCTTGGTTGATTATGGACGATTTAGCTGAACCCATTGAAGAGTCGTCTTAGGATATGCTACAATTATTCTCTGTCCAATCTCATCATGAAAAGATGTCCATAATCCTAGTTCTCAACGATCTCTTCCATCAGAGCAAATTTATGTGGACATTGGCTTTGCATTTTACTTACTGTATCATCTACAGGATTGATCGCGATTCAAGTTTGAACTACAAATGTAGCCCTCATAACTTTGAACTAACAAATATACCCTGGTGAACCGAAACTTCTATTCTCGATATAAAATCAGGCTAAAAATAAACTCTATAATAATATTCTACTAGAACTCAATCAGAACACACCTGCTGACTTACGTTTAGTCACTGATATTTTTGACGATAAAATTACCATACATTTTCAAGTAAACATTAAAAAAGGTCGTTAATTGCCATTATGACACTGAATAATCTACATGAAAACAGATATCAACCCTCCGTACTAGGAAATTCAAAACAGTGGCTTAGGAAGGCCATACTCAACCATAGGTATTGACAAAGAATTCATTAATTACTTATCAGAGCTTTGTTTAAATCTAACTGAGGTCAATATTCAGCTGCCAGATGGAACTGAACTACAGAAAAAGCAGCATGGTTCACTTGTATTTGCTCTATTATAAGCAGCCAAAAACAAGGGAAACAATTTTTAAAGAAAACATCTTCTTCAGCCAGGTGGTAGCTTCTTAATACTTTTACTGCAGATATTACCAGGTTTTGTAAGAAGTTTTCTCTAGAAAAATGTCCTAACCCTAAAAATTGACGCCAATAGGACATTTACTTTCACCAAAGGCATACTTTAAGGACAATCTCAATAAACTTATTAATAATGAGACAATTGTTGCCGATAAAAAGTTAATTTTCTTCAAAATGCACTTTGACGAATGGATAGACATAAACCCTTCCATGTGATATAACCCAATGCCAATGTCATTGATCGCAAAAAGGAAATGACTCTAAATGAAAGTTACACACTACCATCACCACCACAAAAAGAAGAAGATTCATCATTGTCTAAAGTTTTGACAATTGGTGTATATTTAATGCCTCAATTCTATCGGGAGAAATATAAGGGAACCTTGAGTTATCTCGTCAAAAGTGAACAAATTCAAATTGACAGTACTGGGAATCAAGTTATAATCCACAGCAAGACCCGCAATCTACTTGATTTGATATCAGATTGGGTAAAAAGCGTAAAAACTTGTATCATCTGACAGGCTTTTGCATAAGCTTTTTAAACTCGTCATACTTCTCCAAACAATCTGGTTGTCAATAACCATATTTTAAAAAGATTAATGAAATTTAGTCAAACATCAAAAGATGATTTTAAATCATTTTTGGAAAATTCCAGCAAACCAAGTGGCAATGGTCACTTGACGAGAGTAGGGGGACTCAAGCAAATGTGTCTTAGTATCACCGCATCATCCTTATCCTGTTTCTATACAAAAGGATGGTGGGAACTTCCCCAATTTTTCAACATTGGAGTTTTGAAACATGTTTATGGGAAGAGTGATGATTTGGAAAGTTTAAGTTCCTACACCAAACTTACTCAAGTCAATAGACTTAAAAATAAGCTAGCAAAAGAATATTTACAGAATGAATCAAGTTACATCTAACATCGTAATCATAAAGTTACCGGGAATCAGTATTGCAAAGCTAAGGCCTTTTTTCTATTGCAAATATTACTAGCAGATCTTTTGACTCTAGAAGATCTCTTGACTGCTAGTAATCTTTTGATTACTAGCAGTCAAAATAGTCCATACAAGTATATTCTAATTGCGATTGATGTTTTAGTTGCTCTGCATATGTCATTCCATTGAAGTCAAACGAAGGCGATGAAGTTGTTAGAGTTTTTCTGTCCATCCTTAAGAAGGATTGTCATAGGAAGATTCAAACCGATCGAGGTTGTGAATTTGCTCACCCATAAGTATAGAAGGTATTTTTGAAATATAATACAATGCTCTATCATAGTAATTGTTCAATACATGAAGCATTGGCTTAACAATTGATAAGAACCATTCGACTTTTAATTCCAAAATATCGTACACTGAAAAATCTTGCTGTTCTTATTCAAGATTTAGATAAAACCATACAAATTTACAATCAACCCCCCCCATTAACCTTTATCCAGTTTTAGACCTCAGAAAGCTCATTGAGGAGGTCACGATTCACTTGACACTTTTCTTAAACCATATTCTAGTGAAAAGATTCAGATGAAGAAGAAAAATCAAATGTTGGTGATACAGTCCGAATGAGTAGAACTAATAACATTTTTTGAAAAGAGAAATTACTTATTATCCACTGAACTTTTTAAAGTTTCCAGGGTTTTAGACCCTAAATATGTAGCGTATTGTTTACGATACAAGAAAGATGATAATATTCTTGCTGCTTTTTATGATTATGAATTCTAAAATTTTAAAAACAATGGAATATATAAGATTGAAAAGATGCTAAAGAGTCAGAATCAAAGGGGCAAGAGACAATTGCTTGTTTGTTGGATGGGTTATAACTCTGATTTTGATTCTTGGATATCTACAGAATACAATGCCCAATAATTTCTATGTGACATTTATGTCCAATATCTCTGACCTCTCTACAATGATTCGAATAAAACAAGCAATTTTTGGACAAAACTCTCCCATGATATCAGGAGAGCACACTTTAGTATTCTCAAAATTTTATTCACTATTGTGTTCTATTGTATCCTCAAAAATACATTTGATATCCAGAGAAAAGACCGTGTATATGAGATAAAAATTAGACCACACAATTGGTAGCTCTTTGTCAACTATGAATTTATGGAAGAACTTACACCTAATGAATATCCCTGTGTTACTCTAAAACATAAGGGTTTTGGTAGTTTAAGTGATTTGTATCGTGCAATCAATATAAAAATATTTCTACTCGCAAGAATGGTGGATTCCAGTTGAATTTATTCAATGAAACATGGCAACAATTGTACCCACAACAACCACTCTCTGAAAACATGCATTTTTAAATTTATTGCAATGAAGACTGCTTCGCAGATATATCTTCCAAATTTATTGATTTCAAAGTTTTGGTCACGGAAAAGTCTGATAATGAAACTCCTAACGCTGCTGATGGATTATCCTATGAAAATTGTGTGCTACACAATTTGGTTTGACAAATAAGTGTCCACATTAATAGAAAATTGGTGAGCACTAGCAACAATATATCTGAATATGCAAGCTACTTGCGATTTATGTTGATGACTCCAAACTACTATAACAAATTGACAGGTCAGGTGATGGGCTATGATTATATATTGACTGTTGATACTGATTGTGAACTCATCTGGGTAGTGAGCAAGGAGTACCATTAGTTGGTAAAATAAATAATGCAATATTTAAATTACCTCAATGAATGCCTCCCAATGTTAAGATTAACATAAAGTTACAATCCCGTTCCTTCCCATTTCATTTTGAAAAAAACACTTGATGCAGCACTAATACAAATGCCAATCTCAACTCGGTAATCTTTCAAGTACGAAAGTAACTGGATAAGATCCACTGCGAACAATATCAAAGTGCTCGTTCCTCACACAATCACTAATGAACAACATGTTGCCATGGGTTCAAGTACCTACATTCCTTCAAAACTTGCTTTGGCACTTGTAAAATGTGCCTCTCCCATAGGATTATGGACAAGTTCTCCACACAATTTTGAAATGTTTTGACTTTCCTCTCTTGTGTGTAAAAAATGGAATTCATTTCTACAATTCATCCTTTGATAAATCCTGTCGGACCCTATATGAATTGAAAATGCAATCTATGGATCAAGATTCACAACTCTTTGAAAATGGTATAACCAATGCAATGTTTACAAAAAGTCACGATATCATCGTTTTGGACTTCTCTGGTACTCAAGATAAGAGCATTTTCCAATCGGGTACAGTGCGTTTCGAGTGTACGTTTTTAGTGCCATTGATGGATAATGTAGTACTAACCACGCTAAATGAGTTTGAAAGATATAGGGAAATTACCCACGATGGTAGCCTTCCATTAAAATTGGCACCAGGAACAGAAATCTAATAAGTAACGTATTTAACTTGGATCCATACATGTCCAAATACAAATCTTAATGCATGCCTTTGAATTTCCTGAAATACCATAATCATGTTTATTAATGGTCTGTTGACTGTGCAGATTGGAAATTGGATAAGCATCTTTGAAACAGCGAATAATGTAAAAAATTCTGATCCTCTTGCATTCTAGACAACCTATATCAAAAACCTCCTTCAAAAAAGTGTGATATCTATTGTTCAAATTCGGAAGCAAGAACAAGATTTATCAACCAAAGCTGTGGTTTTAGTGCATTACTATAGTTTATTTTTCTATATCGTCACTATATTTACAATAAATCTCTCAGCATTTATACAGACAATCCTCGATTGAACGACTTCATAATGGAAAACATCCTGTCCTACCTGTATGATATTGATTTCACAGCCCTACGAATAAATCGTCTTAATAATGTTTGATAATTTCTTTATTAATAAAACATATATCAACCGTAAAAAGTCTTCGTCTTTATTTCTTTTTGATTTCTTCGTCTTCCTCATTCATGTGGTCTTTGACAACGATTAGAAGTGGCAGATCATTTGGGTTTAACTTGTACAGATCTTTATGTGCAAAGTCAGGGTCACATTTTCTGCAATATAATATAACTTCATTTTTATTCTATATCTTTGTGAGGTCAATGATTTTATTTTGATTCTTTTTGTAAGAATCACATGATTCTATTTACTTGTTTGAAGTGATGTCACGCACGATATCCTCATATGAAGAGTCAGTATCTGCAATAGCCAAACAAAAATAAGCAGGTTTATAATCATAACTACCATTGTTCAAACAACGATGAAATGGAAATGATTCTCTCTTTTTGTTTCGATGATTGAAACGTGATCCAAATTCTCCTTCCCAAAACAATTTAAATCTTCGACGATAACAGTCTCTTACAAATCAACTGAAATCGCATTTAGAATTTTTTCCAATCTTAACAGGGCAATTTAGCATAGTGACAATTATAGCATAGGAATCCTCTAGTCTAGGAACCATAAACATTTATTGTCAGACAGGAATTACAATTCTGAAAATTTACAGCATATCCTCTATGCAATTTACATGGATGGCATCACCTATACTTTTCGTTATAGCCATCAACATTAGTGGAGTTCTCACATGACAGACAGTTGGCCAATATACATAAACATAGTGAATATATGTCGAACATTTTCCATTGTTGACTCTCACATGGGCAAATAGAAACTCAGTTGTGATTAAAAGGACTATTCTTTTTACTTATAGAGAAAGTCATAGTTAAGTGATGGTATACTTCAAAATCAGTTGCACCTGTTTGGACAGAAATTTTTAATGTCGATTTATTTGTTGTTCTGATGATAAAACAGAGACTGAAAAATCATTCAGACAGATTTTTAAATCAACACGGAAACCTAAAAAATTATTTTGTTTAATTTCGGGTAGTATGTCAATAAATTGAGTAAATGGGCTTGGTCCACGACAGATAAGTATTATGCAAAATCCAAAGTTAAATATTCATTTTGTATGATATTGTCAAGCTTTCTTTGACAAAATATTTTCTTTTGCACAAGTAAATTTTGAAAATGATCGTTTGGTTTCATACATTCTTCCAAAGTCACAAGATTCCGCAAGATTTGTTGTTTTTCAAATCCATCCTTTTATTCCCTTTTGAGACTCCACCTGCTGATTATAGACTTAACTAGAAAAAAGCCAAAGAATGAAGATTCTTTCGACCTCGAGGATCCTCTCATCACGTATTCCCCTAAGGGAGAGAAGTAAACGATCAACTAAAGTATCTAACTAGAAGAAAAAAAAATTATAATTTTTTTATTTTCAGAAAATGTAATAATGTAAAAATACCTAAACATTTTTACTCTCATTTCACAAGGTATTGTAATCCATTGTCCTCAATGTGCTTCATAATTACATTCAATCCATGTCATAATCTGGATATATGTATTATATTCACTTTTCCCGCGAAATATATTTGTTCTTCTAACTTAAATTCTAACTCAACAACAAAATACATGACAATCAAACGCATTTTCATTGCAAACAGCTATCTCAATGACATAGCAGCAAGAACGGATGGTGACTTCCACGGAGACAAAGATACAACATGAATAATTACGCAAATCCTATGTGTGGGCTAGTATACATGGAGAGAATAAAAGGGGCTAGCAACTCTCAAATAAGTCCAGGTACACCCCCTCTGTGTGTGATATTACCAATTGAGGGAATACGAGGGATTGGTAGCCTCTTTAGGCTCCAGGTATACTCCTGAGTGTGTGTGCTTGTTTCCATGGAGAGGATAAAAGGGGCTAGTACTCCAATAGTACACCGGAATAGGGCTGCACTTGTATTCGTTGAAGGTATATGAGGGTTGGCAACTTCTTTTGAGTCTAGGTACACCGAAATAAGGCTGTTGTAGCGTTTGTATGAAGAATATGAGGGGTTAGCAACTTCTTTTGGCTCCAGGTACACTAGGATTGGGCTTTCGTAGTAATTGTTGAAAGTACTCTGGGACTACTAATACTCTGGGAGTAGAAGGAGGGGGCTTGTTCCCCTCATATCACTTGTGACTTCTAAAAAGGACATTTTGGCCTCTAATTTTCAATGAAATGCCCCATTAGAAGTTTATATGATCCAAATATTCCATTATTAAATAAAATAAAAAACACGTTTTTTAACTGAGAGTGCCTCTTTCTCTCAACCCTACTTTTTAAAACAGTAAAAAACTTTGGCGTAAAGAGTGGGGCGTTGAGGAGGGAGCAGCCCCTTTCATATACGAAGTAATTTCTGTTCGTTTGAAGTTTTAGTGTCACTCCTTACTTTCAGTTAAAAAACTTGTTTTTTTTTTTATTTAATTTCTGGACGTTTTTGAATTAATGCATGTTTGATATTGGCTCTCCGCAAATAAATAATAAAAAAAAAAATGCGTATTAATTTTTTTTTGCTAAATGGCTTTCTCTTAGTTTTGGTCAGACTATTTTTTAGCAAAAAGGTGGGGGAAGAGGCCTAGTTGCCCTCCAATTTTTCAGTTACTTAAAAAGGCAACTAGAATTTTCAATTTTTAACGAATGTTTTTATTAGTAAAAAATATACGTAACTTACAAATTAACTTACGTAACGAACTTCTATATTCGTATACTTTTATTATGTATATGAGGGTGTTTTCCCTCTCGTTAATACCTCGCTCTTTACACTAAAACTTTAATTTTGTCCCAATTCTTTAAGACTGACCCCTAAATCACAAAGGCTGTAAATAAATAGTTGAAATTACTAAAAATGCTTTAGCGTAAAGAGCGAGGTATTTAGGAAGAGATGACCCCCCCCCCTATATGCGTAATAATCTCTGTTCGTTTTAAGTTTTTTGCTGGTCATTACTTTCAGTGGAAAAAACTTTTCCATATTTATTTTTTCATTGTTTCTTTAAAAATAGCGCTAGAAAATCCTGTGCCCCCTTCATAGAATTTCTCTTCTCCCATGACAAATTCCTCCAAGGGAAGATCCTCCTATGTAGTCGCCCCCTCAACCCCCCTCCCCAACCAAAAATTCCCTCTGAAAATGTCTGTACACTTCCAAATAACCATTACTGTATGTAAACGCTGGTCAAAGTTTTTAATTTGAAACCCCTCCCCCGGAGACTTT
Source organism: Artemia franciscana (assembly GCF_032884065.1). Classification (NCBI taxonomy): domain Eukaryota; kingdom Metazoa; phylum Arthropoda; class Branchiopoda; order Anostraca; family Artemiidae; genus Artemia; species Artemia franciscana. The sequence goes on along the minus strand of NW_027062618.1, from coordinate 1,805,354 downwards.
GGGGGAGTAAGTCAGACCCAAAGACATAGTTATTAGGTTTTTTGACTATGCTGAACAAAATGAATATCTCAAAACTTTGATCCGTTGACTTTGGGAAAAATGAGCGTAGGAGGGGGCCTAGGTGCCCTCCAATTTTTTTGTCACTTAAAAAGGACACTAGAACTTTTAATTTCAGTAAGAATGAACCCTCCCACGACATTCTAGGACCACTTGGTCGATGCGATCACCCCTGGAAAAAAAAACAAACGAACAAACAAACAAATAAACACGCACCCGTAATCGGTCTTCTGGAAAAAAAAATACTAAGTTCCACATTTTTGTAGATAGGAGGTTGAAACTTCTACAGTAGGGTTATCCTATAACTATCCTATAGTATCCTATAACTTTTAGTATCCTATATAGTATCCTATATAAGTATCCTATAACTTTTAGGGGATGTTTCTCCCTATTTTCCAAAACAAGGCAAATTTTTTCAACCATTCAAATATGGAATAATTTATGTTCATTTTTAAATAATGCCTGTAAATCTCCATGGAAATTTTATTCAACGTAAATGGCAACGCCCCTGAAAATTACTTCCAAACAGTTCCATCCTAGCTAAGAATTTCCCTCCCTTTACAATTGCTTGTTAACGATTCAGCCTGAAAATTTCTCCTTAGCATTGTTTCATTTGAATAAACTTAAGTCTCTAATTGGTTTCGCAATCATTTCCAGAAATACCCCCTTTTTTATTTCCCAGAAATAAAAACACGAGGAAAAACACCCACGGATAATTTCTCCGAAACCTATCCACTTGAAAAACCTGTTAAAGAGAATGTAAGGCGATTAAAAAGAATTTTATATAGTAATTCTGTGAAACCTCCCAGTTTAACAGCTCCCCTGGAAAATTCACATTCCCAGAAATTTCCCTCTCCAAGGAAACTCCTCCCTATAGAAATCCATCCCAAGCACAACCCCCACTCTTAGGTGGTCATTTTACATCATTGTGGTGACCTTTGGGTAGCAATTTTGATCTTTCAACTATACTGAGGGAAATGACTATTAAAAATTTTGATCTGATAACTTTGGGGAAAAATTGATTGTGGGAAGGGGCCCAGTTTCCCTCTAATGTTTTTGATCACTTACACGGGCACTAGAGCTTTTAATTTCCGTTTGAATTTAACCCCTCCCGATCTTCTAGGACCCCTATTTCAATACGATAACCTCTGGGTATAAAACAAAAATAAAATAAGAACGCATCCCCGATCTGTCTTGCGGCAAAAACAACAAAGTTCCACAGTTTTACAGATAGTAGCTTTAAATCTCTACACTGGGGTTCTCTGGTACGCTGAATTTGAAGCCGTGATTTTCGCTAAGATTTCTTAAGTTTTAGGGGCTGGTTCCCCCAAGTTTGAAAAATCAGGTAAATTTTCCCAGGCTCGTAACTTTTGATGGGTAACATTAAACTTGTTGAATCTTATATATTTGGAACCTAGATATTAGGCTGATGCTTTTGATATAGGATATCTATTGATATTAAAATTTCGTTTTTAGAGTTTCGGTTGCTATTGAGCCAATTTGCTGCTTAATTACAGTTCGTTACCACAAACTGTTTGAAACCTTTCGTGCTCGACGGGCATAACATGCAGCCTTTGTTGGGGCTGTGATGGGGTTGCCATCCTCAATTACTGAACGTTTCAACTTTGCTGATCAAAATCACTATATCAAAATTTGGATTGGATATGACTGGATAAATAATTTGCTTGGGGAGGGGCTGCCCTTCGAATACTTTTGTATATTAAAAAGGGTACTAAAATTTTCCAATTATGAGCCCTTTTCGAAGTTTGCACGACCACCATTTTCCGTTAAAAACCTTATATGCCGCTGAGGCGTAAGTTTTATCCCTTGGCCTGAGGGCTGCGGGGGATTTGTCAGACTCTAGGACATAATTGCCGGACCCTTCAACCACGCTTATTACAATGGTTATCTCAAAATTTTCATTTGATGTGTTTGGCGAAATGGTGCACGTGAGAGAGTGACTGCCCTAATGATTTTTGACTTTTAATAAGTGCACTAGCCCTTTGATTTTACAATTGAATGAGCTCCTTTTGAATTCTTTACGACAACGAAGTGCCTCTTATACGAAGTACCCTGGTCTATACCCCAGGGCATAACTTAAAACCCTCGCCTTGAGGGCTGTTGGGGAGGTTGCCATCCTCAAAGACATAATTTCCGGACTCTTTATATACTCCGAACATAATTGCTATCTCAAAATTTTATTAGATGTACTCGGAGAATGATGGGCGTGGGGTGATGTTTGGTTTCCCTACAATCACTTTTGAATATTTAGAAGAACGCTAGAGCTTCCAATTATCAATCCAATGGGCCCCCTACGAAGCTTATACGACCATCCTTTCTATAAAAACCGTATGTGCCCCAGAGAATAACTTATAACCCTTGCCCTGAGGGCTATGGGGGGTTGCGATTCTTAAAAATATAATTTCCAGACTTTTCCACTACGCTGGACAAATGACTATCTGAAAATTTAGATTGGAAGTGTTTGGGGAAATGACTGGCGTTGGTGGGGGCCTTCCAATCAGTTTTGACCATTAAAAAGAGCACTAGCCCAGTAATTTTCAGTCAAATGAATCCCTTTGAAGCTCCTAAGACTCTTTCTATTCGAAGTACCCTAGTCTAAAACTAATAAATTAATTGATTATTAATACAATATGCTCATATCGCTCTTAACTTAGGTAGCCCTATTGCGCTGCCTATGATTTCTGCTTGTTTTAAGTTTGATATTTGAATATTGTTAATCTTCAGTATAGCCAAAAAGAAAAGCTATAAATCTGCTAATTTGTGTTAGTCTCCCCCTTCAACTTTGGTTTATAGTCTCTGGATTAACGAGCGGCTACCATTCCAAGGAGCAAATGATGCGTAATATACTTCATAATTTTAGAATTTCGGCAAAATCATTGCGTTTGCAACCAAGTTGAAGGTGGGGCTAAACTAATGTAGGATAGCCAATGAGTATTTTCCTTCCAAATCTTCTCCGTTTTATGCCTCAGTTTCTCAAGCACCTCAAATTAATTTAACGAAGTGCGTTAAGTACTGAAAGTCTGTGTTGTTTTAAATATTTGAAAATAAAATCTAGTATGCCAGGATATAGTGCTTGTCAATTAATATGTATAGCAGAGGACGATATGAAAAAGTTTGGCTTCGATGTCAATTCCCGTTTTTTGGAGACCCAACTTTCCTTTTGCAACTCTCCTACTGTTTTGAATAATAATTTGGATGCCAGATGTAAGGCGGCCTTATACGACCGGCAATTATGGGCACAGTTCCAGGAAGTAGGGGATGAAATGGTTATAGGCAAAACTGGAAGGTAAGGAAATTTCAGAAAAGTTTTAGAAGTGAAATGTTGTACTAAAACATAAGCACGCACGCGTGAATAAGGGTGGACACAGAGAACTTGATCCTGTGGTTTTTGTGAAGTAAATTTTTGGGGGTATTTTCATAGAAAAATGCCTTTGTTTTGGTATTTTCATAGGAAAAATAATAAATTTGCTGCCCCCCCTAGATATTAAACAATGTATTTTGCCCTCTGAACTCCTACATTTTTATTTATGTTAGAGGCAGGAATTAGTTTCCAATTGGAAGTCAGGTGATAGTAAGGGCAAATCATGTGAAAACAAAAACAAATTTTTGGTGGCAAATCATGTGAAAACAAAAACGAATTTTTGACGGCATATCATGCGAAAACAAAAACAAATTTTTGAGGGGAAGTCATGCGAAAACAAAACAAAATTTTTGAGGGCAAATCATGTGAAAACAAAAACATCTTATTGAGGGCAAAATATATGAAAACAAAAACAAACTTTTGAAGGCAAATCCTGTGAAAACAAAAATATATTTTGAGGGTAAATCATGTGAAAACAAAAACAAATTTTTGAGGGCAAAACGTGTGAAAACAAAAACAAATTTTGATGTAAAATCCCGTCAAAACAAAACAAATTTTTGAGGGCAGATCATTTGATAACAAAAAAAAAATTTGAGGGAGGGCTTGGGTCTTTTGTGTACAAGCTGCTGCAAACTCTATCTATAAAAGTAAATATGAAATCTCTGTTTTCAATCACATAGTAATGAATTTCTTTCTTTATAACATAAAAAAAAAGTATAAAAAAATCATCGAATTAAGAATTCATCCATTAAGAAGTTAGTTTTACTTATAACCTAGGGCTATATGAGGCATCAGAGATGGGGGTGCGGATGAACTATAAAAAAAACACGAACAAAACCAAGGACACTAGAACTAAATTAGTGCGTATTAGAAATGTGCCTCTTTTGTTCTAGCATGTTTCCTTTAGGAGAGACACCATTTAGGACCTTTGCCGTATTTTCCTCATACGGAATATACTAGCCTACAAGAGTGAAAGGGTTATTCCTTTGTCATGCTGATAACATTTGAAGGGCCATGTTCAGGGGGGTTTGTCTATTCATTTATGGGGCTAAGCTTGTCTAAGAAATACAGGTAAAAACACTATTCCACCCAAAAATGATATCGCTTACAAATTCTTATTAATCCTAATGTACTACTAAAAAGCATATCCAGCATACTAAAAATTATTCAGAAAACCTTCAGAATTTCCTGGTTGTCTTACGATTAATAAATCTTAAGGACAAATTTATTTAATTATATTAATTTATTATTTAAATTAATAACTTAAAATAATTTAGTCTTTTCCTCCCTTGAATTTGAGCATGAAAATTTAGTCCTTAAATTTGATCAAGGTTACAATTACTGAGCTAGTAATATTTGTTTTCCTATTTCTGAAGTGACCGTTTAGGTATCATATTTATTCAAGAAAGGTCGTTAAGTTAAACTCATTTAAGCCCCATTTATACTGAACTTAACAATTTTGATCGCTTTCATACCAATTTACAAAACTTTATTTCGCAACCTAATAGAATCTCTGATGATACCATACCTGGTAAGGGATTATCCTGTAAAAATGCTTTACATAAAATGAAAGTTTGAAATGCCATTCATTGCTGTGTTTTCGATTCAGTTACCATTTCATCATTACTTGGAAAGTATTTTCCCATTTTAGCTTCAGTATTTGTTTTAATGTCTCGTTTTTACGTTTTCCTTGGAATTTTTATCCTTTTTTTTGCACAGAAGACGGTCAAGTGGAAGACTCGACCGAAATATTTGCTTAGTTCTCTTTTATTTTTCACTGTCTGGTATTATTCTCGTTATTATTATTATTATTATTATTATTATTATTATTATTATTATTATTATTATTATTATTATTATTATTATTATTATTATTATTATTATTATTATTATTATTATTATTATTATTATCATTATTATTATTATTATTATTATTATTATTATTATTATTATTATTATTATTATTATTATTATTATTATTATTATTATTATTATTATTATTATTATTATTATTATTATTATTATTATTATTATTATTATTATTATTATTATTATTATTGTTATTATTATTATTATTATTATTATTATTATTATTATTATTATTATTATTATTATTATTATTATTATTATTATTATTATTATTATTATTATTATTATTATTATTATTATTATTATTATTATTATCATTATTATTATTATTATTATTATTATCAGTATTATTGTTATTATTATGATTATTATGGCATTATCATATTATTATAATTCTTATCTTGACCTTTTTTTTGTGTTTAAATATATCTGTTTGCACTAGTCGTTACAATAGGGTTTCATCATATTATTGTTTACTGTTTGATTATTAATGCTTATTATTACTGGAGTTGTTGCTGTAGCATTTTTTTTTAAATTTGGCTCTGCTCTTTTATTATTGAAAAATATGCTGAAAACGTCGCAAAAATATACGAAAGAGAAAATTTTTTCCTATTTCTAAGCAAGTTTTGGTCACTCTCTAAGAAAATAACTAAGTAATAGTATAGTTCTGGCATGATGAATGGATCAAAAAGTAATAAATGTAATCATAACAAAGCTCTAAGCCTGTCATAAAATCGCGTGCTTACAGAGAACATGAACCTTAAACACTTTGGGCTTGAAAGCAGTTTGGGTCTCATCATATGAAGATACTATTCTATATCACATTTATACACATATCTTGAACCTTGGGCAGATCTAATGCCAAAAAGCTATTATGATTTTAGACGAAATTTTCTATTTATTAGATATATTTCTATTAACTATTACTATTTTATTAGAGTTATTATATTAGTATTTCATTCTATATATAACGTCGTTTAGCTTCAGAATTAATGACTATTACCTTTCCGACTTGAACATTCTCCTTCTTCATTTCTATGCTCCTATTCATTTTACATGACGAGTTTCAAAACGAACGTTCTTAAAACTTAATGAAACATACAAAAATAAGTTTTGATAACAAGTTCCCATAGAATAAATTTTAATCCCCCGCCCTTGCGAAACACTACTGAGGTAAGTCAGACATTGAATTTGCGATAGAAATGTTTTGTTTTTGTTTAAAACGACGTTTAAACCTTCAAAAATTCAAGAGTTAAAACCCTAATTTAAATATTTATTTTTCACTAAAATCGTCAGTTGTGGAAACTCTGGGAAAATAACGTGAAAGTAATAAGGGAGAAACAATGATCTTTACTAGGTGTAATGGCTTTTTTTCAAAAAGGCCGAGGTCCATACTGGAATATCACGAATGGATTTTTTTTTGTTTCCTCTTTCATTTTCTTCCATAGAATAAATTTGTTGACTTCGTGTACTTATCACATAGTTTTCCTACATTTTCTTTCACTACACTATCTTTTTTATCACTAAGTTACTCAAAAAATTATGAATAGAAAAAAACTTCCTCCCACTAGCAAATGCATTACCTCTGCGTTCCATAACCACATTACTCTGCTATTTTTTTCCTTCCATTACCTCCACACCCTATCCTTTCAATTTTTTTTTAACAACACAAATTTTTTTTGCTTCACTAATTCATTATATATATATAAAGTGGAAAAAGATAATGGGCCCAATCGGACCCCGAATTCCAAATTTGAAAGGGGCCCGCGTCGCCATAAAAATGAACAATTGATTCTCGAAATTGTGAAATGTTCCTAATAATTCCAGCAAGTGTTGCTTCTGGAGAGGTATCATTTTCCGGGCTAACACCAATCAACAGTAAATCAGGATAGACAAAATAGTTGAGCAATTATGTTGACTGACAGTGAAGACACAAGGAAAATAGATTTTGAAAACGTTTTAGAAGCATTTGCAGAACAAAAGTTTAGAAATATGTAAATTCATGGGCCCTTATTTGGTGATGGGAATTTCAAAAGGCATTATCAATAGTCTCAAAATATTTAGGAGACACAACCGTAAATTAACGTTAGCACAACATGAGTACAAAAAAGAACAGAAGAGGACAAAACCGTAAGCTCAAAATGTACAAACTGGATCTTGAAATGGGACAAGATCCAGAGAGCGACCTGGGAATCGTAAATATACAAAGGGCTATAAAAAATTTCTTAAGCAATGATAAACGAAAATAAAGATCAAACTTCAACTTCAACTTTATTTATATCAAATAATCAATGAATGTATCTCTTTTAACATCACTACAAAAGGCTCCTTTGACCTGTGAACGTAGGGAAAAACTTTACAATCATCAAACAGTTCGTGGTAACGAACTCTAGTAATGAGCGACCCGGCTCAACAGTAACCAAAACACTAAAAAATGGAATTTTGATACCAATAGCTACATCAAAAGAATCGCATTTCAATGCTGATTTTAAATATATAAGTTTAATCAAGTCTTACCCATCAAAAGTTACGAGTCTGATAAAATTTGCCCTAGTTTAGAAAATAGGGGAAAACACCCCCAAAAAGTCACAGAATCTTAAAATGATGTGAAAATCGCACCATCAGATTCAGCGTATCAGAGAACCATACTGTACAAGTTCCAAGCTCCTATCTACAAAAATGTGGAATTTTGTATTTTTTGCCAGAAGACAAATCACGGATGCGTGTTTATTTATTTGTTTGTTTTGCTTGTTTTTTTCCCCAGGGGTGATCGTATCGACCCAGTGGTCCTAGAATTTTGCGAGAGGGCTCATTAGAACGGAAATGAAAAGTTCTAGTGCCCTTTTTAAGTGACCAAAAAAATTGGAGGGCACCTAGGCCCCCTCCCACGCTCATTTTCTCCCAAAGTCGTCGGATAAAAATTCTGAGATATCCATTTTATTCAGCATAGTTAAGAAACCTTATAACTATGTCTTTGGGGACGACTTACTCCCCCACAGTCCCCGTGGGAGGGGCTGCAAGTTGCAAATTTTGACCAGTGTTTGCATATAGCAATGGTTATTGGGAAGTGTAGAGACGTCTCAGGGGGATTTTTTGGTTGGGAGGGGGGGTTGAGAAGAGGGGGTTATTTTGGGGAAATTTTCCATTGAAAAATTTATCATGGGGGAAGAAGATTTCCATAAAGGGGGGCAGCACTTTCTAGCATTATTTAAAAAAACAATGAGAAAATAAATATGAAAAAGTTTTTTTTTCAACTGGAAGTAAGGAGTAGCATTAAAACTTAAAACGAACAGAAATATTACGCATATAAGGGGTTCACCTCCTCCTAATACATCACTCTTTACGCTAAAGGATTTTTAGTAATTTCAACTATTTATTCTACGGCCTTTGTGATTCAGGGGACAAAATTTAAGCTTTAATGCAAAGAGTTATTGATGAGGTATTGACGAGTGGGCGAACCCTCTCATATACGTAATAAAAACATACGAATATAGAAGTTTGCTACGTAAGCTAATTCGTAAGTTACGTATATCTTTTACTAATGAAAACTTTCGTAAAAACTAAAAGTTCTAGTTGCCTTTTTAAGTACCCAAAAAATTGGAGGGCAACTGGGCCTCCTCCCCCTCCTTTTTTCTCAAAATCATTCGATCAAAACTATGGGAAAGCCCTTTAGCCAAATAAATAAATATGCAAATTTCGCTTTAATTATTAATCTGCGGAGAGCTGAAATCAATACATGGATTAACTAAAAAAACGTTCAGAAATTAAATTTAAAAAAAACCAGTTTTTTTAACTGAAAGTAAGGAGTGACATTAAAACTGAAAACGAACAGAAATTACCCCCTAAATGAAAGGGGATGCTCCCTCTTCAACGACCTGCTCTTTACGCTAAAGTTTTTACTATTTTAAAAAGTAGAGTTGAGAGAAAGTCAAACTTTTGTGCATAGAGCAAGGCGTTGAAGAGAGAGCATCCCCTTTCATATAGGGGGTAATTCCTGTTCGTTTTCAGTTTTAATGTCGCTCCTAACTTTCAGTTAAAAAAAACTTGTTTTTTTATTTAATATCTATCAAGATTCATGATATTCAAGATAAGGGAAGTAAACACGGAGAGGGAAAAAAATAAATACAGAAAAATGCAAATAGTTATATCAAAACTTTTTTTTAGTTATTGACACTCAATTGAACTGGCAAATATATATTACTCTTATTACTTAAAAAAAAGGAAAAAAAGAAAGAAGAATAAGAAGAAAAATGAACCCAACTGACTTTTCATTGATCTTTTGAGACCATGATGGAGTGGCAACCTCTGATGTTCTTTGGCAGGGAGTTCCAAACCCTACTACATGCGTATATAGGGTTAAAATCTGACGTATATAGGGCTAAAGAGATATGTAGTAAAAATATTGGCAGAACCGATAATTAAAACAAGACAAAAACGAAAATAAAGAATATAGGAACATGCAATTAAAAGATAAATAGCAATGAGAATCACAACGATTCAAGACGAAAGCGAAGAAAAAAAAAATATGTGGTTACAAGACTTGCGACAAAGAGGATCAGAACGAATCAAAATGAAGATGATGAACAGAGAAATGTGTGGTCATAACGATAGAAAATATTCGACTACGAGAACAAAGAAATATGCAGCTAGAAGATAATCAGCAGCAAGAATTACAAATAAAAGCAGGAATCAAAACTTGCCAAAGATGAAATTGAAAAACAAAGAATTGCAGGGTTGGCAGACAGGGTAAAGCAAGCATCAAGAGTGTAAAAAATGACAGTGAAAAACAAATAACTGTGCTGTTAAAGGACAGCGAGAATCAGAACGAGTCAAATATAAAAGTGCAGAAGAATAAAAGGTGCTTGTAGGCATAATAGTACATACTCGAGAACAAACCGGGATTATCAGTCTGTATTAAGAGACAATTAGCTTACGCTGAGTAGAAAACAAGTGACGGGTGACAGAATTCTTTGGACTTATATAATTTGGGCTATATATGTACATATAATGGGGGGGGGGTGAGGGTAAAGTATTTGGAAAGCGTGAAGATAGAAACCCATTCTTACTTAATAATTTGCAGAATGCTTGTAGCTGACACATCTTACATGCACACCCGCTACTCTTTACCCCCAACCACCTGATGTGCAAACATATAGCCCAAATGTGTTTCTAAAGTATTATGTTTTCATCATATTTTGGTATATTTCATTACGATTGACCTAACTTCACTTTTCAAGTGTGTACAATTATGTACATAAATACCGAAAAAACATTAGGTTAGAAGAACAGTTAGGTTAGAAGAACAGATTGTGATAATCTTTGAAGCCAACTAATTGTGGCATAA